>NC_142486.1:2542500-2842500 GCF_049115385.1 Moschus berezovskii
TGAGCCAGTTACTCTTTAGCCCTTTGTGTTCCTGTCCCCACTTTAACCCCACAACCCTGACAGGTGGGCACACTTACTATGGTCCGTGTTCACAAGCACAGGGCTAGAGGTGCCTCACTTGCCCGAGGTCACTCATCAAGGAAGGGGGACAGCCTGGTGCCATCGCAGGCTCTGGACGGCCGTCTGACCATCCCCGATTCCCCATTTACTCTTCGGGTGAACAGCCAGCTCTTTAACTATATTTTCTATTCTCTTTAAGGCAGCTGTGAATACAGCAGATAGCAGCATCCCTCTCCTAGACCAGCTACGTATCAGCTGCAAAGCAGGAGCTTTGAAGCTTCTGAAGCATCTAGATCTGCCCTCCAGGAAGCGGAGGGCAGAGGCCCCTGAATTCCAGGAGAAAGGGAAGACTGTACTGGGCAGAATCCTGTTTCACTATCATTCCTGAACCTTAAATTCCAGTGAAACTAAATAAAAATCAGTAATTTCATCAAACAGCGAGTCTTCCTTATTAGACTCTCAGTACGCCTTGGCCCAGCAGCGGTTTCTGCGGCTGAGCCCTAATGATTGGATCATGCAGGCGTGTGCCATGCATTCGGAACGTCCAGAGTTGCCTCTTGAAAAATCCAGCGCCGCTGGGAGTCTGGGGTGAATTACATGCCTGTTCTCACCCGCTGACAGGAGTTTTCACACTTCACGTTGCCCGGAGTCCACAGCTATAGCACTCCGCTGTAGGAGCGTTGGGAAATGGGCAAGAAGTGGTCGTCGCACCTGCGTGTCCGAAGCCCCCGGGCCCCCGCAGCCTGCTCTTCCTGCCCGTCTACCCGCTCATGACCCAGGTCGTCTTCCCCGCTGCTTCGCTCAGGCTCCGCGGCCTCGCTCTGGCCCTGCAGGGCCCGTTCCCTGCGGGAACTCAGGACCGAGGGAGCGGGGTGCTCCCAGTGCCGAGTGACGTCTGCAGAGCAGCGACTGAAGCCGCTTACTCTGGGCGCCCGAGCGTGGCTTCCGTTGGGCTTTGAGCAGGAGAGCTTTTGAAATGGAGCTTTTTATTTTGAGATGATGGTAAACTCACACGCACTTGAAAGAAAGAATACAGAGAGATTCCATGTACCGTTGACTCGGCCCCGACAGTCGGGAGATCTTGACGAAGTGCACTGCGGCCAGGAGGCTGGTGTTGACAGAGCAGCAGTGACCCGCCCGTCTTGTTCAGACGTCCCAGTTTGCTTGTGTTCATCCTGTGTGTGTGTGTGTGATTCTGTCACGTGTAGGTGCGTGTATCTTCTCAGTCACGATGCAGAATGACCCCGTCGCCTCACGGGCCCTCCTGCTGCCCTCTGATGGCTGCACCGCCTGCCCTGACTCCACCTCGTCACCCCCACCTCTGCTCCTCCACACCAGCGCCCTGTTCCCCACCTCTATGACTGAGCCGTTTCAAAACTGTTACATGACTAGGATCATACAGTGTATAACCATTTGATACTAGTTTCAGGATTGGACCTCAGCATAATCCCCTTGAGGTCCATCCCAGTGGCTGTGAATATTCGTAGCCGGCTCGTTTTTATCACTGAGTAACATCCCACGGTGTGGATGTACCCACAGTGTGCTGAGTAATTTACCCATTGAAGGCCATCTGGGTGATTTATGAATAAAGCCGCTGTGAACATTTGTGTGAACACAAGCTTTCACTTCTCAGAGATAAAATATCCAAGAGTACAATCACTGCATCATACGGTAGCTTATGTTTGGTTTTATAAGATATTGCCAAGCTGTCTCGCAGAGTGGCTGTACTGTTTCACTGTCCAGCCAGCGGTGTCTGAGTGGCCCGTTTATCTGCATCCTCATCAGTGTTTGGTGTTGGCAGTCACTGCTTTTTATCTCAGCCATCCTGCATCTAGGTCTGTAGTGACACCGCACTGTGGTTTTAACTTGTCTTCCCCCGATGGTTAGCTGACACGGGACACCTTTTCATCTGCTTATTTGCCATCTTCAAATATCTCTTCATATCATTTGCTCTGTTCTGACTGGATATCTGTTGCTGACTTTCAGGAGTTTTTATATAGTCTAGATACTAGTCATTTGTTGGATATGTGGGTTGTAAATACTTTCTCCTAGTCTGTATCTTTGGAGAAGATGGCACCCCACTGCAGTGCTCTTGCCTGGAAAATCCCATGGACGGAGGAGCCTGGTGGGCTGCAGCCCATGGGGTCGCTATGAGTTGGACACGACTGAGCGACTTCACTTTCACTTTTCACTTTCACGCATTGGAGAAGGAAATGGCAACCCACTCCAGTGTTCTTGCCTGGAGAATCCCAGGGACGGGGGAGCCTGGTGGGTGCCATCGATGCGGTCACACAGAGTCAGACTCGACTGAAGCAACTCAGCAGCAGCAGCAGCAGCAGTCTGTATCTTATCTTTTCAACCTCCCAACAAACTTTGTTGCAGACAAAGGTTTTAAATACTGATGAGGCCTCTTTTATACGCTTTTCCTTTTCGTGGACCATGCTATTGGAATCAAGTCTAAAAACCCTTTAACAAACCCTGGGTCCCAAATAATTTTTCCTGTATCTCTTTCTAACAGTTTTGTAGTTTTGCATTTTATATTGAAGTCCGTGATCCTTTGGGTTAGTTTTGTATAGATATGAGGATTAAGTCGATGTTGATTATCTTTTTCCCCATGAATGTGCAGCTGTTAAAAACACTGTCCTTACTCTGTTCAGCTTTTGTGACTTTGTAAGAAAAATGCAGTTCATATTTCTCTGTCTCTGGCTTATTCTCTTTTCCGTCTCGTTGATCTCTGTGCCGGACCATCCACCGGCTGAGGACTCGTGGGGGCTGGGCGGGGCCCAGGCGCTGGTGGGCAGCAGGGTCAGCTCCTGTCCACACTCTCCCTCCATCCCCGTTCCTGGAGAAAATCGCCACTCAATCCCAGTGGTTCTGGAATCACCTGGGTCATTGCTCTGCATGGGCTGGTCTTCAGGAAATACAGGTCAAGTTGGAGGGTCAGTGCGAGGCGTTGGTTTTCATGAGCTCCTCGTGTCTCCACTGTTTCGCCTTTTTTAGGCCGGGTGGGTTTCTGTTAGGCTGAGGCGTGTGCTCTCACCGTTTGTAGGTCAGAGCAGTTGAACGCAGGCAGCGGCACTCCCCGGGCGGCCGTGGTCTGCCGCCGCTGTGCCTTCCAGGGGCCTTCCGTCCTGTCTGCAGAGCAGACGGCCCGCGGTCCTTCCATCCGTGACACACGCGTTGGTTCTGGTCATTCCAGCCGATGTTATAAAGTAGTTTCCCGCCTTCCATAACATTTTTTATTCTTTTGGTTTTTTTTCTCTTTAATTCTTACACTCAGCTGTTATTGCCTCTTTAAATGGAATCATCTTCGGGTTAATGTCTCTGACTCTCCCTCTCCTGCAACTTAACTGCTCGTGACCAGTGTTGGCACCGACTCACCGAGCGAGTTCTCACTCTCTGTCCTGCTCGAGTGTGAGCTGCCCCCTCCCTGTGTCGTGCAGAGCGCCCCCCAGGCAGCGCCCGCCTGTGCCCCAGGCTGAGTGCCAGGCGCGCGGGCTGTGGGTGTGGCAGTGGATCCACAGTGTGCGCCCAGCAGGTGTTGAATGGATGCACAAGGGAGCAAGCGGGCGAGCGAGTGCTGTTGGCTCTGGCGGAGCTTCTTGTCTTTGGGGAGAGACGAGGTGTGGGCAGACGGCTTCGGCCCACATGGGGGCTATGGAGGTATGGCGGCTTGGGGAAAACCAAGGACAGTCTTGTTTTTCATACATGCTGTGCCCGCCTTCTGCTTCCCAACTGCATCCTGAAACGATACTCTGTCACATCAATGTGCAGGTAAGTTAGCGCCTCTGCTACCATCACCCGAGCAGACGGCGCTGGTGCTCCGTCTCCTCCACCGTGTGTAGCTCCATGTCATGTAATGAACCCAGCCAGGCCCTTTGCTGTGCAACTTTTCTCTGCTGGGCCCTCTCCTCACCCGGCTCACAGAGGTGTCTTGAGGCTTAAATGGGAATGATATATGACTGTATATATAAACTGGGGCTTCCCTGGTAGCTCAGCTGGTAAAGAACCTGCCTGCAATGCAGGAGACCCTGATTCAATTCCTGGGTCGGGAAGATCCACTGGAGAAGGGATAGGCTACCCACTCCAGTTTTCTTGGGCTTCCCTGGTGGCTCAGCTGGTAAAGAAGCTGCCTGCTTTGCGGGAGACCTGGGTTGGATCCTTGGGTTGGGAAGATCCCCTGGAAAAGGGAAAGGCTACCCACTCCAGTATTCTGACCTGGAGAATTCCATGGACTGTATAGTCCATGGGGTCACAAAGAGTTGGACACAACTGAGAGACTTTCTCACACACACACACAGACACACACACACAAACAGCATGGATTCCAAGCATATAGTTACTGTGTATGATTGTTTATATATAATCATTGCCAAATGTATGACTGACCCATAGTAAATGATGTAAGAAGAAAAGGAGGTATTTTTCTATTTTTTTATCTAGAAGAACTAACGCAGAGACCTAGCTCATGTACCAGTAGGCTGTTTTCCTGGACAAGGATGAGTCTGGAAAGGGCAGATGACAGACATTGACCTTGGTTTTGTTAGAGAGACCCAGTGAGGTCGTGCAGCAGCCTTGTCGAATCTGCCCTGTAGTGAAGCTTCTCGAAATCTCCATGGCAACACGCAGAGAGCTGTGGTGCACAGAGCAGTGTGTACCTGTGTGAACATCCAGCAAGAGATGCGTGTCCTTCCCCACACCCCACACTCTGTGTGTCCCAGCGCCTCAGCCTCCTGCTTCTCCATCCCCTATCACGACCATCTTTTCCACCAAAATCTGGTTCTAACTCTCTCTTCCGGCATCTCCTCTCCTCTACTTGGCTCCTACACAGGAGGAGATGGAGGTGTCTCCGTAAGGCTGCAAACTCTGTGCTATGAGGAAGACCCTTGAGACTTCAAGCGAGTGTTTTCTCCCAGACCTGGATGAAGCCCGGGTGTGATCTTCAGGTGACTTTCACCCCCCGCTTCGTATTCAGAAGGCTGTGCACTCACTCGCCCTCGTTAGCATGCACTTAATAGATTTCCCTGAGCCTTCTTACAAACAGTCTAATGTTTGAGTAAGACTTTACGGCTGTCAAAGTGTTTACTCACATAATCCAACTTGAGCCCCACCTTGTGAGGGAGTCGGGAACGGTAGCGAGGTTGTCATTTCACAGAACCCGCAGGCTGGCAGTGGAGCTGGGGCCTGAGGCTCGCGTCTGCGTGCCTGTCCTGCCCCTGGAGTCCCCTCGGGGCAGCCCCGGTGATCGGCAGCCTGGGCTCAGAGCGGACGCTTCGACGGTTCTGACCGAGTCCCAGCCTGCATCTTGCCATGCCCTTTTATAGTGTGCATGTACGCATTATTTTGCTCTGATTGTCTCAATCTGAGGGACTGTGCAGAAGGTTGCCCTAGAAGTGTTGCTAAAAATATGTGGCGATGATGCAAGGGGGTGTGGTCTGCCCCCCACTTTCAGAGCGCTAATAGCACCAGTTCCCTGTAGAGAAAGGGTCAGCAGGAGATGGCAGACGTTGTCATTTGGTAGCTGGCATCTCGTAACATGATTTTACTTTATACAAGTAGCCTGAACTCTTTCTTGATAATTCTCTCATCTACCTTCAGGCAAAAGACGGGTTTTATTTTTGTTTTGTTTTTAACGTACGCACATAGAAGTCAAATGGCGCCTTGCATTTTCCCTGCCATTGTGACGACCGTCTTGGTAACAGCCAGTGGTGTGTAATAGGCAAGTCTTTCTACCTTTAAGCAAAGTTTGTTTTCCCTATTAAGAAAGAAGGTATAAGCTAGAGTTTTCTGTACACTGCTCCATGTTTTTGTAAAATATTCTTAAAGGAAATCATGAAAAAGCAAGGTGATAATGTATTTTGGAACAAGCCCTCATGATTTAGACTTTTTAAACAATGCCTTTGTTGAGTGTTCTGGACTTTGGACAGAATGTCTCCATAAGGAGCTCCAGTTCCCACCGCATGGCTCTTCACATGGCTGGGCTGAAGTTCACGTTATCTTTTTATATCTGAAAAATATAGGCAGAGAATGTTTTTGTTTCATCCAACAGTTATTTCTACACACGAGCAGACGGCTCGCCTGCATCTATATTCACGCTCTGACAGCATGTGTGTGTGTTTATTTCATAGTCAAGCACATCACATATGTTTTTAGTCAGTTGAAGTATACTTAGAGCAACCATGAATCTAAGACGATCCATAAACTAGAAAAACATTTCATCTTAACAGAATAGACTTGGCTGACTTTAAGCATAAGCTTAAACGAAATGATGAGTTCATAATTATTTAATGTAAACTGAATAAGGTTGAAGGGCCCTGTGGGGTCGATTATTTCAAAGTACTCCGATGATTACACATCATAGACCGCCTTCCCGGTAAAGCGCTATTCAGGTGGGAGGCTAGCTGGCAGCATCATAAAGCACCTAAATGGCTTCAGACTAAAGAATCTGTTAGTTTTGTAGGTTTAACATCCTTGACACTTAATAGGATTTGGGATTCCAGTGTAGCAGCAGCTTTTATTGCAGACACTTTAATTGAATGCCTCAGAGTAAAATGAAATTAGCAAAGACAGTATTAAATTATGGATGCTCCTTTTTTATCATTTGGATAAGAATTCTGCCCAGTTTCTTTTTCTAATTATATTATTTCAAACTGATTGATATAAAAACTTAACACACTATCTTTAAGACTGGGTATGCCATCTGGTCCAAAAATTCTGAATAGAATGAGTGTGGAGTTGACGTTGGCCAGATCGCCTCTCTGAAGCTTCAGAAAGGAGTCTCATTTGGGCTGGTGTGGTTTAATAACAGCCCACAATAAATCCGCATTCTTGAGTGGGCAGGGGTCAGACAGACCCGCAAACACCAGAGCTTCACATGACTCTGCAGACAAGCGGGAGACACTGAGCAGCAGTTGGTATCTGCTGGTGAAGGTGTGCTCTTCTCAATGTGGCAAATAAGTGTCCAGTACCTTTTACAATCACGGACAAAGTTAGCTGAATCAGACCTGTTTTGTTTGTTCTCATTTATTTGGCTGCACCAGGTCTTAGCTGAGGCAGGCAAGCTCTTGGTTTTGTCACATAGTATGTAGTTCCCTGGCCAAGGACGGAACCTGGGCCCCCAACATTGGGAGCACGGAGTCTTTTCCACTGGACCACCAGGGAAGTCCCAGACTCGGTTTTATTTAAACACCCGTGAGTGAGAAACAGTTTTTGTATTTGGCTATTGCTGATATCGCATCTCTCTCTTTTTTTGGACATAACTTTTAAGATGATAGGAAATCTAGGGGAAACATTATATAATTAAGAAGCTGAGGGCAGTCCACTTAGAAACTGTGAAAACAGATAAAAAATGCAGGAAAACATTACAAATGAAATAATTATTTTTTAACAGACCATTGACATAAATGCTCCATAAAGGAAAGGGAGAAGAAAACTGAACACATTTGGGAAATTAGTCAGTTGTTGTTTGGTCACTAAGTCGTGTCTAACTCTTCATGACCCCATGGACTGCAGCACTCAGGCTTCCCTGACCTTCACTATTTCCCAGAGTCTGTTCAGATCTCATGCCCATTGAGTCAGTAATGCTATCTAACCGTCTCATCTTCTGCCACCCCTTCTTCTCCTGCCCTCAATCTTTCTCAGCATCACAGTCGGCTCCTTGCATCAGGTGGCCAAAGTACTGGAGTTTCAGCTTCCGAATCAGTCCTTCCAATGAGTGTTCAAGGTTGATTTCCTTTAGGATTGACTGGTTTTATCTCCTTGCAGTCCAAGGGACTCTCAAGAGTCTTCTCCATCAACACAGTTCGAAAGCATCAGTTCTTCAGCACTCAGCCTTCTTCATGGTCCAACTCTCACATCCGTACATGACTACTAGAGAAACCATAGCTTTAAGTATACGGACCTTTGTCAGCAAAGTGATGTCTCTGCTTTCAGTATGCTGTCTCGATTTGTCATAACTCTTCTTCTAGGGAGCAAGTGCCTTTTAATTTTGTGGCTGCCGTCACCATCCACAGTGATTTTGGAGCCCAAAAAAATAAAATCGGTCACCATTTCCACTTTTCTGCCTTCTGTTTGCCATGAAGTGATGGGACCGGATGCCAGTTTTCTGAATGTTGAATTTTAAGCCAGCTTTTTCCACTCTCACTTTTACCCTCATCAAGAGGCTCTTCAGTTCCTCTTCACTTTCTGCCATTAGAGTGGTATCATCTGCATACTCAGTCAGCACAGACATTTATTTAATTTGAAAAATACGGTTGCCCATGATCATAAGTACCCGTCCAAGCTCTAAGTCTAAAGAGTGTAAGGAAAGAGAAGACAGTCCTAAAAATCTCCCAGAGCATCGCAGATTCAGGCAGTGTGTCCACAGCTGTTGCGTTTTCACCCGTTCAGTCACATCATCAGGCTGTTCAAACAGCAGCGCCCTTATCTTACTCCCCCATGCAAATTGGTGAATACATACTAAGTAAATGAAGTGTGTGTTTCAGATACACACAGCTGTGGAGACTTGCTCGCTTGTGTCAGGTTGTGGATCTTGTCTCTCTGTGTCACGTGGCACAGTTGTGGTCACACACGTCGTATACAAATATGTTGTCTTTCAACATCGGACAAGCTAGCACCACAGTGGAGCGGAAAAGCCACCTTGTTCTCCTGAATCCCCTCGTGTTCCTGTCTTCTTCCTCTTCCTTCGAGTTCTTTCTGTCCTTCTTCTGGCTTCTCTCTCCGCTTCCTTCCTCCCCACCTCCGGGGGAACAGCACTTGTGCACTGGACAGAGCATGCGCGGCTGACCCAAGCATGGTTCTCTTTATGGCCGAGGCTCTTATCCACCGTCAGTAGCTGCTGCTGGCGACTCGCTGCGGTTAGACAGGCTTCCCAGTGGGCACCGGTGCTCTGAAAGCAGAGGCGTCCTCCCAAGTGGGCCTCCTCTTCACAGCCACCCTGGGGAGGCTTTGTCCTCTCTCCCACCTGAAAACGTAGCGGACACCTTCGGCTTCAGGATCTTAAATTCTGGCCTCGTGGCAGTCACGCATGTGAAACACCGAAGCAGGGGAATGGTTCTGGTTAATGCCCGTGGCGCCTCTGCATGTGAGAGCAGGCCCGGGAGGCCATCAGGCGTCTGCCAAGGGGAGGAGCTACTTCTGTGTCCCCGTGGGTGGACCGGACGTCAGGACCAGCTATGTGCTTGGTAACAGTGAGTTTCAAACAAGCAACGCTTTTACTGCTCTTCATCTCTTGGATGTGGAGAATATTTGCTTGCATTAGGGCTAGAGGGAGAGAAAGGTAAGCTTAATGGTACCCGCGTGCTTTACACTTCACTTTTCCTTAAAAAAATTTTTTTTATAACACAACTGCCCTACAACTGGCTTCCCAGGTGGCACAGTGGTGAAGAACCCACCTGCCAATGCGAGAGACGTGGGAGACATGGGTTCGATCCCTGGGTTGGGAAGATTCCCCTGGAGAAGGAAGTGGCGACTGTCTCCAGTAGTCTTGCCATGGATGGAGTAGCCTGGTGGCCTCAGTCCACAGGGTCCCAAAGAGTCAGGCCCGTCTTAGCAGGCGGGCAAGTTCTCCTTACAACTAATGCCTTGCAACCCCCTTGGCTCTGTTTGCTCGTCTCCACCCCCACACATGCTGGTTCATAAAAAGGAGTCTTACTGGAACTTCACGTCAACTTGTTTAAAACATAACAAAGAAAGTAGAAGAAACGGGATAAACATGTTCCCTTCCTTTGCTCAAACCAAATCGGTTGATGCTGTTCCCTTGACGTAAACATTGCTTCTGTTTGCAGGCTGCAAATAAGAAATGCGACCTCTCTTGACAGTGTGTTCATTATCATTAAAATTCCTTCATCCCAGGAAAGACTTATTACCGAAATCATTTTTTTTTTTAATAAAATCCCACAAGGAAAACTTTTCTGCCGCAGAGTATGGTCCTTAATCTTCTTTCTTCTTTTGCCCACTTAATTTTAATGTTCTGGCATTGTTTGAATGCTAATGATGACTGACAAAATTCTTTTTTTTTTCTAAACGTATTCATCTAAATTCTGATTAACTAGGAAAAGTACAAAACAGTTATCTCAGGTATAGGGATGAAATATTTGTTGCATTCGTGGGAAGGGAAGGTGACAGAGCTCAGGAACACGGTAAGACTGTGCACAGTGAGGACAGACGTGTGCTTCCCCCCACCCTGCTCTTTCACAGGCTTGAAGAGCCTCTGCTCACCTCAGAGGTGAACTGCACAAGAAGGAGAAGGAAATACCTGTAGAAACTAGCTTTGAAACATTTGCTTTTCTAAAGCAGTGTTGCAGAATCTCTTCTAAGTCCCTCAATTTCTGTATCTCAGGGATTCCCAAAGCACCTCTGTATAAATAGTAATAGATCATTCCTTTTTTTTTTTAAGCTGGTCCGATTCACAGGTGTCCTTTTTTTAAAATGTGTGTGCGCGCATGCTAAGTCGCTTCAGTCCAACTCTGTGCAACCCCGTGGACTGTAGCCCGCCAGGCTCCTCTGTCCATGGGATTTCCCAGGCAAGAATACTGGAGTGGGTAGGCATTCCCTTCTCCAGGGGATCTTCCCGACCCAGGGATCAAACCTGTGCCTCTTTTGTCTCCTGCTCTGGCAGATGGGTTCGTTGCCACTAGCGCCCCTCTAGCCAGGTCGCCATAATATAGTTAGTTCACGAGGCACTTAACGCCCCTGTGAAGTTGGCCCACTTGGCAGGAAAGTATCCTATCTGCTCTCTCTGCTCTCCGTGTACATTTAGCGGCTTAGCGAGCCGCTGCATGAAATCGTCCCTAGACACAGGCGGGCATCTGGCTGAGGCCCCCGCCTCGGGAGCGCGGGCGCTCTCGGCCATCAGTGTCGGGGCAGGCAGCCCAGCACCCTCTCTCTGCAGGTCTGCAGACGCAGCCGGGAATGCGGGCTGGATGCTCAGAGCGCCGGGAGCCGCGCAGGGCAGCTCTGCACCGAGCCGGGAGAGCCGAGGAATCGGCGCGCTCGGGGTCGGGGTCCCTACACGCGGGAGCGCAGGAGGCGGCCTGCTGCGCAGCTGCACCCCGGGGCTGCCCCGACCGCCCGCGTGGCTGCGGGCTCCGCGCTGGGGCCGCCGCGGGCAGGGACATCCTCTGCCTCTGGACGCCGGGCGAGTGAAGGACGCGGTTGCTGGGCCCGCTGTGAGCGGGGCCCTCCGGCAGCCGCCCAGGGGCGCGACGCCCCTCGGAGCCCGGCTCTGCGCGCTGCCCCTCCTGCCCTGTGTCCCCGCGGCCCTCGGGGCGGCTGCTCTGTGTCAGGCCCCTTCCTGCTCGGGCTTCGGGCGCCTCTGCGTCAGCGCCGCGTGCAGATCCCCTCTGCTGACACCCCTGGCATGGCTGCTGTCTCCCCGACTCACGGATTTCAGTACCTGGGAGTCTTTCCCCGAGTTCACTCAGCTTCTTCAGAGATGGCCACCCTCCCGCCCCGGCTTCCAATCTGTGATGTGAATGTCTGGCTGCTGGTTTGGGGCGGGGTGGGGGTCACTGGGCAGACAGTGGACCACAATAAACTGTGGAAAATTCTGAAAGAGATAGGAATGCCAGACCACCTGACCTGCCTCTTGAGAAACCTGTATGCAGGTCAGGAAGCAACAGTTAGAACTAGAACAACAGACTGGTTCCAAATTGGGAAAAGAGTACGTCAAGGTTGTATCTTGTCACCCTGCTTATTTAACTTATATGCAGAGTACATCATGAGGAACGCTGGGCTGGATGAAGCACAAGCTGGAATCAAGATTGCTGGGAGAAATATCAATAACCTCAGATATGCAGATGACACCACCCTTATGGCAGAAAGTGAAGAGGAACTAAAGAGCCTCTTGATGAAAGTGAAAGAGGAGAAAGAAAAAGTTGGCTTAAAGCTCAACATTCAGAAAACTAAGATCATGGCATCTGGTCCCATCACTTCATGGCAAATAGATGGGGAAACAGTGGCAGACTTTATTTTGGGGGGGCTCCAAAATCTCTGCAGATGGTGACTGCAGCCATGAAATTAAGACGCTTGCTCCTTGGAAGGAAAGCTATGACCAACCTAAACAGCATATTAAAAAGCAGAGACATTACTTTGTCAACAAAGGTCCGTCTAGTTTTTCCCATGGTCATGTATGGATGTGAGAGTTGGACTGTGAAGAAAGCTGATCACCGAAGAATTGATGCTTTTGGCCTGTGGTGTTGGAGAAGACTCTTAAGAGTCCCTTCGACTGCAAGGAGATCCAACCAGTCCATCCTAAAGGAAATCAGTCCTGAATATTTATTTATTGGAAGGACTGATGCTAAAGCTGAAACTCCAGTCCTTTGGCTACCTGATGCAAAGATCTGACTCGTTTTGAAAAAACTCTGATTCTGGGAAAGATTGAAGGCAGGAGAGAGTGGGAAGACAGAGGATGAGATGGTTGGATGGCATCACTGACTCAATGGACATGAGTTTGAGTAAGCTCCGGGAGTCGGTGATGGACAGGGAGGCCTGGTGTGCTGCGGTTCATGGGGTCGCAAAGAGTCAGACACGACTGAGCGACTGGACTGAACTGAACCGAGGCAGACAGCGGGCGGGGGTCCAGCACTCAGCAGGCAGCCCGTCACTGCAGCTCCTGGCGCCCCACCCTCTGCCACCCCCAGCACCCCCACATGGGGGCTCTCTCTAGGGTAACTTCCCCCTGAAAAGTCAGCTGGGCTGGGTGCCGCTGGGCAGGCTGTATGATGTCTACGGTGTGAACTTCCCACCAATTCTGCTGCTTCCATCCTGCACCCCGCCAGCCCCCACGGGGCCCGTGCTAACTGCCTCGGTTCTGCTGACCCAGCTCCAGCCCCTCTAGAGAGCTTTGCAGGATCAAAATCTTTCCCCCTTCCCCACCTCCCACCCGCCAGCACCAGTCGTCCTTTGGGGGAAGTTGACCCAGAGAGCAACCCCGAGTGGGGTGCGAGGTGTAGCCGAGGGCGGCGGGATGCAGCGGCGGGCTGCGTGCTGGGCGCTCTCTGTCCTGTTCCCCCAAACACCAGGCCCTGTGGGCGGCTCGCTATGAGGACCCAACAGTGGCCGCGGCTGAGGAGTCTGGAGCCAGCCTGCAGAGGCCCAGCCCGCATCCTGGCGCTCAGTGAGTGGCCCACACAGAGGAGAACCTCATAGGCTGAGCGTGTCTCTGGAGTAGGACCAGGGAGCCGGGGAGGGGTGGCGTGGAGGTCCCGCTGTGACTCGGGAGAGAGATACAAGCACAGTGGACCCCGCCCCCCACCATCAGCGACTTCACTTTGCTCAGTTTCACTTAACGTGAGGTCAGTCGTGGTCTGAAAATATTAAATGGAAAATTCTGGAAATAAATAATTCATCGGTTTTAAATTGCACACCCTGCTGAGTAGAGAGGCACAATCTCATGCTGTCCTACTCTGTCGCGCCCGGGCCGTGGATCACTCCTTTGTCCGGCGTCCCCTGACTGCTGGTCCCTTGTGGCCATCTGGATCATCAAATCAGCTGTCGTGGCGTCCCAGTGTTTGTGGGCGTCACGCTCATCTTAATAGTCGCTCCACAGTGCAAAGGCAGTCATGCTGGCAGTTTGTATATTCTCTCACCGTGCCTAATTTACAAAGTAAACTTTATCATAGATATGTCTGTATAGGAAAAACCATTGTGTGTGTGTGGTGGGGGGGCTGGGTATTAATACTGTCCCCAGTTTCAGACATGCAGGTAACATCTCCCCCGTGGATAAGGGAAGAGCACGGTGTGGGTATGCTAGCTTGAGCTTTCACAGTGGCACAAAGAGCCACTGTGATTCTGGAGCCTCCTGCTTAGGTTTGAATCTTAGCTCCACCCTCACTCACTGTGTGACTTTGTACAAGTTATCGTTCTTCTTGCTGAGTCAGTACGTTGTGTCTGATTCTCTGTGACCCCATGGACTGCAGCACAGCAGGCTTCCCTTCACTGTCTTCCAGACTTTGCTCGAGGTCCAGCCATCTCATCCCCTGTCACCCCCTTCTCCTCCTGCTTTCAGGAGGAGCGTCAGTGTGCTCCCAGCATCAGGGTCTTTTCCAATGAGTTGGCTCTTCACATCAGGTGGCCAGAATACTGGGGCTTCAACATCCGTCCTTCCAGCAAATACTCAGGGCTGGTTTCCTTTAGGACTGGCTGGTTTGATTTCATCTCTGTCCAAGGTCTTTGCCTCAGTTTCCAATAATAGTGCCTAGCTCCCAAGGTGTTGCAGGGATTGTTTGGTAGCTGTAAACTGTAAAGTTGAACAGTGCCGGTCTCTAATAAACATCATGTCAGTACTTTTTAAACAGAAACACCTGGACTGTGGCTCGTGCCATTTGTGACCGAGCTGGTGAGCAAAGCCAGGCTTTAGTTGAGCAGAAACAAGGCTGTGAAATCCAGTCACAGTTAGTGGGACTACAGCTGGTGAAATAGGAGTCCGGAAGCAGACTGAACCCCTGGGAACGGGTTTGAATGATGGAGGTGCCAGAGCTCCAGATGCTGGAAGGGAGCTATCGCAGAAACCATGTCACATGGAGTGAGCTATGGCACAGACACGAGGGGGGCTGACTCGGCGGCAGCTGCTTGTTCCAAAGCTCCCCCAGGCCCATTGGTCAGGGGCCCAAAGCGGCAGAACCTTCCAGATCCTACTAACGGGGAATGGCTGCGGGTGTGACTCCTGCCTGGTCTTCACCCCTTCAGGACCCAGCCCAAAGCTGAGTGGGACGGTGCCGGAAGCTCCCCCAGGGAGGGAGCGGGAACCTGGGGAAGGTGGGGGCTCACGTCCAGCACCCTCTTCGCTGAGGGAAGTCTCCAGTCCTCTGTCTTTGAAAGGGGATCAATTCTGAACTAGACCTTGATCAGGGGGGGTGAGTTCAGGATGTGCTCTGGGGACGCAGTTCAAGCCGGGAGCCTTTGGCCACACAGGGAACAAAGCTTTCAGATCCCTGGCATTGCTTGGAATCCAGCACGGACCCCAGACCAGGGTCCACGGTGTCCTGGACGCCCACGCCCACCCCCTAGTGGCCACACCCTGACCTGCAGCTGCCTGCTGGTGTGGGCCTCCTGCTCGTCTCAGCCAGAGGCAGAGCCACCCGTGCGGCCTGCACAAGTGCTTATGCCTTCCTTTCCTGAATTCTTTTTCCTCCCTTCTTCAGTCATTTCTAGTGAACTCTGGAATTAATTTTTAAATTTCCCCAAAATGTCTGTTCTTGAAGGCATGCAAGGTATCTTATATATCTTTATATTCACTGTACCCCTGCCAAGCAAGCTCTGCAAAGAATTGACCTTTATTAGCTGACAAATAAACAGATCACACAGAACAGGACTTTTATGCTGTCACTTTCTTTCTCACTGAAGCTGTCTCATCATGGACCTGAATATCTCTACTCTCTCTCCCAGTCATCCACCCACCCACCCGCCCATCCATCCACCCACCCGCCTGCCCATCCATCCACCCACCCGCCTATCCATCCACCCACCTGCCCATCCATTCTTCCATCCACCCATCCACCCATCCACCCACCTGCCCATCCACCCATCCACCCATCCATCCACCCACCCACCCATCCATCCATCCACCCGCCTGCCCATCCACCCATCCACCCATCCACCCACCTGCCCATCCACCCATCCACCCATCCATCCACCCACCCACCCATCCATCCATCCACCCGCCTGCCCATCCACCCATCCACCCACCTGCCCATCCACCCATCCACCCATCCATCCACCCACCCACCCATCCATCCATCCACCCGCCTGCCCATCCACCCATCCATCCACCCGCCCATCCATCCACCCGCCTGCCCATCCATTCTTCCATCCATCCATCCACCCACCATCCACCCATCCACCCATCCATCCACCCACCCACCCATCCATCCATCCACCCGCCTGCCCATCCACCCATCCATCCACCCGCCCATCCATCCACCCGCCTGCCCATCCATTCTTTCATCCATCCATCCACCCACCATCCACCCATCCACCCACCCGTGCACCACCCGCGCTCCGTGGTCCCCTGGGCACCCACTGTAAAAGCTCATTTACTTAACGTCAGTGCCATTGCTGGCTCTTCCCCAGGCTCATTCTCTGCAGCTTCTAACACACACACCAGCCTAGCTTTTAACATAGAGAGCTTAATGAATACATGTTATTTGTGGCTTCAACACAATGAAATGTTAACATTGCACTAACTCAACGTTTTTTTTTAACATGGGAAAGAAAAAGATTCATTTCACAGTGATACACAGAATTGTATGGGTGTTTGAAAAAAAAAAAGGTCAAAGGATTCCAGAATCCTCCAAATGGGACGATGATAAAATTGTCACTGAGAAGAGTGTCGTGCTGTTATGAAAAATATCTACCCAAATGTCCCTTTTTAAAGAGTTACTGGAACATGTAGGGGTTATAAGTTCAGTATTTTAGTCTGTTTCTGTAAAAGACAAGTAACACATTTCTAAATTTGAAGGCAACCCCTCCACTATTACAAGATCCTGTAAATGATTCATTTACTTAGCTTTAAAGCATATTTTCTTGTATCCCTCTGAAAAGACATGGTCATCATTAATCATCAGCAGCACATAAAATATATTTTTTAATGGACAGAAAAGCTGTTTGTAATTGAAGATCTCCCTGCTCCATAAAGAAAAGGCCGCCCAGCCACTGGCATGACCAGCCCTGAACATCCCACACAGCGGTGGTCACGTGAGGTGGTAAGGGGTTCCTGGACTGCAGATCGTCTTCCGGTCCCTCTCCCGGTGCTGACTTTAGCCAGAGCCTGGAGCCTCTGTCCTTGCAGCTCCTACATCCTTCGAGTCTGTCAGTTCTACGGCTGTTGTCAGCAACTTGTTTTTTCTTTAGATTTGGGAAGCTATAAATTGCATCTTTTCTAACCTTCCACTCCTCTGCCACTTAGCTATTGGAAGTGAGATTTAAAGAATAAATGGGGTGTCAGCTTTCAGAACACCGAGTCTTTAATGGCCGTGCAGTGCAGCTCTGCTGGAATCGCAGGAAGGGAGTGGGCTGAGCCTGGGTTGGGGGTGAGGGGTGGGGAACAGTGTTTTGCACAGTTGCAGTCACCTTGGAAAACATACCCAGGCCTGCCTGAGCCTGATTAGGACTGCCCCCCCACCCCTTAAAAGGGGCAGCAGGGCCCTCCCTGCCCTCTTCCTGCGGAGCCTCCACTCCTCTGCTTCTGAAGCCCTCCTGCTCCGAGGGTGTCCTCCAAGCCCTTTGTTTGGGGGCGCCCCCAACTTAGCACAAGCCCGTCTGTCTGGATTTTAATAAACACGCCGTCTTTATAAAATTACTCTAATATGTTCGCTGAGTTCATCTGACATCTTACAATTTTTGCCTCCTTTTTTTAAAAAAAAATATAAATAATTGTATATGGACAAAAACAGTTTGCAAGGGAGCATCCTGAACACCTGACCCGCCCGGCTCACAGCCAAGGGCGAGGAGCACTGTCCGAGCCCGCGCCAGCCCTCCCTGCTTCTCCAGCCCTTAAGCTGCAGGCAGCATCCTGGATCTTGTATTTCATGTTCCTATTTTAGCTGCTGCTGCATTTTTATTTTAGTGTGATTTTTCCAAAAAGAAAATTTAATATATCAAATGTATCTCAGTTCAGTTGGGAATTTTAAAAATAAAGGCTGAGTTATCAAAGCAAGAAAATAACGCCCGACGGGGGACCAGCTTTGGGGACACCCAGCACACCTGCACGCCCACCCATATCTCAGAAGCGGACGGCATCCTCTCCCTGCTTGGCCGGCCTGGAAGGCATCTGCCTGAGATCTTCTGTCTGTTGCCTGCATGAATTCTTGGCCGCTAAACTTGTCCTTTAAACAAAGATTAATGGGCTTCCTATAAAAGGTTATGATAGATGTTCCTGTTGCCATCACTGTTAGACCGTTAGGGTTGAACCCTGCCAGGGACTCTGCCGGGTGCCCTGCGTGTGTTCCCTTTCCTCCCTGCCACGGCCATCCTGTGGGGCGTCCTCACTCCTCTCCTCGCATGGTTGGTGGAGCTGCCGTTAGGTCAGGCAGCTTGTCCAAGGCTGGCGGCATCGCCAACTGCCTCCAGCATCGCCAGCCGCGCGGTGCCCTCCCGGCACACGAGATGGGGCTTAGCAGCCGGGACTCAGCCGGCTCAGGCCTCTGTCGTCCTTCAGTGGACAGCGTGCTCTGACTGTGATTACTTTTTTTCCCCCCGTTCAGGAGTGTTGGGTATATGTGTCTTATAAACTGATGCCATCTCATATGCCAGGCCAAACAAGACTTGACTATCCATGTACAGTTGGCACCTCCCTTGGTGCTGCTTGAAGGGGTCATGTCAAGGCTTATAGATCATTGTGTGAGTTTATGACAGAGGGGGAATTCGAGGGCCTAGAAACAAATGCACAGCGCCCAGAACGCCGTCAGAAATGGGACCTGAGAGGAGTATGGGGTCTGCACACAGCAAGAGGAGGAGGACGGCTGACTGGGGACGTCTTCCTTGTGTCCCTCCCCGGAGCTGGCGTTCTCTCCCCTCCTCTTAGTTATCACGAAAAGTTGTTGCCGTTCAGTCACTAAGTCGTGTCCGACTCCTTGCGACCCCATGGACTGCAGCTCGCCAGGCCTCCCTGTCCTTCACCAGCTGCTGGAGTTTACTCAGACTCATGTCCATTGAGTCAATGATGCCATCCAACCATCTCATCCTCTGCCGTCCCCTTCTCCTCCCGCCTTCTATCTTTCCCAGCATCAAGGTCTTTTCCAATGAGTCAGTTCTTTGCATCAGGTGGCCAAAGTATTGGAGCTTCAACTTTAGCATCAGTCCTTCCAATGAATATTCAGAGTTGACTGTTTTGAACTCCATGAGAAGTTAAATTACATTAAATTGGAAAGTGACGCTAATATGTTACAACCCATCATATTAGATTGAGAGCCGAAATCGAACCACACACGTGTCTTTTCTGAAGCATCGCTCTGTCAAGGAGTCCGTGCTGTCCCCGTGCGAGGCAGTTACAGGGTGAAGTCACAAGAGTGGTGTGTACCCCTCTGTGTTCTTCCTTGAGTCAGGTAGTGAAATCTGTGAGGCTGACTGATCATACTCGGAATAGTATCAGCAAGGACGATAAATCTAACTGTAGATGTCATAAAATGTGTTTCTGGGAAGGTGATGATTCACGATCACATACACACACAGACATCACAAGAGAGCTAAGAAATAGAAGTCATAACCCCTGGCTCTAAAAATCATGGACTTTCCCTGAACTCAACCAGCCTTTCTCTGGAAACCAGTAAAATGGAGCTTGACAACTGTGTGCCCTCTTCCTTCCTTCTCCGCTTCTCTTGATTTTCTTGGAGGTGTAAGTTCTGCTTCTTGTGATGTTTTGGAGATGAAATTAAAAAAAAAAAAGATTAAAGGAATAAAAAACAGTTCTGTAAAATGAAAAGGAGGTTCGAGTGTGTATAGGCTCATAACGGGAAAACTAATGAGGTCTTTAAGTATGAGTGAATGGGATGCCTGAAGAGTTTATGCTCCAGAGCCCACAGATGGCCAAACGGAAGAGGCTTGAATAGAGAGGGAGAGGCTTTCTTGGCCAAGAAAGAGAATTTCTTAATCAAGAAGGTAACAAAACGTAGAGGTGGGTCTCCTGTGTGCAGACTGCTCTCCCTCCCCGCCTCCCCGCAGAAGCAAAGCTCCCTCCAAAGATGCTGTGCCTTTCTGCCTCCCGTCCTGGGCGGTGCGGGCCCCCCTCATCCCTGTCTCCTCCTTCCGTGGGCCCCACCCGCTGTGACCGTCCCAGGTGCAACCACTTCTCACTGCCTCCCCATGACCACCACGGTCTCCTGGTGACCACTGGGGCCCAGGCGCTTGGGCTCAGCTGTGCCCCTCTGACCCTGATACAGACACTGCTGCTGCTGCTGCTGCTGCGTCACTTCAGTCGTGTCCGACTCTGTGTGACCCCATAGACGGAAGCCCACCAGGCTCCCCCGTCCCTGGGATTCTCCAGGCAAGAACACTGGCATGGGTTGCCATTTCCTTCTCCAATGTGTGAAAGTGAAAAGTGAAAGTGAAGTCGCTCAGTCGTGTCCGACCCTTAGCGACCCCACGGACTGCAGCCCACCAGGCTCCTCCATCCATGGGGTTTTCCAGGCAAGAGTACTGGAGCGGGGCGCCATTGCCTTCTCCGATACAGACACTACTCACTGCTTTCGCTTGTTTTTGTTTGACTGTTGACAATGCCGAGCTTTTTTCAAATACGCATTCTTCCGTTTTCGTTCTTAAACGAATTTTATGTTTGTTTTGTACGTTTGGGCAGTTTGCCTTTCAGTCTTCTTGATTTTTTGGTATAACATTCTAAACGTTGTGTAGTCCAGTCAGTGCCCCTCTTCTGCTCCGGGAGCCCATCCAGGATCCTGCATTTCGGGATTTACCTGTCACATCGCCTTAATTTCCTGCAGCCTATGACAGTTTCTCCGTCTTTCCTTCTCTTTCGTGACTTTTACACCCTTCAAGAGCACTGATTACTTGCTTTTCAAAGTGTCCCCAAATTTCAGCTTGCCTGATGTTTTCTCATAATTAGGTTGGAGGTATTTGTCCAGTTGCTCAGTCGTGTCTGACTCTTTACAACCCCATGGACTGCAGCACACCAGACTTTCTTGTCCTTCATCGTCTCCCGGAGCTGCTCAAACTCATGTGCATTGAGTCCGTGATGCCATCCAGCCATCTCATCCTCTGTCGTCCCCTTCTCCTCCTACCCTCAGTCTTTCCCAGCATCAGGGCTTTTCCAGGGAGTCAGCTCTTCACATCCGGTGGCCAAAGTATTGGGACTTCAGCTTCAGGATCAGCCCTTCCAATGACTATTCATGGTTGATTCCCTTTAGAATTGACTGGTTTGATCTTATTGTCTAAGGGACTTTGAAGAGTCTTCTCCAACACCGCAGTTCAAAAGCATCAGTTCTTTGATGTACAGCCTTCTTTATGGTCTAACTCTCACATTCATACATGGCTACTGGAAAAACCATAGCTTTGACTAGATGAACCTTTCCTGGCAAAGTAATGTCTCTGCTTTTTAATATGCTATCTAGGTTTGTCATAGCTCTTCTTCCAAGGAGCAAACTTCTTTTAATCTCATGGCTGCAATCACCATCCACGGTGATTTGGGAGCCCTAGAAAATAAAGTCTGCCACCGTTTCCATTGTTCCCCATCTGTTTGCCATGAAGTGATGGGACTGGATGCCATCATCTTCATTTTCTGAATGTTGAGCTTTAAGCCACCTTTTTCACTGTCCTCTTGTACCTTCATCAAGGGGCTGTTTAGTTCCTCTTTGCTTTCTGCCATAAGGGTGGTGTAACTGCATATCTGAGGTTATTGATATTTCTCCTGGCAATCTTGATTCCAGCTTGTGCTTCATCCAGCCCAGCGTTCCTCATGATGTCCTCTGCATGCAAGTTAAATAAGCAGGATGACCATATACAGCCTTGACGTACTCCTTTCCCAATTTGGAACCAGTCTGTTGTTCCATGTCTGGTGCTAACTCTTGCTTATTGACCTACATACAGGTTTCTCATGAGCATGACCTTGCCTACCCGAGCAAGGTTGGGGTTACAGGTCTGGGGATAAAGGACCAGGGAGGTGAACTTCTCTTCACCTGGCCATGCCTCGTGACGTCAGCATCGGTCATTACTGGTGACACTCGTCTCGGTCAGCAGCTTAAGATGGTGTCAGAGAGTCCATCCACTGAGAAGTTAGACTCGGCAGAGCTGTCGTCAGAGTTCTTGGCTGTCCTTGAGCTACGACCTTTAAGTTTCTTTTTGTGTCAACTGATCCCTTTGTTCCTACCTAACTGAAATGTCCCAAATGCAGATGCTTGCATAATGAAATCACTTTACTGCTGTATCCCAAAGCACATGTAAAGTGGTCACACCAACCTGACAAATTTTGAGCAAAGGAAGGCAGACACGCAGAAGATAATATAAGACACATGACTATTTCATTTATGAGACATTATTATGTAATTAGCTATTTCACATAATAGGGTTTTTCTTTAATAGCTGAAAGTAATAATTTATTACCATAACCTTTTTTATTTTTACTTTGTGTTAGCTTTAATGAAAACTTTTTTAGAACGTGTCTACTTTTATTTTAGGGCTTAGGGCATGTAATTTATTCTCTTCTCAGTATCACTTCAAGGTTACAATTAAAAGCATTAACTCCTGTTCCCTGACCCTTAGAGTCTACTGAGTTGTTTAATCCTTCTTTGTAAAATGCAGTGACTGGCCTCAGCTCTGCATTTTGAGTTCTTGGAGCTGCATTTAAGTAGCTTTTTTATTCCCCTTGCAGACTGTAGGGGGACTGTCGGTATCCTCCTCGCTCAGCCCTGAGGCGCTGGTCACTGGGTTTGACCAGAGAAGGAAGGGTGACCTTGGAGCAGTAAACTGCGCGGCCTTGCCCTGAGACGGGCTCCTGAGTGAGGAGGTCTGGGAAGGCCCAGGGGCCAGGGCTGCCCCCATCACGCCTCCTGCCCTATCTCCCTGCTGTGTCTGCTGTGGCCTCCATGGCTTCCTCTGACGCCCAGGAACATCCCACACCTGTCCCGGCCCGGGCCCTGCGCACGTGGGGTCCACCGTCCAGATCCTCTGACCTGTTTTATTGTTCCGTCCTCAAACCCCAACTTGTATCTCCCTTGGAAACTCTGGCTGTAACTCTCCGCTGACCAACTGGTGAGTTCCAGCAGAATAAAACAGCGTGTTGGTTTTAGTTTCCAAGTGGTTGTCTTCCCGTAGAATGAGTTGGGAGTGTTCCTTCTTTTTCTTTTCTCTGGCATAGGTTTTCCCCGCTTTGTAAAATTTTTTATTTTGAAAGAACTATACACTTGGAGGCGGTTGCAAAATCGCTCAGAGGCCCCGTGCACCTTTCACCCATCGGGTGTGTTTGCCGTGGCTGTGGTGCGTGGTCAGAACCGGGAGACTGGCCGTGGTGCGCGGTGAGTGTCACTCTGTGTCCTGCACTCACGGGTTTGGTTGCGAGTAGCCACCTCTGCCGTCGAGGCGCAGAACTGCTCCCTCACCACAAAGGTCTCCCTAGTGCTGTCCCCTGAGAGTTCACCTGCCGCCCGCCACTCACCCATCCTCCCTTGCTACAGTTTCGCTTTTATGGAATGTCATATAAGTGGAACCATACAGGCTGTGACCTTTAGAGACTGGCTTGTTCACTCAGCGTAGCGCCCTTGAGATCCAGCCAAGTTGTGTGTATTAGTCGGTAATCCTTTCTATGGCTGTGTAGTTTCCCTTAGTATGGCAGTAGATTGTTTAACTTCACCTGTTGAGAGATACTCGGGTTGTTCTCAGAATTTGGCTATTCCAAATAAAGCTACTGTGAACATTTGTACACAGGTTTTTGTGTGAACTTAAAAAGTTTCATTCCCTAGGGAAAATGTCCAGGGGTCTAATTGCTGGGTCAAACGGTAAGTATATTTGTGTGTAGCTTTTTTAAGAAACTGACAACCAGTTTTCCAGAGTGGCTGTACCATTTTACCTTCCCACCTGCAATAAAAGGAAGATGCAATTTCTCTTCATTACCATTTTCGGATTTTAGCTGTTTTGATCAGTGTGTATTAATATCTCACCATGGTCTTAATTTACATTTCCTTAATGGCGAGTGATGTTAAATATCTCTTTGTGTGCTCATTTGCCATCTGTATCCCCCCTTCAGTGAGATGCCACTTCATGCCCTTTGCCGATTTTCTAGTTGGATTGTTTAGTTTGTTTTTCTTTTTCTTTGTACTGCTATAGATTTTTGAGAGTTCTTTATATATTCTAGATATATATCCTTTGTCAAATTTATGATTTACAGATTTTTTTCCAAATCTATAATATGTTTGTTTTTTGTAGGGTTTTTCATAGAACAAAAGTTTTAAATTTTGATGGTCTAGTTTATTGATTTTTTCTCTTTGCTTTCAATGTCATGTCTAAGAAGTCTGCCTCAAGCCCTAGGTCCCAAAGAATTTCTCCTGAAATGTCTTCCAGAAATTTTATAGTTTTAATTTTACATATAATTTCTGACATATTATGAGTTAATTTTCATATAAGATGCGTGGGGGTTCAGTTCAGTTCAGTTCAGTCTCTCAGTCATATCCGACTCTTTGCTACCCCATGAATCACAGCACGCCAGGACTCCCTGTCCATCACCAACTCCCGGAGTTCATTCAAACTCATGTCCATCGAGTCGGTGATGGCATCCAGCCATCTCATTCTCTGTCGTCCCCTTCTCCTCCTGCCCCCAATCCCTCCCAGCATCAGAGTCTTTTCCAGTGAGTCAGCTCGTCGCATGAGGTGGCCAAAGTATTGGAGTTTCAGCTTTAGCATCAGTCCAATGAACTCCCAGGATTGATCTCCTTTAGAATGGACTGGTTGGATCTCCTTGCAGTCCAAGGGACTCTCAAGAGTCTTCTCCAGCACCACAGTTCAAAAGCATCAATTCTTCGGCGATCAGCTTTCTTCACAGGCCAACTCTCACATCCATACACAGTATCAAAAGGCATGGGGGTCAGATCACAGTTAATTTTCCTTTTCCTTTCGTTGTTGTTGTTGAATCAGTCGCGTCTGACTCTGTGACCCTGTGGACTGCAGCACACCAGGCTTCCCTGTCCTTCACTGTCTCCTGGAGTTTGCTCGAACTCATGTCCATGGAGTCAGTGATGCCATCCAACCATCTCATCCTGCGTCGCCCCCTTCTCCTCCTGCCCTCGGTCTTCCCCAGCATCAGGGTCTTTCCCAGTGAGTCAGCTTTTCATCTCAGGTGGTCAAAGTATTGGAGCTTCAGCTTCAGTCCTTCCAATGAATATTCAGTGCTGATTTCCTTCGGTATTGACTGGTTTGCTCTCCTTGCAGTTGAAGGGACTCTCAAGAGTCTTCCCCAGCACTGCAGTACTTTCCCCTAGGAATGTTCAATTGCCCAACCCCATTTGTTGAAAAGACTCTCCTTCCTCCGTTGAACTGCATTGTCACCTTTGTCAAGAGTCAGTTGGCTGGACCTGTGTCAGTGTATTTCTGGGTTCTCTAGTGTATTCTGTTGATTGAAGTGTCTGTTCATCTGTCAGCCCCACTGTTCCGATAACTGTGTTATGTAGTAAATCTTAGCATCGGGTAGAGTAATTCTTCCTACGTTTTAAAAATTGTTTTAACCATTCTAATTTCTTAATCTTCCATATTAATTTTAGAAATATCTTTCCTATATCTCCAAAACTATTTCTGGGATTTTGATAGAAATTACATTAAACCTATAGACCTATTTGGAGAGCACTAACATTTTTACTTTTTCAGTCTATGAACTCAGTATGTCTTTTCATTAATTTAGAACTTTGTTTTGTTTCTTCAGTGTTTGTGGAGTTCTTTACATAGGAATCCTGTATATGTTTTCATTTTCACATGAGTATTTCTGTTGAGCAGTTATAAGTGGTGTTGAATTTTTAATTTTGATTTTTGTGTGTTTGTTGCTGTTATACAGAAATATAATTGGTTTTTGTATGCTTATCTCATATCCTGAAGCCTTTGCAGAACTCACTTATTAATTCCACGAGTTGTTTTTGTATTTGTTTTCTGTAGATTTCTGGGTATTTTCCATGCAGACTGTCTGCAGATTGAGGCAGCTTATGTCTTCTTTTCTGATTTTTGTGCAGTCTTATTTGTTGTGTTAATATTTCTTTATTTATCTATGACCGTGCTGCATCTTCATGCATGCCGTCTTATTGATGTCAAATCGTGCCCTTTTAAGGCAGTGAAAGCTTCTTGGGGTTGATTCCCGAGTCCTTTCCATACGACCTTGTCTTTGGTTGTTTTTCCCCGTGTGATACCAGATGTTCAAGGCTCATCTTGTACGTTTCCTGCCCCAGATCCATCATTAATCATTTCTCCAGAAGGCCCTGGTTCCCTTTTGTGGGAGCAGCATTTAGGGACCAGAGTCTGGCATTAGGGATTGGAGCCAGCACTTGAAGCCGTTGCAATAGCCACGCCCGACCTCAGCCCCTGCTGCAGTGTGGAGCCCGATAAACCCTCCTCTCTGCCCTCACCTTCCAATACAGGCCCGCGCTTATTTGTCAGACGAGTAAGTAGAGGAATGAGTGAGTGGATGAACACGCGAAGGAATCACATGTCGTGCAGTCCCTACTCGATGGCCGAGCAGAAAGGATAGCACAGCCGTCCAAAAAAGACGCGCTGTCAGAGCAGCTGAGATCACTACCGGCCTCTCCAGAAATTACAAACGGGCGGAGCGCAGCTTCACTTCCCATCCATCCTCCCCCTGCGCCCCTGTCTGCGGCCGGCCTCTTCCCCCGCCCTCCCCTCTGGGTCAGTCCTGGATTTCGGGTTCTCTTCTCAGTGTGAAGCCCTCAGGCCCTGCGCCTCCTCCGGGTCTCTGCTGTTACCCCAGACGGCTCAAGAGGACCCTGAAGTAAAGGCTCAGGGAGATCATAAATGCTTTTGATTAAAAATCTTCCCTTTTATTCTCATCACAAATAAATGATAAATGCTGCCAACATTCTGTCAGAGGAAGCTCTGAATCAGTCTTGCCATAAATTTGAATTTGTGTGATAATGGGAAGTGTGTTGAATATTTTACAGTGCCAGGCCCAATGCTTAGCATACACACACACACACACACACACACACACTTTAAACTCACTTTATTCAATGTACATAACAACCCTGTGAGCTGGGTAGGGAATCTCTCATTTCAGAAGTGAAAAAACTAGAGTCCAGAAAACTGAAATTTTTCTATGGTTGCTGTAACATATTACCACAAACCTAGTGTCTTAACAGGGCTTCCCTGGTGGCTCAGATGGTAAAGAGTCCGCCTGTAATGCAGGAGAGTTGGTTTTGATTCCTGGGTCAGGAAGATCCCCTGGAGAAGGGAATGAAGGTTTACTGTCTTACAGCTCTGGGGGTCAGAAGGTTGAAATTGGCCTCACTGGCTAAAATCAAGCTGTCAGTAGGGCTGTGTTCTCTGGAAGGTCCTGGGCTTTTCTGGGGCACCTGCATTCCATGCTGTGGCCCCTCCTCCATATTCAGAGTCCCTCGCATCGCACCTCCAGACGTCTACCTGGCTCGGTCGCTCCCGACTCCTTTCACTTTTAAGATGCCATGTGATTACTTGGACTCATCCGGAGACTCCACCATCATCTCCCTGTGTCAAGATTCTTAACTTAGTTGCATCTGCAAAGTCCGTTTGCCATGCGAGGAAACGTGTTTAAAGGTTCTGGGGTTAGGACATGGCCATCTTTGAAGGTTCACACAGCAAACGCGTGGTGCAGGTGGGCTGCGTGTTCACCTCTTCTTAGCTCTCCTCCCAGCAAAGGTGCCCTCTCCCTCGGGAAACCCCAGAGGTCTCCACCTTTGTGGCACTCTGTGAGGGTTGGCTGTGGCCTTCCATCGTGCTCGAAGCTTGGGCCTGATTCATTGAATCACTCTGGGCCAGGGTGCCAGTCACACAGGGCTTGTGGCGAACCTGGGAGACCTTTGAGGACTGTGGCCAGGGGCCAGGAGCAAATGCATCCCCACCTAAGGATCACCAGCGCGGCTCTCTGGGAGACGAATGGAGGCAGTTACTTTGCACGCTGTCGTCTTGTGTTTGTCATGGAAATGAGCCACGTGATCAGTAACGGTGGCAAGAAGTGGAGGCAGCCAGGAGAAGTGGCTGTTGTCTTTTTTCTATTTCTATGTACTCTCCTCCTTTTTATTTTCATTGGGGTGTCTAGGCACTGTGAGTGATATCAGCTAAAGACGCGCACTGCCTGCATCTCACAGGTGTGTTGTCATGGTTCGTAATGTCTCCAGTTCACTTAGACTTTCCCACAATGGCCCTCTTTACATTATTTATGGCTAGACCTTGGGCAGATCACCATTTACCCAGACAAGTCTGAAGTCACCGGCTCATTTTCTCATTTTAGATGCATTCGAATGCCCCAAACAAAGGCTATTTAAGCTTTTCTGGGGAGGGTCCAAAGTTGGTAGTTCTTGAGAAAAAACATTCCCTCTCTCCAAGGGAAAGAGAGTTTTCACGAATTGTCATGACCCGTCTGGGCCCCCTACCCCTGCCTTTTGTTTCCAGGGCTGACGGCTATGACCCAGAGGACACGGGACCTTCCGCAACCATGACCGAGAAGGCCTGGCCTTAGGGCTCTACCAGGATAGGAAAGGGGGCCCCACCTCTCCAGCCTACACTCCTCAGGGGCGTGGGGCTCCCTCGGGGGCCCAGAGCATCACGGAACCGCCGTCCTCCCGGTGGATATGGGTGCCAGGATGGCCTCGTGTCCAGCGGTCACAGCTCCACTCCATCACCACGTCACTGCTTCCACCAGGACCACCGTATGCCAGGCGCCCACTTAGCCACCGTGGGAGCAGACAGGAGCCCTAGAGGGTGGGGTGGGGATTAGAGGAGCGAAGACATAGAGCAAGCGAGAGCGGCCCAGGACGCGATAGTGAGACGCCCTGGACAGCGCTTTGCCCCAGGACCGAAGCTGGCCTCCCGGTCTGGGCGGAGGGCGGGTGGCGTAGCCTGGGGTGGGGGCCTTGAGCAAGGACTGCATCGGGGTGGGGAGCTGGAGGGCCCCCTCCAGCTGGCTTAGAGCCTTGGCTCTTCCCTTTTCTTTGGAAAAGCTATTTCACCCCTCGGAGCCTCAGTTTCCGCCTGGAACATGGGAGTCATAACCAGTCTGGAGTGTGGGGTGTGTGCCAGCTGTGGTGCTAGGTGCTTTTAGACCTAATCTCACTTGTCCCTCCCACCTACACTGGGAAGTGGGCCCCTTTATTATGCCCATCAGCAGAGGCGGTTTCAGGATTGTGCCGCCGCCCAGCAGGCGGGAAGCTTGCTCAGTGCCACAGGGGTATCAGAGGAGCCCCCCTGTGCACCCACACCCAGGCTGCTCGCCCCCGGAGGCCAGAAGGATGAGGGAGACGGTGCCTGCAGCCTCAGCCCCGGGCAGGCCCATGGCAGGCGCCCAGAGTGGGAGATGCAAGGGGGCTTCTTGCTCCTTTGGAGACCTGCAGGCACCCAGGGAGAGGGACAAACAGGGTGATGACTCGGGGGTCAGCCCTCAGGGGCACTGTTCAGACAACCAGGCTTGTCCCTGCTGAGACCAGACACAGAGCACCCTGTCAGAGCTCTGAGGATGCCAGCGTCCATCTCCCCACTGTGGCTGCCAGGTCAGCTGGTTCCCTGACGGCACCTGTGGACCCACTCCAGCCCCACGGCCCCCACCGTCCTGCGAAGGGGCACTGTGACCTTTCCAGAGAATTTGGTGTAGGGGCCCAGGGTGTTAGGTAACTCCCGACCTTGTTTATAAATTAGTTACTCTCTGTTGAAGGTTTCCCACTTCCCTGCATGTGTCGGAGCCTGTGTGTAAGCACAGATGGCTCGTGGGCCCCTGAGAAGGCGGAGAACAGCAGACATTGTGCTTCCACACTGCTGCTTACACACAGAGGTTACAAAAGAATTGGGTTGTCTTCCCGGTTAACTTCCCCTTTGCCGTCGAGGGCGTCGTGTCCTTGAGCATGAGGGTCTCTCCCTGGAGTCTGGGGAGCAGTGTCTCCGGGCCCCTGTCGCTGAAGGTCCGCTTCAGCACTCCAGGCTCTGCCCTGACCAGCTCTGTTCCGGCTCCGCGCACCCAGCTCTGTCCCTTACTAGCTACAAAGAGGTGAACAAAGAGCAGACCGCCTTTGTGATAAGCTGGGTTCTTTAAAGAGGAACTAATACTCTGGCCAACTTGAAAGGCAGAGGCACGTACAAAAGCCTGTGCCCACTAGCGTCCAGGGTCCCTCTGCCATTGTCGGGTCTTAAAGGAGAGCGCCTCTTTCATGGCCGCTGCTCCGCCCACTCGATCCTGCCGTGAGCACACAATCCTGCTCCGTGGAAGCACGCCGAGCAGGGTCAAGTGCTCCGCCCACTCTGAGTGCCTTCCTCTGAAGAGAGTGGGGTGCAGAGAGGAACTGGCTCATCTGGAAGCTTCACTGGCCAGCCGCAGGCTTCCCTGAGTCCACCTGCACACAGGAACAGCTGGCTCGGCCTGTCCTCTCCACCCTGCCCTGGGAATGGCCCACCTCACCGAGACCACACGGGGTCTCTACACACCCTGCCCTGGGAATGGCCCACCTCACCGAGACCACATGTGGGTCACTACGTACCCAGGAGAATTCTTCACCAGACGCTTGTACCCCTGGGTTGGCCACCACCCTGGTCTTAATGGTCTCTTACTTTGGGGGGAGTCTCTAGCTCGGCTACTCATTAATTTTTGGCTGAATTACGTACCATTTTTATTAGATCACTGCATAACATGGGCTTATGTCGGCTTTGCTCATTATTCTTAGAGGGTCTCCGGGGAAGAGGGGCTGTCACTGGTGCCCTTTTTTTTCACATGCCTTTCTGTTATGTCTTTAAGTGGCTTTTAGTTTGAGTGGATCTTACACTCCGTTCAGAGTATAAGATGGGTGTTTAGGACACTCTTTGGACCTAAAGACCTAACAACACACATTCCACACATTTTAAGTCTTGTTTCTGGTTCTTTTTGTTTTAGCAGGAACAAAAGAAAAGAAAAGGTTGGTTGGAAATTTTTGTGCCTCGACCTCAGCACCGCTGAACCCTTCCTCTGTCATCTCACTCTTTGCTGAATGACTGACCACACCAGGAATCCTGCAAGGCTGTTTGTTTGTGTCTGAGCTGACAATTAGTTAAAATGACAAAAGCCCCCCTGAGCATAAATCGACTAAGGTACAGATCGACTGAAATGCTTTAGCTCGAAATGTTAAGAAACCCTGTTATCAGTAAATATATTTCTGCTGGGCAGAGTCCCCGACGAAATGAATCCCTCACCAGTTGCATCATCACGCTGTAATTTCCGTGTTTCTTTTCCGTCTCTCCCGTCGTTTGGTGTCTGTTCCAGAGGAAAAAGATTGGTTCTATTTGTGACACATCAACACGTGTTGAGAAGCCGCCGTGGATTTTCCGGCATTAAAGTCTTGTAAAGTGGGCTTTACCGTCTGTTTCTCAGATGGGCAGACGTGTCTGAAAATGGGCTTTTCCCGGGTCTCTGCTGCATCATAACACCTCGGCTCCCCAGCGATGGCTTTTAGGTGGCAGCGCATCAGATGGTTCATGACATTAATCTCATGATTCCATCGCCTGGCCGTGTGTGTTTTTATAGGGAAGTCTGTGAACTAAAACTCTGGGAAGTAATTGCTAATTAACTCCCCCCCACGACAAATAGGACAATTGTCTGCGTTCCTTAGCTGATCACTTAGTATCTATCTGCACCACACCTGGGAGCCGGGTTCAGCCCCAGCCAACACTGGGTGACTGGCCATGTGTTGGTCTCGTGCCCCTCACTGCCTTGATTTGCGTTTCACAGGGTCCTTTCTATGTAGGTGCTGTTGCTCTTCTTTCACAGATGGAAAAAAACCACCTAAGGAGCCTCAGCAAACAGTCAGGGCCAGATCTGGTTCCAGGCCTCACTCCATCCAGGTCGAACTTACCTGAGCATTTTTAGGGGTTTAATCCCTGGGTCAGGAAGATCCTCTGGAGACGACAATGGCAACGCACTCCAGTGTTCTTGCCTGGAGAATCCCATGGACAGAGGAGCCTGGCAGGCTGCACCCCACGTGGTCACAAAGAGTCAGACATGACTTAGCGGCTGAGCTTAGCATACGCCGGCCATAGAGCAGGGCCCCTAAATGGTCTGAGAGTAGGAAACGTTCCACAAGGCACGGGCCATGCCGCTCGCTGAACTGGTGGAGGTTTGAATGGCCTTTCCCGTCTCTAGGGTCTTCCTCTCAAGTCACCATTGGGCCTTCCCCCACCAGACAAGGGCCTCACTGCAAACCCTGAGCTCTCGCGGGCCTGCAGCACTGGGTGCAGCAGAGCTCAACTCAGATCCCATTTACTCCTTGTCGTCTGTGCTGGGTTTTCCTGTTTCTACCAACGAACACAACTCAACTCACCACCCCTCTGGGTTTGAAATTTTGAGAAACAGGTCTCCCAAGTTCTTGTTCACTTGCCTTTAAAATGCTCTTCTCACACTCAGGGCAAACAGTCGTCAGCAGCAACATTTACATCTTGACTAAGTAGACACGTCACCCCGCTGCTTTAACATTCATTGAGTACCCAGGGACCCCTTATGGCCGGCAACTCTTTAGAAGCAATTTTAGTTCTTGTAACTGTACAAGTAAGGGAAGTTCATCGATTTAGAAGTCGTCTGCCTTGAACTTGCTGTTACACGGGAAGACCTGAGATCCAGATTATCCTCAGAGCACTAAACCTCAGAACCAACCCATTAAAAAGCTGTTTAATTAACATAGGGAATATTTTAAGTGTTTCATTTTTATTTTTAAGGGTTTAAAAACTAATGTTCTGCATTTTTCTGCACTCCCGATTTTTTTAAAAAATGTAATCAAATAACAATCAAAACCAATCAAACGCTGCTTTAATATCTGCAATAGTAAAACCACAGACCCAGATTTAAACTCTCCTATCTTATGGGCAAAGTTCTTATTTTCCTGAACCCTTGACTGAGTTTTCATCATAGTGTTAGTCGCTTGGTCGTGTCTGGACTGTTTGATAATGTGTCAATACAGATCCATGTTTATATTGCCATCTGGCTGTGTGTTAAAAAGTGTCAAAGATCAAAATACTTACTGAGAGCTAAGTACACTTCAGATTTTTTTATGAAAACGAAAAGGACGAGTTGCAGTGGAAGTTTCTTTCAGGTTTGCTTGTTTAGTTCTGGCTGTGCTGGGTCTCCGTTGCCGTGTGCTCTTCTCTCGTTGCAGGGAGGGGCCACTCTTCGTTGGGTGCACAGGCGTCTCATTCTCATGGCTCCTCTTGCCGCGGGGCACAGGCTGTAGAGTTACGAGGGCCTCCGAGGTTGTGGCGCTCAGGCTGAGTTGCTCTGTGGCACGCGGGATCTTCCCCGACCAGGGATCGAACCCGTGTCCCCTGCATTGGCAGGCAGATTCTTGACTACTAGACCATCAGGGAAGCCCACATTGAACGTTTTGATAAACATTATAGAAATTTTGGGAAACCCTTGGAACTCCTCTCTTTGGGTCCATAACCACTCTTGCTGCTGCTGCTGTTCAGTCGCTAAGTTGCATCCGACTCTTTCATGACCCTATGGGCTGTATGTAGCCTGCAAGGCTCCTCTGTTCATGGGATTTCCCAGGCAAGAATCCTGGAGTGGGTTGCCATTTCCTTGTCCAGGGGATCTTCCTACCCAGGGATCGAACCAGAGTGTCTTTTGTTTCCTACATTGGCAGGTGGATTCTTTACCACTGAGCCACCGGGGAAGCCCCCAAACCACTCTTAGCACTCTGGAAGGCACATTATTAGAGTGTCCCTGTCACTTCATATGGTATATAAATATATCAGCTCTAAGCTCCATGGGACGTGGTCCGTGTGTGCCTGGTTCAGGTGGGATTCCCTCTGCCCCAGTCAGGCCTGGAAACGCAAATGGTTGCTGACTCATTAGTGATACAGTTGTTTGGACCTGTCCCCATGTCAGACCCTTGCTTTCCTTTCCTGGTCTTGAGCTGGCACACCCCGGGCTGTTTGCATCAGTGACAAACCTGGTGCTTCTAGAATTGACACGACGCGGTCATTTCTCTGACAGCAGATGTTCCGTGTGGCACGGGGAGCACGTCGTCCCTTCAGCACTGGCTGGCGTGGGGGAAGCACACTTGACCATATCACCACTGCCCACCCCCCAAAACCCACCCCCCAAACACATCAGCCCCCGGTCTAGGAGCCCACCTCCCAGGAGCCTTTCCTTCTCAGTGTTTTTGATTGGTGCTGATGGTCAAAGACTGCCAGGAGCTCCTAAGTGTTTCATCTTTTCTGAAACGGAGAATTCTTATTCTGCCCACTGCCGGGAGAATCAAGTGGAAACCGAAGCCCTCGAGAACTGTCTGTTCTCAATGGTCTTCTGTGGAGCCACAGCGCTTCCTCTGCCAGGAGTGTCCACTATCACGGGCAACTGGCCAGTGGCAGCTCCCTGTGCTGTCACTGACCGGCATGCGACCCTTCAGCCTCTTTTTTGATGGGTCCAGCACTCTGGTTTCCTGACTAAAGCACATTTCACCCATATTCGACCAGGTGCTTTCATTTTTTTTCTTATTTTCTATATCACTGCTCCAATACTTTGGCCACCTGATGCGAAGTGCCAACTCATTGGAAAAGACCCTTGTGCTAGAAAAGATTGAGGGCAGGAGAAGAAGGGGGTGACAGAGGAAGAGATGGTTGGATGGCGTCACCGACTCGATGGACGTGATTTTGAGCAAACTTCAGGGGACAGTGGAGGTCAGGGAATCTTGGTGTTCTGTAGTCCATGGGATCACAGAGAGCCAGACACGACTGAGTGACTGAACAACAGCAGCAACAGCATTATTCCACGGAATTAGAATTATAAGATATTGCTTTGAAGTGTAGAATTAAGTTGGGAAAGACTAAGGAAATAATTTTACATAAAACCACACATACAGTTATTTTAATAAAGTTAATAGAAAGGAAAATCTCTGGCCTAATACTGTAGTTTTCCTATTAAAATCAATATAAGTTTTAAATTAGTACTTCGGAATTACCTTGTACTGGAAGTTTTGTAGTTCGTAATATGGGAAATTATTGAACTTTGCTAATTACTTAGCATACCGTGCATTCATTTTGAGATTTTTTTTCTTTTGATAGCAAAAGTGATATTTACTATGGAAAATAGTTTTTTTGAAAAACCAAAAATCAAAAGAAAATAACTTGGAATCTTTTTACTCAGAGCTAGCCACTGACTGTTAGGGGCTTCCCAGGCAGCACTAGCGGTAAAGAACCCGCCTGCCAGTAGAGGAGATGCAAGAGACACGGGTTCAATCTCTGGGTCAGGAAGATCCCCTGGAGGAGGGCGTGGCAGCCCACTCCAGTATTCACGCCTGGAGAATCCCATGGACAGGGGAGCCTGGTGGGCTGCGAGCCATAGGGTTGCAAGGAGTCAGACATAACAGCCCAGCACACAAGACAGCCACTGTTAACATTTCACGTCTACATGTAGGTAGGCTGATACATGGGGTTATTTTTCTATGCACAGAGGATACACATGCTTTAGGGTTTGTTTGTTTTTTACCCTAAGTTCAGTTCAGTTGCTCAGTTATGTCTGACTCTTTGTGATCCCGTGGACTGCAGCACGCCAGATTTCCCTGTCCATCACCAACTCCCAGAGCTTGCTCAAACTCATGTCCATCGAGTTGGTGATGCCATCCAACCATCTCATCCTCTGTCGTCCCCTCCTCCTCCTGCCTTCAATCTTTCCCAGCATCAGGGTCTTTTCCAAAGAATCAGCTCTTCACATCAGGTGGCCACAGTATTGGCATTTCAGCTTCAGCATCAGTTCTTCCAATGAATATTCAGGGTTGATTTCTTTTACGATGGACTGGTTGGATCTCCTTGCAGTCCAAGGGACTCTCAAGAGTCTTCTCCAACACCACAGTTCAAAAGCATCAGTTCTTCGGCGCTCAGCTTTCTTTATAGTCCAACTCTCACATTCATACATGACCATGGGAAAAACCATAGCTTTGACTAAACTGACCTTTGTTGGCTAAGTAATGTCTGCTTTAATATGCTGTCTAGGTTGGTCATAGCTTTTCTTCCAAGGAGCAAGCAGCTTTTAATTTCATGGCTGCAGCCACCATATGCAGTGATTTTGGAGCCCAAGCAAAGAAAGTCTGTCACTGTTTCCATCGTTTCCCCGTCTAAAGTGATGGGACCGGGTGCCGTGATCTTTGTTTTCTGAGTGTTGAGTTTTAAGCCAGCGTTTTCTCTCTTTTCTGCTATTGCATTTGCTGAATCTATTTCATAATGTACTCCACTTCTAGTGACAGAAAGCCTGACTTACTGTGCTTAAGCACAAAATGAACGTTACCTCATGAAATGGGAGGTCCGGGGACAGGAGGCCTGCAGGACAGTTCACTGGCCTCAAGATCAAGGACGCAGGTGCTGTCCATTCTCTCCGTCCTGCCATCAACGTGTCAGCCTCGTGCTAAGGTTGTTCCCGTCACGGCCATAGAATTGTCACCGTGAGCCTCTATCTGGGACAGCAGGATTCCTTGTTCACACCTAGTAGCGGGAGAAAAAGCCCGACCCCCAGCCAAGGGGTGGGCGTCCTGCCCGGTGAGCTCATGAACTGACCTAGGTGTGGCCACCCTAGGCCAGTGACAGTCCAGGTCCACGCCACAGCCCGGCTGGCTCGTCTCCCCTGTCTGTCGCTCCAGGGAGGGACTGGAGAGCACCGGCTGGCGCAGACCCGTGTGAGTGGCGTGGGCCTCTCAGCACAGAGCTGCACGGGCTGGCACAGACCCGTCTGAGTGGCCTCTCAGCACAGAGCTGCACGGGCTGGCGCAGACCCGTGTGAGTGGCGTGGGCCTCTCGGCACAGAGCTGCACCGGGCTGGCGCAGACCCGTGTGAGTGGCCTCTCAGCACAGAGCTGCACCGGCTGGCACAGACCCGTGTGAGTGGCGTGGGCCTCTCAGCACAGAGCTGCACGGGCTGGCGCAGACCCGTGTGAGTGGCCTCTCAGCACAGAGCTGCACCGGCTGGCGCAGACCCGTCTGAGTGGCTTGGGCCTCTCGGCACAGAGCCGCTGTCCCCGGGCGGGGTGTGGGGAGACGCTGACGTCCGCCCCCCGGGGACCTCACGCCACCACTGAGTGCTTTATGAACAGGTGTAAGGGCCGCATTGAAGGATCACACCGGTCACTTTCTCGTCCTCACCTTCAGGCTGTGGGCTAGCTTGCCGATTCTCACGGTTCCGGCCTTCCTCCTGACTTGGTGACGTGCTCCCTCCTCTCGGGGTTGGAAGGGCGGCTGCCGGCAGCCCCCGGGGCAGCAGAGGTCTGACCGGCCCCCACACAGTCCTTCCACTGGCCTCACTGGGAGCTCGGGTGCCCTGGCAGCTCCTCACTGTCTTTCACGGAGCCAGGTTGGCAAGGCTGCTGCTGGGAGCATCACGTGGCTGCCTAGGGAGGCTTGGGCACACCCCAAGTTCAGGGTATCCCGGGAAAGAGGGCCCAGAGTGTGCACGCCTGGTACCCGCTCCACCGTCTTTAAAGGCGCTCTTCTTCTTAAGCATTACAACCATCACCAGAATTGTGCATTAGTTGAATGTTGTTAGATATTTCAGTTTTTGTTTAAAAATCAGTTCCTTTTATATAAGTGCTCTGTTCAGAAAGAGTTGAATAGGCAGGGATAAAGTCTTCTGGGGAACTGACCCTTATTAATTTAATGTTCTGTAAAGTTTGGGAACTCTTGTGGTGTTCTTTTTGGCGATAGATTTCTCTTCACAAGTTTTGACTTTACTACAGAAATTTAAAGCTAGAAGAAAAAATGCGCTTATAGATATAAATTACAATAGACGTAAACTTTAATATTTCTATTCTTTATGTACTTTTTTATTTTCCGTACCCTTGAAACAATGTTGTAAATAATACAGAGAATTAATGGATATATTTTGGAGAATAATTCTGAGGAATAATAGGCATATTTGAAATTACTATGGCAAAAATCAGATGTTAAAGGAAAAAGTTATGATATATTCAGTTTTTAAATTGTACTATTAAATGTGAAACTTCATGTGTGATAAATAATTCGTATTTAATTTTAGGTGCCAGTGTAACATATACTAAAATAAAATGGAACAATTTCCATGGTTCTATAAAGGAATCTGTAAAGGAGTTATAAATAATTATAGTAAAGCTTTTGTGAAATATTTTTATGAGACTAAAAATTGAAAACTTCTTAATAGGGAAATTTTCTTAAATGAGAAATGGGGTAAGTTAGTCATAGAGATCTCAAATCTAATATATCCTATGGGAACCCTGAATAAGCAGTAACTTCTTAAGATAATCTTAAAAAGTGTCTGAAAATCAAGAGATTTTGGAAAAGGATTTTGGAGGTAGCAGGAAGAAAAAGATGATTGTTATGTTAAAATTTCTCATGGGAAGTTATTTATTTTGCATGTTTTTTGATGTTACTGGAAGAGAGATCCCCGTTTCCCTGAATCTGGAAGGGCTGTGACTATGTAGGATTAAAAGCGAACAAATAAAACTCTTCACCATGGAGTCACACAGCTGTGGGAGGTGACACAATCCACTCCGGCGTCCCAGGATTTTTCTAGTGTTTCGACCATGAGGGTGTAGGCTGGAGGACATTCGGTGCTCAGACTGTGCAGAAAGCGCTCTTCAGCAGACCTACCTTTGCTTTTTTGTTTTTTAGCACAGGGTCTTACCGCCTCCCAACCTCCTTAACTAGTAAAAAGAGTACAGAACTATTCATGGCAAAGCACACCCATTTAGTGAAAGGCCGCTCAGATTTATGAAGTGTTTGTCTTTATTGCCTCTCGTCTTCTTTTAGATCGGTGAGGGTAAGGTCTGTGTTTGGGGTGTGGTCGGCAGGCGCCTGTCTGCGTGTGAGAAGGTTTAGTCCTCAGTCTGGAATCACCACCTTGCTGTGTTACCTTGGCTGTTGTTCAGCCGTTCAGTCGTGTCCGACTCTTTGGGACCCCATGGACTGCAGGCCTCCCTGTCCTTCACCATCTCCCAGAGCTTGCCCAGATTCATGTCCATCGAGTCAGTGATGCCGTCCAACCATCTAACCCTCTGTCGTCCCCTTCTCCTCCCGCCTTCAATCTTTCCCAGCATCAGGGTCTTTTTCAGTGCGTTGGCTCTTCACATCAGGTGGCCAAAGTATTGGAGCTTCAACTTCAGCATCAGGCCTTCGAATGAATATTCAGGATTGATTTCCTTTAGGATGGACTGGTTGGATCTCCTTGCAGTCCAAGGGACTCTCAAGAGTATTCTTCATCACCCCAGTTCGAAAGTATCAATTCTCCAGGGCTCAGCCTTCTTTATGGTCCAGCTCTCACATCCATACATGACCACTGAAAAGACCGTAGCTTAGACTGGATGGACGTCTGTCGGCCAAGTGATGCCTCTGTGTTACCTTGGACAAACAACTGAACCTGTGATCCTTGGTTCTCTCATTCCTTCTCTTTGCGGGTCAGATGTGTCCAGTTGTTCCTTTCCACTGTAGGATTGGAGTATGTGAGGACTCAGGGGTGATGGCCTTGAGTGCTTGTTTGCACTTGAGGGCCTGGGGAGAAAGCACAGGAGAGGCTGTGCAGCCCTGGGGTTAGCAGTTATGGGGGGACTGAGCTGCAGGGTCAGCACTGCGCCCACTGGCCACTCTTCTTCTACGCAAGGCTCTGGAAATAGAGGAACACTGGCTCTAAGGAGGCTCCCTGGGAGTGGAGAGTCACAGTAAATCCCAGGGGGTCCAGGGTTTGGGGTCCAGTGTGATCAGATAACACTGCCTGAAGGAGAGAGGCCAGCTCCTCCAGAGTTTCTTCTAACCTGTCTCGTCACGAATTCCCAGAGGAACCTCTGAGTGTGACAGGCCCTGGGTGTGTATGTTCCAAAGGCCGTCTTCCCACAACCGGGGGAGGTGGCGTCCGGGACTCCCAGACCCCTGCCCGACAGGAGCGAGTGCATCATTGGACCTGAGGAGGCCTGGCCTCAGCCTCATTCCTCAGGTCGGCCTGGGGATTCGTTTCTGTCCTTCCAGATCTCGTTTTAACCTAAACAACAAAAAACAAAACAAAACCCAACTGTGGACATTCCTTCACAGTTGGCCTGGTGACTTAACGTGCTTTGCAAAGAAGTGCTGTGGATGGGCCTTGACCCTGTCCCTCCCTCTCCCTGACGCAGAGCCATCACACTGGAGAACCAGCTGGTGATCCTGGCGGCGGCGGCCAGCGACGCGGGGGCCTACTACGTGCAGGCAGTCAACGAGAGAAACGGAGAGAACAAGACCAGCCCGCCCGTGCACCTGAGCGTAGCCAGTGAGTGCCACAGCCGCGGGGGCGGGGCGGGGCGGGGCGGGGCGCAGCCCCCAGCACGGGGGAGCCCAGCAAGGCTCGCCTCTCTGGCTAGTGGTTATGGGTCAGGGTCGATCCAGCGTCTGCAGCTGCTTTCCTTGAAGTGACTGGCAGGAAGTGTGAACCTGACCAGTAATTCTAAATGCAAGATCTTATTTGTTTGGGGGAACTTAAAGAAAAAAACTTTTTTTGCTTTGGTACTCTGTTAATGTATATGATTTTTAACAACAGAACATCTTTGGGCTTATAAGGACTCGTATCCATGAAACTTATTTGGGACGAGATTGGGTCACAGGTTGTGTTCTTTCACTTTAATTTTAAAAAACCTTTGGGAAAATGTATATATTAAGTTGTGTAAAATTAGGAGTGTATCTTAAGAATAACTGAAAGTGTGGATCATGAAGAAAATACACACATGTCACAGTTAAATGTTCAGTTTATTTAAGGAAGTTTTAGTTTGAGGCAACCTAGTTTACACATTTCAGAGAAGGCAATGGCAAGCCACTCCAGTACTCTTGCCTGGAAAATCCCATGGACGGAGGAGCCTGGTAGGCTGCAGTCCGTGGGGTCGCTACGAGTCAGACATGACTGAGCGACTTCACTTTCCCTTTTCACTTTCACACATTGGAGAAGGAAAAGGCAACCCACTCCAGTGTTCTTGCCTGGAGAATCCCAGGGACGGGGGAGCCTGATGGGCTGCCGTCTATGGGGTCACACAGAGTCGGACACGACTGAAGTGACTTAGCAGTAGCAGCAGCAGCAGTTTACATATTTGGCCTTTGAAAGAAGGCTCCAAACATTGTCCGTGCAAGAGCTGATTGCCGGAGGAGGGGGGAATGATGAGAAGTGAGAACTTGGAGCCGAACAAGATCAAAGGTAAGTCTCAGAAGTGCCGCCGATGTCTGCAGCGAGAAGCTTCTTGGTCGGAAAGGCAGGGACTGTGCTGTTGAGAAAACGCAGGTGGGAGACGGCCGTGGAAAATTTCAGAGTACTATGGTCATGCCGTAACGGGGCAAGGTAAGTGAATTTGTCTGTAGAGTGGTAGATTTCATCTTTTTAGAAAGCTCCTTGGAGGAATGGCTCTCCCCTTCAGGTGGTTTTGTTTCATAGGCGAGCTCAGCCACAGCGTCTGCCTCTCCTGGTCCTCAGCGATGCAGTTGCTTTAGGCCCAGCACAGTTTCTGGGAGAGTGTAGCCGGCGCCGGAGTCAGGAGGCAGGGCATTAACCGAGCGTGCGTTCACCTGCCCCTGCACATGCCCGGAAGTGCTCCCAGGAGGCCACCACCCTGTCGTCAGCACCGTGATTCCTGGGAGTTGAGTCCTCAGCTCCAGACCACAGATGGTACAGGTCTGGCCTTCAGCGGGGCCTCTCAAGGCTGTGGAGAGCTGTGTCCCCTGATTCGCTGTTGGACTCACAACATCCAGTCCAGGTTGCTCTGCTGTTTAAAGGGCCCCTTGAACCAAGAATCACAGCAGTAAAAGAATGTGATTTATGAAGACTTTTCAATACTAATAATAAAAGATGGAAACTGTGTTCTTAAATAGACTGTGATAACTTTAGTTATTTCCAACTTGTATCATTAGAGCCATTTATTCTGTTTAGCAAATCTGATTCAACACTCAATTGTAATGTACATACAAGGCTAATAAAAATAGGTCAGATTAGTAGAATTCTGAGTCAGAAACAAAAAAATTGACCTTAGTCTATTGGGGTGGGGTGGGGACTGCACAAATATTCTGGTTAACTTGATGCTAACATCGCAGAGTTATGAGACAGTCCACACCTCGTAGTGTCCTGCAGGGTCAGAAAATGAAGCCAGTGCAGTGGATTTGCAGGTTGCCGCACTAACTCAGTCCCATGCCTTAGATAATTGGAATATGTAAATTTTTAAATAATTTCAGTGTCTAACCAAGAAGCATTTTAGATGCAACTCATAAATATTATAATTAACTGCCTTGCATTTTGTTCCCCTGTGTATTTTTATCTTTTTGTTGGCACCAGGTAAAATGTGTAGAAGGTGAGCTATAAGGAGGTGATGGTGTAGACAGACTTGTTTAAATCTGAGGAGAAGATCTGCATTCTGTCCGCTTTTGTGTTCTTTGCTCTTTATGGGGACCAGATAGAACGTGACAAGTAAGGAGATTGAAGAGACAATCTTGTTTTAATTCTTGAGTGAACTGGCCTGTTGACATATTCGATTTCCCTAAAAGTTAAACGGCACCCAATCATGCATTTTCTCACTGGAGTTCTATTTGGAAAACCTCTAAAGATCAGAAGTCTTGATAAATCTGCAGAAAACCCCAGAGTTGCTTGTTCATTTATTTTTACTATTATTTATTTCTGTTTTAAAATCTTGGACCGTGCTCTGCAGCTTGTGGGATCTTAGTTTCCTGACCGGAGACTGAGCCCACGCACCCTGCCGTGGAAGCATGGAGTCCTGACCACTGGACCTCCAGTGGACTGCCAGGGAAGTCCCAAAAGTGACTGTTTAAATTTTTCTCCTCTCTGGACTGTGGGGAACACTGTGGGGATGGGGAGAATGTCGTTTGGGACTCCCCTGCCAGCCCCATGTGAACTATGGAGGGTGCATCACCTCCGCCGCATTTATTATGGAATTATAAATAAAGAATGAATAAAATTAAAATTATAGAAAAAATAAACTCCATAAATTTTTTGTGGAACACTCTTGAGACCTGTTCACGCAGACGGTAAGATGCAGTGTGTTCTTCAGACCTCGACCTCTTTTTTTCTCTGATGTAGGCTTCTTAAAAACACCAAACAAGATTGATGAAAAATTTTAGAAACTTGCCAGCCAGCATTTCTGAAGAATCTAAAGATATTACAGCCAATTATCATTTAACGATGATAAATTTTCCCTTGGCATCAGGAGGATAAAGTAGGGAACCTTTCTGTAGTGAATCTGATCAAGGTGGTAGGCTGCTGGCAATTCAATTCCTGGTGGTTTGCACTGTAATTAACTTAAAAGTGGAGAGAGCCACGCAGCCCACCTCTTGTTTGCAGTCGTCGTACTAAACTGTTCCTGTTGCTGGGACAGCCTGGGGTCTAGCTGGAACAGCTCCCGGGCCAGCCTTGCCTAGACCCACCCAAGTGAGCGATCCCCTATCACCCGGCCGTCAGGAGACGACGTGTTTCCCCACACCTCACCACCTTCTCAGTGGCTGAATATTTTGGCTACACTGGAAGCTTATGGAAGCAAAAAGGTTGAGATTAAAAATAAAATTTTGAGCAGCACGGCAATCCTAATGGCCCTGCAGCCCTACCGTGGTACCCCCGCTGCTCCCCGCCCTCCCCCTGTATGTGGTTAAGAGGGTAAGTCACCGTGTCCTGCCAGGCATTTCCCACCTGCCGGGAAGGGGAGGCCGTCTCTTGGCTGTCCACCCCTGCTCCCGGGGAAAGCCTGCTGCAACCTCGGGGTGGATTCACTTTGAAATTTTCGTGTGGCCTGAAGCCAGCTGATGTTAAGGACATGGGTGGACCACTGAAGCACCCTGTATGAATGTTTCATGGCCGGCTCCCACAGCTCAGGTGCTCGCCAGGAAAAGGATGGGCTGTGCTCACCTGAGAGGACGCGTTTCCACTCTGAGGTCAAGCCCAGGCAGGCTTCATACACCTGTCAACCCGTGCTCGGTTTTCCCTTTGAAGATTTTACATGGAGTTAACTCGTGTGGATCAGATCTTCCAAACTGAATTAATCTGTGAATGAGGGTTTCTTTTTTAAAAAAGGAAAGACAGTTTAGGAGATGAGACGAGTTCTGTACAGTGATTAACCAATTATGGTTTAAACGCCATCATATGTGCCTTAGACACATCATCAGCTCTGACCTAGTCTTCAGAATGTCCAGCGTAATGAGACTCTGCTGGGGACGAAGCTTAGGTTAGAAAAGAAATGACTGCCTCTCTCCTTCCTGCTTTTTTCACCTCTCTCATTTTAATGTCTCCTCTTCAAACAACATTTGCTGATAGGATATCATTTCAACTGATCCTCCTTGAGGCTGGCAAACCCTTGCTTTTAATTCTGAAGACCACTTAACATTCTTTTGTCCTCTATAATGCTAATTTAACTGCAGACCTCATATACGGTTTGTAGTTGAAAGTGAATTCCTGAGAAGAATGTCTGCGAACATTCGTCCAAGAGGCCTGCCCTGTACAGCATGTTTTTCGTGTGCCTGGATAAAATTCTGTCTTACTTTCTTCATGCCTCTAACATCACAGGGAGAGAGGGGGCCAGCATACGCCTTTCACCTGTTCTTTGACATGGGCTGGATGCCCAAAGTGATAGGAACGATTTGCAATGTTTTTAGAAAGTAATCTGGAGGTAGTGTCTTATTATAAACAACCAATTTCAGATCCAACGATGATTTTATAGGTTCCATGGTACCTCACCGCCAGAATGTTCAGAAACATAAAAGCAGAAAGTGTGCTTCACAGTGGAATTTAATCGTTGAGCTTGCGCGTGCTCAGTCACTCCAGTCTGACTCTTAGTGACCCCATGGACTGCAGCCCGATGTGTGCATACTAGCTGTGCTGAAGCGAGAGCGTGCATCACACCAAAAGATGAAGTACAGCAAGGTGAAGAGAACGGCATCCTGAGCATCCTGCGAATCACGACGGCGCCATTCCATCTGTCGTTCGTGTCTCAGGGCACGGTGTACACTTGGTGAACGGAAACCCATATTTCGCCTGGTCCCCCTGGCGATGTTCAGTTCTCTGATGGCAGAGGGCAGTGTGTCCTGGAGCGTGGCTGGAAGAGCTGGGGTGTCCATGTTGCCGTTTGTGTTTCTGTGGCTCCTTTGCGCTAGACTTGTAACTCAGACCTGTGACTGCCCCCAAGGTGTACTTTGTGTCCACTTGTCTCCCCATCAGAGTTAGTTTAGTTAAAAATACACAAATACATAGATCCACCTACCAGGCAAAGGTGAAACCGCGGCCCGTTAGAAGGTTCTGAAAGCAAATGGGTATATGAAGGCATCCTGTCAGTCTTGAAACTGAGAGTGTTTAGATCTGCCTTGGGGCAGCTTGTGTGCCGTGTGTGGTGGGCCATCCCACTGGTAGACCCCCATCTGCATAACAGCATTGACGATTAGTTCTTTCCTTATGGTTCCAGTTCAAAAACACTAGTGAAAATGCCAGTTCTGGTGTATGTGTCCATGGTGGTGGATGAGGTTTGGAATACGCGTACGGCTGGAGATTCTCAGCCAGACTTGAGAATTAAAGGTCAAAGCGATTAAACATAGCGAGGCCCTGATTCTGTCCCCACGAGCACAAGACGAAGCTGGGTTGTTTTTTTTGTCACCTACTCGTTTTCTCTCCATCGGATTCCCATCTTTTCTCATCCCAAGCTGTCCTTTTCCCCCGCTGTGGCTTCTTTCAGTCTAACTCTGTCCTTGGTAAATCCTGGGGTGTTGGGTTCAAGCATGAGTTGTAACTTGCCCTTCGCTTTCAAGAACATCTGGGGTGCCCAGCGTCTCCACTGTCCCAAAGCAGTGCTCCTCACATGGGCCACGACGCCCTCAGTTTGCACAGAGATCTTCAAGTGGCTGAGCAGTCTTGTGTGCTTCTCAGGGCAGCTGTTTCCAACCGCTTCCTCACCTCTTTGTAAAGATCAGATCATCCTGGGGACCGATTCTCTGGTAGTCCGGTGGTTACGACTCGGTGTTCACGCTGCCTGGGTCCAGATTCGAACCTTGGTTGGGGAACTAACATCCCACAAGCCGCAGCATGGCTGACAATAATAATTAAAAGTTAAAAATAAAAACAAGACACTGAGGATGCCCCAAGTGTCGGGGGACTCTTCTCAGCATTGTCCCTCTCCTATGGGCGTGTGTCCCACTCTTCCTGAATCTTTGGTACAGGCGTCATCTGACGGTACAAACTCCAGGTGCCAAACAGAGGGGTAATTCTAAACATCGGTGTCAGACCTGAGAGAGTGAAGTACTCTAATAGCTGGGAAGTAAATCCTTTTATATATCCGGTGTTTTCAATTCCCTGCTGTCTACAAAATGAGGCAGAACCCAAAGGCACTGTCAGCTCACACTTTATTATAAGTAATCTTCGGTGATCGATCGCCAAGTGACAGAAAGTCCGCTTGTTCTCAGTATGGGAAGGCATTTCCAGACCTGCAGTTTGGGGACTGCCTCTCTCTGCTCAGTGAAGTGAGTGGAAGGGGCGATCGCTTCAGGCCATGTGTTTAAGAGCTGGCAGGTCACCTTCACGCTCCCCCTCCCCTGTGGGGCCCACCATGGTGGGGCCACGTGGAGACAGTGGAGCCGCCCGCAGGGAAGGCTGAATTAGTGCATGGAAAGAACAGCCCTGGGGAGTCTCCCCAGCTGCGTGAGACTCATTGTGAGTGGGAAAGGGCTTCCCTGGTGGCTCAGTGGTAAAGAATCCACCTGCCAAAGCAGGAGACACGGGTTCGATCCTGGGTCGGGAAGATCCCCTGAAGGAGGGCATGGCAACCCACTCTAGTATTCTTGCCTGGAGAATCCCATGGACAGATGAGCCTGGCGGGCTAGTCCATGGGGTCACAAAAGAGTCAGACACGACTTAGCAACTAAACAACCACCAGCGGAAAACAAAACTTTGTGTGCTAAGCACTGAGATTGCAGAGTTAATTTGTTATCGGAACAAAAGGTAGTCTACATATCTAATAAATTACTCTGTGACTTCTGGTATACTCAGAGGAATTTAAACAATTGAGCCATATTTCTACAACAAAATTCCCTCCATTTTCATCTGCTGTTTTATATGAGCAAAATTTCCCAGCAGTTATTTCTATAAAAGGAAGAGTAGGATTAGAATGAGGGTAAACCTTGCTATCCATCTCATGCATGTCCTGTGGTTTTTTTTCTCTTATATATAATATTCATTAAATTTTGTTATACATGTATTTTTGGGGGGGTGCAAGGAATAATTGTAACAATAGCTCAGTTTAGAGCATAAGACTTTTTAAACTCCAGAGGCCTTTGTTTGCTGGGAAATTTTAAATTTACATACGTAGTTTTTCAGAGGCTGTGATAGGGTGATCAATAAAATACTTTTAATCGTTAAATATAATAAATTAGGATAAAATTCTGTTGGAGGAATATAATGGAAACACAAATTCAGAAAGGAAACTAGAAATGGAAAATGTCTGACTATTGAAAATTAGAGCTTGTTCATGAATTGTTTGAATGGGTGCTGGTGTGTATCAAATCCTTAGACCTGCTGCTGCTTCTGCTAAGTCACTTCAGTCGCGTCTGACTCTGTGTGACCCCATAGATGGAAGCCCACCAGGCTCCCCCATCCCTGGGATTCTCCAGGCAAGAACACTGGAGTTGGTTGCCATTTCCTTCTCCAATGTGTGAAAGTGAAAAGTGAAAGCGAAGTCGCTCAGTCGTGTCCGACCCTTAGCGACCCCACGGACTGCAGCCTACCAGGCTTCTCCATCCATGGGATTTTCTAGGCAATAGTAGTTAGACTATATCAAATATTTAGGTTCCTTTGGATACATATAACAGAATACTGCAATGGTTTATATTATTAAAATATACTAGAACATTAAAATATTAAAATATACCAGAAATTATAGTCTTTATACTCCTTCAAATCTGTGTTTAAAAACTTTAGATATCAGCTTATGCTATGGAAATGATAACGTCATTTTTAAAAAGTTCCTTTAGGTGATATAGCAGCAAAAACTTCTCTAAGCTGTATCAGATTCGGTGATAATTTACGCTGTTGAGTGACTCCTCAAGGGCACAGGTGGAAGGGCACTCATGCTCCTTGAGATAAAGATAGGAGTTTCACATACATTTTCCTCCTGAAAGCCACATCCGCCCCGGGAGTTAACGATCCACCCATCTCAGAGCTGAGGGCGCTAAGGCCCTGAGAAGTTAGGCTGTTGACAGAAAGCACGAGGAGTTAAATGGAGAGTTGAGAGTTCAAGTCAGGGTCTCTCTGACTCCCAGACACCCTAGTTTCTCCTCTAGGAGGGAGGCTGGGCCGGGCCCTTGGTGTCAGCTGTGTTCTGAGGCGGGGAGCCCAGGAAAAGGCTACACGCGCGGGCAAAGTGGCCGCTCCCCGAGGCAGCACCCCCTGGTCTGGAGGTTCTCTGTCAGGAGCAGAGGAGGAGGCTGTGTTTTAAAAAGCGAGAGCTTCTGTTTTGACGCCAGAACCACTTCCACTAACCATTCAGTCCAGGTAAAGCCCGTGTGCTGTCCGAGCAGACGCAGTGTGGAGCCTGGCCCCGTTTTGCAACAGGCTAAGGTCGGCTTGGGCGGCCTGGACTTAGACCCCTCTCACCTGGACACAGGTGCGCTTACGGGTGTCGTGGGAGATGAGGCTGGGCATCAGGGCGATGAATCACAGCGCCTGACAGCTCAGCAGGGGTGTTTCCTCAGTAACACGTGAGACCCACGTGGGCTGTCAGGTGGCATGTGGTTGGTCTCGGTGTGTTTCCCACAGGCACGGTTTTGCTCCCCCACTTCCCAAGCGTTCCTGTTGACCCACTGGGGTGCATTGTGCAGAGTGAGTGAGTGAGACGCCCCCTCGGGCGTGAGGGCGGCACGTGTGGGAAGTCCATTCCCCAAGCAGATCCTGAGCAGCCAGATGCAGTAAATGAGCCACAGGGTTCATTTACTTCTCCTGATGATAGCATGGCTATTTAAGGGCACAAATGAATTAGGCGGTGATTTGCCTAATCAGATTTTTTACAGACTCTTCCACAAAACTCAGCTTTAAGAATTTCTCCAAAAACCCTCTCCTCCTGCCCCCCTTAGTAACCATGCCACTTCAGGCGATTATATTCAGATCTGTGTCTGTTTTTTGATGGCACCGGATCTTCATTGCTGCGCTCAGGCTTTCTCTAGTTATAGCAACTGGGAGCGACTCTCGGCCGTGGGGCACGGGCTTCTCACTGAGTGGTTTCTCTTGCTGCAGAGCGCGGGCTCCCGAGCACAGGCTCAGTAGCTGTGGCACACGGGCTTAGCTGCTCCACAGCATGTGGGATCCTCCCAGACCAGGAATCGAACCTGTGTCCCCTGCATTTGCAGGTGGATTCTTATCCACTCTACCACCAGGGAAGTCCCCATAGCCAGATATTTAAACACACGACTCCTGAGGCAGCTGGAGAGCTGTCAATAGAAGTACCCCTAACGACTTTTACCCTTGACTTTGGGTTCCAGTGTCTTAACCCTAGCCAACAGCCACATCCGAAATTTAGGTTACTGAGAATTGAAGAACATTTCACTATAGGCTCATAATATGCAAACATAACATTTCAAAACTTAATAACATTTGGAGAGCAACTCAACATTATAACATTTTAACTTACTGTGTACTTATGCAGTAAGTACCTTCCTAGTTCTGACCAAAGATAAGGAGTTTTTAGACTACACAAAGGGGATGGAAAATTGAATTTTCCGTGCAGTCATTTATGAACTCTTAACAGCTAGTTTTTGTCCAGCTTGTCTGGGGAAACCCCAAGCAAAGTCACAGTTATCATCTGAGATGAGACCTCAGAGCTACTTGTTAGTTGCAAATGTGGTTTTCTCAGTTGTCGAATAAAAAACGACACACACTTCCCAGGACCATTTCTTTTTATGAATGAGTTCAATATTCGGAATCTGATAATTCAGAGACATCTGTTTAGCTTCTCTTCCTTAGGCCTTTTTAAGGTTTTCCAACTCCAGCTTGTAGATTATTTAGATAGCAGAATTGTTTTCAATGTGTAAAATCGTATTGAAAGGCCTTAATCTGGTTGCTGCCTTGAGTAGGCAGCCTGATGTTTGGTCATCTTCTGATAACAGCTCGGATCTACCTTTACCGCTTAGTCATAATGTTTTATTACTGATCACAATAAATCATGTTCTTTTGGCTCTTACAGAAGGTAATTAAAATTGTAGATCTTTACACGGTGGCTGAGAATATTAAATCAAATCTTAAGAAAATCAGGTAAAATGTTGTTAAAGAGAAAGGCCACTTAGCTGCTATAAAGGCCATTACCAGATGCAAAGTGCCAGATTCCCCTGCTCTTCCAAGAACACTTTGTATCTGAGATGTAAAAAAGATGGAATTTATGTCATAAGTAATAGGAGCCAGAAACTGATCTTAAGAAACAGACCCTTTCTGTGTTCTAACTGGTGAGCCCTGAGCGGTGGTCTCTGCGCGTGATTCTTTGTTGCTTCAGGCCACTATCCTGCCTGTGCCCCCTCAGCTCTCATGATCTTGAGGAATATCCTGCTTGGCACAAGTCAGTCCCCACTCTCAGAGCCTTGTGTAGCTCGATATCCGGCAAAGCAGGGCATCCGCGAGTGTGAGAAGCGTGACTTCTGATGGTCAGTGTGACTTGCTGTTGGCCCAGGAACGTCAGGCAAGCGCAGCTTCTTGAGGTGGATTCCAAGGACTGCTCTTTGCTGTCGTTTTATAGGATCACAGATATGTGAGCTCGGGGTTTTCTGGTTCATCTTAGCTGCAGGTGAGAATGGCCATCTGGGGAGCCTGAAGGATGCACTGTGTGGTTTTCCCAGGGAGCAAGACACAAATGAAACCCAGAAGAGCAAAAACTCTGGGGACAGGATGACCATGTTTCACTTTGGTCCCCACCCTGGACCCGGGAGTAGGGTTAGAGCTCCAGGAGAGGTGAGTCGGCAGTGGCGACCCAGTCAGCTGGCCCCGTGGGTGGGTTGTTTGTCTGTTTGCCTGCTCTGCTGATAATGGAGTCCGTTGAACTGTATCGCAGCTGGTATTAAATGGCCCTCTCCCCGCAGCTCCCTTCACTTCCCTTGAAAGACTGTCCACACGCTAACATATCTCCCCATCAGGGTGTCACTCACTGGCTGTATTAATTCAGACAGGGCTGAATCACACCACGGCCTGCTCTCATTTGGGAGGGTTTCCGCACTAATGTGCTCCAGAATTCAGCCTGCTCCCTCTCCATTCCTCCAGACTTTGGGAAGCACCCTCATCAGTCAGAGCGTCCCACGTATGAAAACCATACAGGCAGGCTGCGCTTTGGTTAATAGCTCGTTTTAGAAAGTGTCAGTGGTTTACTCAGGAAGACCAAACACAGCAGAGGAAAACATCCTCAGAAAAGCGTTTGCAAAAAATGTTACCATCACAGAGAAATAGAAAATGAACAGGCAGTAGTTAGAGTCTTTTTCATCCCTCTGTTCGTTTTCACCACGTTAAAAGCATTGTGACGGTGACCATGCTCTTACAAAGATGAAGGCCGGAGTTCTGCTCTCTTGAAGTCTGTCCTGGCGCTGAGATCAGCTGGGCTGAATCTGCCTCTGAAATCTGTTCCTGAGGGACTGGGTGGGACACCAATGTGCCCCCACTGGCTTCAGTGCTGACTGGTTGGTACCCCTACCCTGCTGGCCAGATGGTCATTAGACATCTTGAATCCCTGGCCCGGGATAACACTCAGGATGCACAGAGAATTTTGTCTGTTAATTTTGTCAGTAGCTGGACCATCATTGCGGGAGCAGCTGGCATCCTCTGCCATTCCGGAGTCACCCCGTGCTCAGTGCTGAACACCTGAGGAGGAGCAGTCAGAAGTGTTGCAGGATCGTGTCTTGGCTTCTCACTTTTCTTCCAAAATGTATAACCCCCAGTTAAGAACTTCGGACTTCCTCCCTGGTATTTTGTTCAGAAAGCACTGAGCACCTAATATCTACCAGGCGTTATACTTGACACTGAGAAAATTAAATGAATGAATGACACCCATGGTTCTTAGGACTTCCCCAGCAGTCCAGAGAGGTTAAGACCCCACACTCCCAGGGCAAGGGCCGTGAGTTTGATCTGATCAGGAAGCTGAGATCCTACATGCTGCCATATGTGGCCCCCAAAAATAGGACACATGGTCCCTGCCCTTCCTGAGCTCGCTTTCTTGAGGAGAGGCAGATCCATGAGCAAATGCTGAGGATACAGCATGTTAAATGCCAAATGGAACACTTCTCTTCCAGGGCCAGAGAAGCATTGTTAGCAGAACTCTGTCCTCTTGTCTCCCATTGGTGGAGGGACGCAGCACCAGTGAGGTGGTTACGGGAGGACGTCTGGGGCCTGACCGCGCCCCGTGGGGCTGGGGACCACTGGGACTGCCGTCCTGCTGGCCGCTCTCCCGGCTTCAAACCCGCCTCTCCCGCGCCTCCTGCCTCCAGGGGCACTGTCTTCCCTCCCGAGAACGTGCTGTCCACCAGGCCGGGGGCTTTCTCTGTCTCTCCACGTGGCTCGCAGAGTGTGTGGCGGGTAATAGGGGCTCTGTAATTGCCTCCGTTCTTCACCCTGCGCAGTGGACCACTGTCTGCCCTCTCCTGTTCTTTCTTTCCTTAGGGTTTATTTATTTGGCGCAGATCCTCTGTTGCCGTGTGGGGTTGTCTGCCGCAGCTCACGGGCTCCGCGGGTGTGGTGGGCGGGCCTAGCTGCCCAACGGCATGTGGGATCCTGGTTCCCTGACCAGGGATGGTACCCACGTGCCCTGCCTTGCAAGGCTGCTTCCTCTCCAGGGGACCACCGGGGAAGTCCCTGTACCCTCCTGCCCTTGACCTCTGCCCCTTGGGGCTCCTCAGGCGCCTTCTTGCCCGCTGTCCTCTTGTTTTCCTCCGGCTCCTTGTCTTTGGGTGTTTCCAGCTCCTTTGGTTCCCTCCACTCCGACGTGAGAGGCCTCTCCATTGTCCCATCCTTGGGCGCAGTGTTTTGTTCGTTTTTCTGCTGTTCATTTCTCCTTGGAGGACTCACTGATTCTGTGACTTTAACTGTCACCTTCGGTCAGATGTTCTCTCCCGACACTTCTCAGCGTTCAGTCCTTGCTAAGTAGAAGGTTGGATGAATGATCTTCAGTCCAGGATGACTCTAAAATCCTGATTATCTTCTAACTGTTTAACTTCTTTGCTTGACTTAGTAGCTGCCCTGACATGGAAGTCTTGCTCCCATGCACCTCCTCAATTATTGTTTTCTGTTGAATGGCTTCTTTCGGCCCCCGGGTCTCCCTCTTCCAAGAGGTTATGCAGCTACTGGTGACAGGAGAAAAAGCGATCAGGAAGTTAGGCCCTGAGAACAGAATCTCAGGTGGGGACATTGTCACTTGGAAATTAAATTAGCCTATGTCCTCCTACTTCCTGCCTCGGAGTCTGTTCTTCTCTTAAATTCCCGACAAAGTCAGCTCAGCTGCTTTCTGTGCTCCCAGCTCTCAGCTATTCCTGACCATGTAGTTAAATCCCAGGTTCTTCCGGAATGCCCATCCATCCATCCATCCATCCATCGTTTCGTTCAGTCAACACACGTGAGCTCATTCAGTGCTTGGTGAGTGTCAGCACTGTGCTGGCCCCTGACTACATGCTGGTGACCCAGGGAGGCCGGATTCTGCTGTTGGAGCCCACGCTGCTGGGAGGAGACAAACGAGCACTTTCACCTGGGTGTCCTAAGTTGGAGGTGGACGTCCCCACATCCTGAGTGTCTGCCCCTTCCTTTCCTAATCCTTCTCCTGCTTTAAAAGGTAGGGTTGGTAAAGTGAAAGTGAAAGTCACTAGTCACGTCCGACTCTTTGTGACCCAATGGACTATACAACCCATGGAATTCTCCAGGCCAGAATCCTGGAGTGAGTAGCCTTTCCCTTCTCCAGGGGGTCTTCCCAACCCAAGGATCGAACCCAGGTCTCCCACAGTGCAGGCAGATTGTTCACTGTCTGAGCCACCAGAGAAGCCCAAGAATACTGGGGTGGGTAGCCTATTTCTTCTCCAGGGGATCTTCCCTACCCAGGTCTACCCACATTGTAGACAGACTCGTTAACAGCTGAGCCACAGGGAAAGCCCAAGAATACTGGAATGGGTAATCCTATCCCTTCTCCAGCAGATCTTCCTGACCCAGGAATCAAACTGGGCTCTCTTGCATTGCAGGTGGATTCTTTACCAACTGAGCTCAGGAAAGCCCTCGGGTTGGTTAGCATGAAATTAATATGTGCGAGATGTGTGTTGAAGCAACCCTTTTTGTGAGAAGAGTTCACAGCGGTTCCTACTTGTCTGACTATTAGTGTAGGCTTATACAGAGAAACGGAGAAGGCAATGGCACCCCACTCCAGTACTCTTGCCTAGAAAATCACATGGACAGAGGAGCCTGGTGGGCTGCAGTCCATGGGATCGCTACTAGTTGGACACGACTGAGCGAATTCACTTTCACTTTTCACTTTCACACATTGGAGAAGGAAATGGCAACCCACTCCGGTGTTCTTGCCTGAAGAATCCCCCGAGCAGAGGAGCCCAGCGGACTACAGTCCATGGGGTCGCAGGGCGGACACCGCTGAGCACAGCACATATGGCCTCGAGGGGAAGGCCATCAGTTCACAGCCACCCCAGTTTCTTCTCCCTCATGTAGCTTCTTTCCTGAGGTCTTAGGTCAGGAGTCCAGACTCCCCATTTGTGGGATGTGTTTGCTCCTTGCCTGGGTCCCTTTTAGTCCACACCACACCTTAAAACCCCGTGAACCAGTATTTAAGCATTGAGAGAAACTTTTCTGACCTCAGAAACTGTTTGACAAGTTGCCACCTCCCCCAGTGGAGCGGTCTCCCTAGCTGAGCACCTCCTCCTGAGGCGGGGGCTCGGGTCTTCCCGGGGAGCACACTGTTCTTTGTTTGGGGGAATGTTGAATTATTGCAGGTTTAAAGCTGCGAGACGGGCAACTGTTTCAGAGTGAGAGAAGTCTCTTCGTTATTGAGGAATTCGGGGGTTTGTGTTGACAGACCCCCTCTTTGGAGAGAAATGTTTCTGAATCTCCCGCCACTGCTCTGGGGGCACCTGAGCTCTGACCCATGGGCAGTTTCTGTGATGATGGGGGTCCTCTCTACTTGAACCATGCAGTGTGGTGGCCAGTACCCACAGGATGCTATCGAGTACTCAAAATGTGACTAGAGTGTTTGAGCAAGTGGATTTTTAACTTTATTGATTTTGATGTATTTTAATTTTGGTAACCGCATGTGTCCAGGGAGTACATTAGACAGAACAGTTCTGTGAGAACACATCACACTCTGTGTACAGAAGGGCTCCCGTTGAAGCCACCTGCACGCACCGCCTTTGGTCTCCGTGTGCCCCTGGAATTGTGTAGAAGTGTCGAGGGCTTCTCATGACCAGTGACACTCTGGCTCCAGCCCCCTTGTTGGTGTGAGCGGGTGCGCACCTGAGGTTCACGCGCCGAAGTTCTGTAGCCGCAGAGCGGCTTCCCGTGGGCGGGCTTCTGTTGGCAAAGACGGGTGGTCAGTCACTCCTCTGGGGCAGCTGCACTGCGCACCTCCAGGGTCTATAATAGTCTGTGTTAATGGCGCCCGAAGAAGTGGTCATCTCACGGCCAGTGTGGGGTATTGGCAAGTGACCGATGACCTATTACAGTTCCTTACAGGACATCTCATGCGCCAAGTCTTGTGCTAGGCATTGGACAGTCAGGGAAGCCCAGGGTGGTGATTAAAAGAAGCATATGAGCTGTAATAGAGAGAAGCCCAGGTCACTATGGAAACCCCAAGGTGGACATCCAGCCCCATCTGGGGGACCCTGGGAAGGTGGTCCCTGAGGGGCTGATGCTCACTGAGACCAAGGGTTGAGTAGGGGTTCGCCAGCTCAAGAGGTGGGGAGGAGGCCGCCCTGATACGGGCACAGCAGTGCCTGGGGTCAGCAGACCCCACTCTGTTCAGGGCTGGACCGTACCAACTTCCGGGACGAGGAGCAGGCTCTGCCCAAGCAGAGGCCCAGGGAGACCTGTTCAGGAAATGTGAACAGCCTTAAAAAACCCAGAAGATTCCACGTGGACACTGAAGAGCTGGCAGCTCTGGACCCACATGCCCTCAACACAGCGGGGAGCCGGAGCGGCTGCCGCCCGAGTCCCCTGGGCACTCACTCACCCGCCTGTCCCGGTGGTCCTGGACGGCCGCCCCAACAAGGACGCCAGCCAGGCGCCGGTTGCTGCCCTTCTCGTAGCGGGATGTCTTCTGCGCTGCCCAGTCTTTATCAGAAAGAGGTGAACGGAAGTCAGGCAGAGAGGCTGGGAGCATCTCACAGTGCTCAGTGGAGGCGTCCCTGCTGCCTGGCTGCTTGGTGCCCTCTGCTCTCCACTAACTGGCGGGGTTCACCTCCATCCAGGATCCTCAGATCGGGGCTCAGTTACTCCAGGGCCCCAGAGATGGGTGGGTTTCCGGGGACCGGTTTCTACCCCGCGTTCACGCATGGACTGGACAGATCCTGGGCTGATCTGCCTGAAGAACCATCTGCAGCAAAGGAGCGGGGCTTCCCCTCCCTTTCTCAGCTGCTTTCCTCCCAGCACAAGGGAAGAGGCTTCGTCCGACCAGAGGCTAGTCTTTCTTCCGTGCGTTGCTCTGCACTGTCAAGCCCTCCACTTGTCGGACGAAGGATAAGTTCAAACACTGGGGTCAGTGCTGAGAAAGCAGATGCCCTAAATAACTGGGTAAGAGATCCTCTTGCAGGTGGGGTGGCTTTCAACAAAATGGAAGGAGGGCCTAGTCAAGTTGTCAGCCAATAGATCATGAAAAATAATGTTCGATGATAAATTACTGTGTGACTTTGGGCACAGCCATTGGAATAATGTCAAAGAAGTGACTGACATTGTTACAACGAAACTTCCATTCTCACCTACTTATTTATGAAAATAAGTTTTCTCGGTGCATACATTTATAAAAACAAAAAATGGGAATAAAATTGATGCTGAATGCTTTCTCATTTTAGCTGGAAGTAATTCATCCATGAATACATGAACTAATTAAAAAGAGACCAGTCTCATTCATCTCATTAAGAGAGGCATCTCCAGTAGAATTTTACTTTTTATATTCAGTATTTTTCAAAATTTGTAATGATTTATTAAATATTAATTATAATGGATAACCAACCTAGAAACTTTTTTGACATACAGAGTTTTAGAATTAGAGGAGTTTGAAGGAAATGAAATATCTCTCCTTTCTTATGTTGAGAAGTGCGATGCAGTGATAGACTCTCAAACATAAAACACGCTACAGCGAGTAGAGCTCTGTCGCGGACTGAAGGGGAGAAAAGAGTGACATAAAATTTCCAGACATTAAAAGGAGATTTTTAAATGAATGAAGGCTGGCATCATTTCACAAAGGACACTAGGTCCCTTTTAGGTGCATGGGAAAGAGTGATCTGAAGCTTTATTTAAAATACACTAGAAATTAAATGTTGTTCAGTCACTCAGTTGTGTCCAACTGTTTGCGACCCCATGGACTGCAGCACGCCAGGCTTCCCTGTCCTTCCCCATCTCCTGGATTCAATGTGACCGTTTAAAATGTAAGCTTAAAAGATGTGAAAGGGATCAAGGGGATATGGTTTCTCAAAGTCCTCTTATGGTTGATATGGGCATGAATAGATGGAGCCCATGTTCACTGAAACTGGCAGCGAGACGTCTGTGCTTAGTCTGGAAGTGAGAGTTGAGACGGACAGAGGTGGGGCGGGGGTGTGGAGCTGCGGCCCGCCGGCTGCCCTCCTGAGGGGCCGGACAGTGGAAATGGGAGGCCCGCTGACAAAGGAGAAGTCACAGCAGACTCGGAAGTGCTGGGCCAACGTATTTAACAGTATCATCGGGAAAGTGACAGAATAGAATAAAAGTGTCATTAAGTGTATGACACTCTCCTTAACCCTGGACACCCAAGAATGCTCCGGGGCTGGTTCAGGACCTTTTCTAAGCACCTGGGTGATGTTATTATGTAGCCATCCCTGAAAATTATCAGCCCAAACCCCAAGTGTGGTCCTTGGACCGTAATTATCATATCGTCTTGGGAGCTTGTTAGAAATGCAAAATTCTGAGCTCCATCTTTACGGCTGCTTTATCAAATTCTGCATCTGAGCAGGATATTTAGGCGATTCCTATTCTAAACAGTAAAGTTTGGGGAGGTCAAGACTTCTAACACATTCCCAGGTGACGCTGCTGGTTGACGCCTTCTCGAATGGTACTATGCAGAGGTTCTAGAGCAAAGCTGCTCAGAGTATGCTCTGGGGACCAGAAGCATCAGCATCGCCTGGATACTTGCTAGACACTCAGATGCCCAGAGTCTCACCCCAGCCTAGTGACCGGCACCTCCGGGGCCACGGCCAGGAATCTGTGGCTCAGCTGGCTCTCCAGATTCTGATAGTAAAACTTGAGAAGGACTGCTCTAGAGAGAACCCGCATGGACCTGGACCGCTCTGAGCCTCCAGTTAGTTCAGGGAGACAGCTCGGAATTTAAGACCGGAAAGGACAGCTTAATGAGAGACTTGCTGCTGAAACTGTCATCCCAAGCTTCACTCGTCTCCAAGCCTATGGCCGCCCGTTCTGCTGCAGGCCCTGGATGCATAACAAGCGGGGAAAGTCAGCTAGACACTTTGAGGAAGGTCTCAATCACCTGCTCCACCCAGAGCAGCAGCCCAGTCCAGCTGACATGCCAGCCGAGGCTGAGGAACACACCCTTCCTTGCTCACTCTGCATCCCTGGAACCGACTCCCTGACCTACTGACCGCAAGGCATCCAAGTCTGCACGGCAAAGAGAACGTGATGTCATCACCCGCACAGCCAGGGAACGGCCGCGGCACTTGTGGAGGCCCAACTCAGGAGAGCACGCAGCAGCGAGGAGAGCAAGGGGCCCAGCTCGCGTTCCCTGGGGCAGGGCGCCTCCAGCGCCTGCAGAAAGCCCTCCCCAGTCACTGCGCACGGGGGAAGCAGCAGTCCAGCCAGCAGCCGCCTGTGGGGCTCGATCGTGGAGGGGCTTGTGCAGACCGGCGCCTCCCTGGGCTCTCGACTTCCAGGCGCTGGCTTAGCGTGGGGCCACCCCAGACAGGAGGACAGACTCACTCTCCTTGACTCTGTTGATTTTAGGATTCTGCAGAGCGTGGGCTCACCTTGCTTTGTGTTCTGGACCAAGTTGAATATCCTGGCTTCAAATTGTCTTCTATTTGACTGCAGAGGGGATATGATTTATTAACTTTGTCTCTAGCGATTTTTAAAAAGGAACTTTAATTGTGGTAAAGAAACTGTTAAAATTTTATCACCTGCAAAATAGAACTTGGCTCTTTCTTCTCCAAATTAACTAAAATTGATGATATTCCTTCATTAGTTTTCATTCATTTTTCAGCACATCTGATATTTTTTATTCATAATGCTTTTGATGAAAATTAATTAGTTTCTTTTAGAACTGAAACAATACTATCATAGGCACTCAGACACTGTTATACAAAAATGCCTTATTATAAAGCCTGGCCTCTGGTCTGAAGGTTTGAGTCTATTTTGTAGAGAACCCAGCTCATGATGAAACTCCAGAGGCTTTTTGGTTTTTTCACTGCTGAGGACCTGGGCCTCAATCTTTCCATCTGTAAAATGAGGAGTCTGAACCCTGTGAAGTCGAAACTTCTGTTTTATGAGCCCAGCAAAACTAAATAAACTTTTATAGACTAGATGTGGGAAGAATATATACAAAGACTTCTGTAACTATTATGCTGATTAAACATTTTCTCAGCCCTGTTAAGAATACCAATCAAAAGCTGACCGGTGCAGCTCTAGGATTTTTCCCTAGGCGGAGATCCTCAAACAGGGCCAGGGGATGGGAGGAGGGGAGTGGACTCCATCGGGGGTCAGGTCCTACACCGCAGGGGCTGGGACTTGCAGACCTGGCTCTCGGGGGACCCTGAAGCTTGGCATCTGCACCTTCGCTGATCTTCCCCAGATAAACGGCTTCCTACAACTTACTCTCTTTTGCAACACAACACTGTGAAACCAAACTTCAGCAAACTCAAGGGAAAATCCACATTTTCAACTATCATTTCAACAGCGAAGAATTTGGAGAGAACTACCTTCAAAAAACCCGTTAATGCCAACAGCAGCTCCCAGCACGAATCCCACCCACAGGACATTGCTGTCCTGACAGCCTTAGAGACGAAAGTCAAACCTACTTTCCTACCGTGTTTCTGATTTGATCTGAGTGAACAAGAGCCTTAATTCGGATAATATGTGTGATTACGTGTTCAATATCCATTAGGAGTAAAACCTCCTGAATGAATCCAATCATTGCTTAACAGATAAGTGTGCATTTTCCCCCTCAAGAGAAGGGCTTTTCGCGTAATACTTGGTCAACTGGAATATGTGTCTCAGCAGAACATCCGTGGTCACACAAGACTCAGAGAAGGAACCCAGCTCCGCGGCCTGGCCCAGGGGAGGAGGTCCAAAAGCCAGGGTGGGGCGAGAGTGGGGACCCAGCAGGTTCTCATGGACAGAGTGGTCTGAGCCAGGAGGCGAGGCCACTTAAGCTAGTGAAAGAGGATAAAAACGTCATCTGGGTCCATCAGTGGTCGGCCAGACCCATGGAAAGAACAGAGGGACGCGTGGGCCGTGGAGCTGGTCGGCTGGCCTGCAGACTGCTTGTGCTGAAGCGAGGCCCCAGGCCTGCCCTAAATGAAAGCAGGTCTTGACTCAGAGTCCCCAGAGTGGGTCTCCCTTGGGGTTTTCTCTGTGTGCAGTTTTTTCTAATTTTTTTTTTTCAAAAGTGCAGACTAGTCAATTAAAAAGAAGCTCCATTTGCAGTGAATATTTATTTAATACTGAACAGGTCACTTGCTGTATGAGCCCCCCCAAATAATAAAAGTAAAACATCTGAGTGAATAGGGAAAACTACTGGCTACGTTTAGAAAGTGACTAGATCCTCAGTATGAACAGGCTGAAAGTGTGGTTTCTGGAATAAGTTCAGTGGAAATGGTATTTTATTGGAGCTGCTCCCCTACACACAACTTTACCGAAATCCAATTTAATAATTTTAGACCATATTCCCAATTACTTGAAGAAGGTTGGGTTTGCATGTCTTGATAACGCGTATATATTTCTGTTTGAAGTAAATGAGAGTAGCTTGCACATAGCAGGAGGAAAAAGAGCCCAGAAGTTTTATTAACAGGAAGTTTAGGTTGCTGATAAATGACACGCTCTCTCATTTCCGTGAGCTGAATGATAAAAAGGCTCACAGGGGACACACAGCCAGTCACACGTGTGTGCAGGCACACGCGGGAAGCAGAATACACACTGACACAGCCCTTGGGGGTAAGCCGTTAACACACTGTTTAAAGGAACCTAGGTAAAGATTTCCTATAAATTATGTTTATTGCATAAAGTGAGTAGAGTATTAGGTGTGAATGCTAAATGTGCTCAGGGAATTCTATCCTCTGATTTTAAAAAGAGAAGGACGTTTGCCTAAGGAACTTGATTACCTCCTGATAGGTCATTTCGGAAAATATACACCGTGTTCCTCTCGGACCTCGGTCAGCGTTTCCACGCAAAGCAGTCTCCTGCCCCCAGCACACTCACTCAGCACACTGCTGACCCTGAGGAGGAAGCTGACCTCTCCGTAAACTCCCTCCAAGTCAGCGTGTACCGCCAGGCTCTTCCCTCGCTTCCCGCCTGTTCCCCAGGGGTCTTCCACTTCTGCTCACCCCGAAGCACCCCCACTCCCTGGAGCCACTCTTCTGGGAGGCCTGGCCCTGTTTCCTCCTGCCCCCCGCAAACGTCTCCTGTGTACCATCTCCCTCTTGCCACCACCGGGCTCCCGTCGGCTCTCCTGGGCTGCACAGGCTTGTGCTCCTCTTCCTACTAAAAGAACTGTTCAAAGCTTGGTACCTCCTTGCATATTTCTTAAAGATATTAAAATTTTTAGTAAGCATAAACATTTTCAAGAAATATCTGTTATTGACTTAATTGACTGTGGTCTTCCCAGGTGGCTCAGTGGTAAAGAATCCACCTGCCACTGCGGGAGCCTCAGGAAACCAGGTTTTGATCCCTGGATTGGGAAGATTCCCCTGGAGAAAGGAATGGCAACCCACTCTTGCCTGGAGAACCCCAGGGACAGGGGAGCCTGGTGGGCTACAGTCCATGGGGTCACAAAGAATCAGATAGGACTGAACAAGCACACGTGCATATCTTAAGTGGTTATCATCTGCCATTTTCAATATTAATAAAAACAGGACATCTTTTTTAATTTCTAAAAAGTGTCTGAGTTCTTGACCAAATCTGAGGGAATAACTGAAAAAATAAAATCCCATATGTGCATGATTATAATTCAAAATTGTACAATACATGTTGGAATTTTTACGTGTTAGAGTGAAAATTATCATTTTATTAAAATGCATTTAAAGCTTGTTAAAAGCAGACAAAGATACTATCTAGCATGAATAATAAGCTTTTAGGAGACAATGTCTCTCTTGAAGACATGATATTGTCTTTTTAATTGAATTATTTGGTGATATTAACATTTTAATGAAGGAATTATCCTAGTTTATATTTCTTAAGAAATTGATATTTAATTTCTGCTTCACGTTAATAATGTTATAAGTATTTAGCATATTTTAAATCTGAGTTAAAACTAATTTATATTTCATGTTTCCATAAAGATAGAAGCATAGTATGCTTCATTGTATTATGTGTCTGTATTCTTGCTTTGTCACCAGCATTCGCTTTAGTGGAGCTATAGTTTGAAAATACTAATCCCAAGAGAATAATAATTTAGATAAGCAATATCTTTGATGTTAGAATTTGCCAATCATACAGGTGTTGTGAGGATGCATATTTAAAAAAAGAGCCCTGTTCACTAAGCAAGGTCTACTGGCATTAGGTATTTTGGTACGTGTGGTTTATGGGGAGAGTCTCAGAACGGCTCCCCACAGCCCACCAGCTTCCTCAAGGTGGCCACTGTGAACACAGCAGACTGGACACTGAAGCAAAATGGCTAAATGGCTTCTGTCACCCCCTGATTTAAAGTATGGTTGCTAAAGAATGAGACCTGTAAATGAAAGAGTGCATTCTGATATCCCTGACGGATGTTGACAAATAAGAGAGGAACATGTTCCTAACAGGAAGTGCGTGTTTGAAGTCTGTTTAAACTGTTTAATGGTTCCGGTGCGTTGAGAGGTGGCTTGTCGAGTGGAAGCTGAGTTAATCTGAGTGAACGAAACGAGAAGGAAGTGTTGGGTGGGAAGCCTGCCTTTTTGTAGACCGTCGAGTTAGAGGACAGGCCCCACTGCTGCCCGCCAGGCCCTCACACTCAACGATTAACTGTGCTCAAGGGTGGGGGTCGACTCTTGTTTTCCTCTTGGGATCGTTATTACATCATTTTGAGATTTTGATGACGAAAGTGATTCGAGCCAGTGTCCTCTGTCTAGCAGACCAGAGGGCTGGATGTGGAAAGTCTCTGAAGGACAGCTCATGTGTGTGGAAGAGGCATTCGGAAGGTGTGGTTACCATGCTGGCATCAGCCGTCACAGTTGGAAACACATCCATTTTGAGAGTCTGGCGAAATGGGTGAGAGATGCTATTTGTTTAAAAGTCTGTTTCTTGAAATTTACTTTAAAACATGCCATTTAAGGAAAGAAAACCCTGTTTCCTTAATCTTTCAATACCACGTACCTTTGTCATCCCAGTCGCCCACCCCCAGGAAATCAGCCCTTGTGAACGCAGAGTGTTAACTTGTGGTCTCACTGAACTGGTTCTGTCTTCCTCCACAGTAGCGTGGATGGGACATGTGTGCCATTTGGGTGATGCCCAGCGTGTATGTTGACTTTGCTGTTTGGAAAGATGGAAAGAACTCTCTTGTTCAGACTAAACTTGGAAACAGTTTGCAACCCTGAGTGTAGATTCTGGAGTGTGCTCATCTATTTAACAATTCTGGATGGCATTTACAAAGCGTCAGCTGTTGGGGATATAGTGATAAACATGACTGTCCTTTAGGTCCTCCCAGGCTAGTCTGTCTTATGTTTTACAGTCCTTAGGGTTTTTCTTTAATCAAGTGAATTTAAATATTGAAAACTATGAGAGGAAATTTTTGTAATTAGATTTTGAATATGTGCATGAGTTGTTGTTTTTTTTAAATAAAGCTTAACAAATTTCTTAATTTGAGAATATGGAATAGGGATTATAACTCCAGGGAATAAAGTACTTGAGGATGATGCGGTAAATCTCACTTTCTTAGAAAACTTGTCAGGGCCAAATATGATCCATGAAATGCTGGAGGATCAGGGGTTCAGGTCTCCGCTCCATCCCTCCCTCCTCTCAGGACTCCACATGGGAAGGGCGCCTTCAGACTCTCGCTAAGCTAGAGGAACGGGGAGAACGCACTCCCCGGGGTGATCAAGATGAGGGTCCCTGATCGAGACCAGGGTCCACAGGAGACCCGCGTCCTCCTCTCCCCGCAGTGAGCGGACGCAGCCTGTACTCGAGCACGAGTCCTCAGCCCAAGAGATGCCTCACCCACCCAAGGTGCACACACACGCCTCACACAGCGCTTGTGCAAATCAAGTCAGATGATATAAGGAGAGCTCCTCGGAGACATCAGACACTCAGCAAATGTTCGTTCTTCCCCCTTGTTTCCTTACCCGCGTTCGCAGTACGTACTCATCGCCATTACCTGTTATTAGCCAGTGAAGATGATAGAGAACAGAGCAACCATACTCCCTGCTGCTGCAAGAAGACCTTTCAGTGGGAATGCAATGCAAATTTAAGAAATGGTCTGCTCCTGATATTTTAAAAAGTCACAATTATACTCGAGAACCTATATTTATTAGAAAACATAAAAGCGACAGTGTGGATTTATTCTATAGCATTTTCTACTGGAAATAGAAGAAGAGTGTTTGAGGGGTTTCAGGTCAAATGGGGGATGAAGATTCTTCATAGCTGCTTCCTCTTCGTCCAAGTGGTAGAATCAGGAGCAAAGATGGATAGGTGATAGATGGATGATGAATGAGCGAATGGCAGATGACAGATAGCGAGGCTGTGGTTGCTCAGTCACTCAGCCGTGTCCCACTCTTTGCGACCCCGTGGATGCAGCGCGCCAGGCTTCCCTGTCCTTCACCATCTCCTGGAGTTTGCTCAACTCACGTGCATTGAGTCGGTGATGCCATCCAACCGCCTCATCCTCTGGTGCCCCCTTCCCCTCCTGCCCTCGATCTTTCCCAGCATCAGGGTCTTTTCCAAAGACTCAGCTAGATAACACAGAAAAAAGGAAAGGGGATATATTATGAAGAATTCCTGAAGAGAAAGGGCAAACAGGAGTGCCTGGAAAGGAAACTTGGAGAGGTTGGGAGCAGCCCTGGAGGTGGGAGACGCCGTGAGCAGGACGGCACGGAGATGCGGACGAGAGGATTAATGGTTCTGCAACAGCCCCGCCAACAGTGTTCTCCACACCCGGGTACGCCTCACGGCGCCCCTGCTGTGGCCACAGCTGTATTTCCCCACAGGCGAGAGCTCTGGGTACCGAGGTTCGTGTGTGAGAGAGAGGCCAGTCCTCTAGCTCTAAAGCCAGGAGGAAAGGGTAGAACTCACTCCCAGAAGGCTGCCGAGATAAGCACGCTGCTCACCAGCACCGTGACCCCCTTCTCCCACTCCAGCGAGGAGATCCTACCGTGACGTGAGCACAGCACCAGGGGACACTCGACAGCCAGGAAACACCGTGGAAGAGAGACAACACCAGACTCAGCAAAGGATATTCATGCAAGGAAGCACTGAGAAGAGCAAGTCAAACAGAAGATGCGTTTTTGACTTTAGGAAACATACGAGAAAACGTTCACCAATAAAACACTAGAGGTTCTGGAATTTCCCCTGGGGTCTCAGAGCATATCACAAAGACGAAGTAATAAACTGTCGATCCTGGAGCAGGAAGGAACAAATGTACTGTGTTTGGTTATCCAGTGTGAAAGCCCTCTCCAACATTCACTTGCTAAGTGCAGTCATGATTCTGTGGGTCACGAGACAGGAGGATGCAGCCGGAGGATCATCAGCTGGGCGCTGGGTTAGGAGTCTCCTTCCAGGGTGGCTTGTCCTCACGATGGCTCATTGTCAGCACCTTTACTTCTGGTGTCTTCAGGGCAGTGGCGCTCTTAGGGTGTGAAAGCCGTTCATGAGTTGGGTTACTTTGGATTTCAGGGAGCAGAAAAGCTCCACTCAACTGTTTTTAACAACCAGGTGACGTCACGTGTGCAGTCGGAGGGCAGAGCAGCACCTGCAGTGGCCTGTGGCGTCACCAGAGCCTGGCTCCTCCCGCCTTTCTCTTGTTTTTCTGTTTAAGTAGAATCCACGCATTGTTTCCTTTGATGTCTCAGTAAAACTGGAGCTGCGTCTCCAGCGCGTCGTTTCTCCCCTGCTTGCAGGGGTTGGTAATCCCACATGGGCGTTTCTGGGTCTGGGGAGGTTTGTGTGATTCACGCTGAAGAGTTTTAGTCGGTCCCCTGCTGCTCGGTTGCCTCCAAAAAGAAATGGAATGAGTAATTTGAACACAAACGGGAGAATGCAAGACTCATTTCCATCCCAAGGAGAACCTGAATGTCTCCACCAGAAGGGCTGTCTGTTAACTTGGTGCTCGTTCAAAACCTTATTTGGGGCTAACACTTCTTTATACGATGGCTTCGTGTGCCTGGAGTAATTCACAGAGATTGATTTGTAAAACATCCTGAATCAATTAAGGCTTTAATCAGCAAAGAAGCAAACTTCACATGGCTTGTGGACTAATTTTACCGTCTCCCATCAAAGTGAACCTAAGCTGAAAAAAGAAAACAATTACGAGGATGCAATTATCTGTCCTGATTGCCGAATTAGGAGAGTTTGTGTTTATCCGTCCCCACGTAAAGGTGGGTACCGTCTGCGGAAAACAGTCCCAGCAGCTGTCGGGGTGACAGGCACCCCTCCTCGCAGACCCACAGGGACTGAGGTTGACTTGGATCCAGAAGACTCCAGCCGTCAGCTTTGAGTGACCTGGCACAAGACAAAGACTCCTGGGTACTGTTTTGTATAACGTTTTTGAGAGCAAGTTTCCAAAAGCTCCTTGCCAACAGCAAGGAGTTCTTGGGAACCCCTTGAATCTCTGCATCTCATTTGAATTACTACATCTGCAGATCCATCTACTTACGCAATGATTAGGAAATTGGTTTCCTTTATTTAGACCAGAGTTCAGCTGTGGCTTCTTGTCGGAATCACAAGGGGAGCTTTGGAAAGTCCCAGAACCCACCCAGGCCTATTCCACCAGAACGTCGGGGACAGGGGAGCCAGGCTCGGGCACTTTTCAAAGTTCCCCAGGTAATTCCGGGCTGCAGCCACGATCAAGAACCCCTGACTGAGAGAGCATTTCCAGGATACCACAATCCCAGTTTGTATTGCTATCACATGGTGGCTGTGTCGTTCTAAACAAGAATAATTTTTGACATTTTATTCTTCTCAGTAAAGGGTGTGTGACTTTCCAGGTGGCTCAGCAGTTAAAGAGCCCACCTGCCAGTTCAGGAGATGCAAGAGCAGGGGTTGGACCCCTGGGTTGGGAAGATCCCCTGGAGGAGGGCATGGCAACCCACTCCAGTATTCTTGCCTGGGAAATCCCCTGGACAGAGGCGCCTGGCGGGCTGCATTTCGTGGGGTCACAGTCGGACACGACTGAGTGAGTGAACCAGCAACACACAGCAACGACACAAAGGGTGTGAGTTAAATTTAGAACTAAAGGTAATTTTCGTGACCTTTTCAGACTTTCCCTCCCATATTTACAAATCAGAAAGATCCCTTTCTCAGACACTTTCTAGCTCCAGGTTTGGGAAATGTGGTCACTTGAACTGTGTTTCATGCAAACCTCAGATAACCAGTGGCTTGCACTGAGTTTCGTCCTTGCAGTTACCCGAAACGTCCTCCTTTTTCTGACAAAACTAGGGTTTGGGATACTGGTGGCTGTCTCCTCGGGGGCCTCTGGTCTTAGCCCCGTATGTTCCGGGGCCCCTCAGAGGGAGGGCAGGGAAGTGCTGGTGAGGACTCCCAGCCTGTTCACGATCATCCTCAGCCATTGCACCGCCTCTGTCTCGGACTGGAAAGCTCTCCTTGGCAGTGCGACCAGAACACCTCAGGAGGGGACCCTGTCACTGCCGTTGCCCCCGGGGTGCTCGCCTCTCACATCATCTGGCTGCTCATCAGACAGCTTCCTCCGAGAGGAGTTCTGGCAGAAACTTTTCTCAAGATTTCCTTCCATCAGAGTGTCCACACCTCGTTGCCGAATGGGTCCTTTTGTTAAAAAAGATTGTGGTAGAACATGTCTAATATGAAACTTACTGTCTTACGAATGACACTGAGTACCTCCCTGTTTATTCCCTGCACTCATAAATTCTGTTCTGCTTGCCGTCTCTGTGGATTGGGTTACTCCCCCTCTCCATGGAATACTCATTTGCCCTTCGTGTTAGACTTTTCGTTTAGTATAATGTTTGCAGGGTTCATCCATGTTGCAGCAGGTGTCAGAACTTGCTTCCTTTTTAAGACTGATTAATACTCCCATGTATGGATGACCCCAACATTTTGGTTACCCGTTCACCCATCAATGGACATTTGGGTTGTTTCTACTTTTTGGCTACTGTGACTAATGCTGCTATGAACATGGGTGTGCAAATATCTGTTCAGACCTCTGTTTTCAATCCTTTTGGTCCTATGCCCAGAAATGGACTTGCTGGATTGTACGGTAATCCTGTTTGACTTTTCAAGGAACTGCCATATCGTCTCCCACAGCGGCTGCACCATTTACAAGCTAAGCACACCATGTCTGCGTATTTCCCCCCACATCACCATTTAGCTCAGTCACATCTCTCCCCAGTGAGGGAAAGCATGCAGAGCAGAGAGAAATGGATCAGGAGTAAACACCTCTCTGCGAAGAAGCCTTTTCCTCAGAATTATCGCCCCGAATGTAGCAGAGTCTCCTTTGCTCCTACTTGAACTTCATCCCCGGCTGCCAGCCTTCTGCTAGCTTTGTCCACACTTGTCATACATTTATGCAGCTTCCCACCACTCACACCTCTGTCCCTGGACATCAGACAGGAGTACGAAGCATGTACCCTGGCCTGGGACTTGGGGAGGGAAGCGTGCCCGAGGAGATGAGACGTACCGGAAGCCGTGCAGAGCCGCTGTGAGGGGGCAGGAGAGGGGAGGAAGGAGAGGGTGGAAATGGGGGTTTGGGTGGACAGAGCCTCCTGACGAAGGGAGGGTGGAAGTAGCCTTGAAGGAGTGAGCCTGACAGAAACTGGGGAGAGCAGTCCTTCCTTCTCCCTTTGAAGGGGTGTTGGAAGGAAATAGTGATGAGAGCCCGGGTTCAGAAACTCTTTTGACATATGAGCTGCCGTTTACCAAAGTCTCTGTCTGCATGAAGAAAGGTTGGGACAGCCCTCAGCGGGAAGCCGAGGGACCAGTCACCTTAAATCCTGACACTCTGGTTGTGTGCGCTTCCTTCTGGGTAACCCACACACAACCCAAGACCCTACCACTAGCATCTCTCCAGAAGTTATTTTGAGGGTCACAGGGAAAGGAAGCCTTTGTAGTCGGAAGTGAAGAAGTTTTAAATATGCACTTGAAAAAGAAAGAGAACAGCAGTAAACAAGGCAATACATGCGTACACCTGAGGGGGTTCAGTACCTGCTTGCAAGGACAGGGAGCCACAATAAAGGATCAGGAGGCAAAAAGAATAGGGCATGATGACTGTGTTGTATTAGTTGAGTTAGATACGTTACAAGTATCACACAGCATCCTTCTGAATACCATTTCCGCCATCGCCTACAAACAATCAGAACCTCTCTCATGTCTCAAGCTGCTTTGAAAGGCCGATTCATTCACATATTCATTAATTCAGCGAATATCGATTGGGTGTCTCTCTGCCTAGACCTGTTCCAGGCTCTGGGAGTCTAGTGGTGACCCTGCTCTGATGAGCCCTGTTCTATGGGGAAGACAGACAGCAGACAAGTCAACGGGCACCTCACTGCAGCCCTTGCAGAGGTGATGCGTGCTTGGAATGATGAAAGAGGCAGGCAGCAAGCACAGAGGCCCGAGGAGGGAAGGGGACTGTGAGGTGTAGGGGGAGGAGGCCAGAGTAGCGAGCCCACCGTTACCACCGCGGGGGAGTGGAGTGGGAGGTGGTGAGCGCCATGGGCCAGCTCTCTGAAGACGGTGCACACACTCACGCAGGGAGGCTTATGGACGCCCCTCGGCTCCCTCTCAGAGTCCATGGGCCACAGATTAGTGCAGGAGAGAGACTGCGCCTTGATTTGGGGGCATACAGAAACCACGATGTCAGAATGGGGAAGCACGTTCTCCGTGAGAGAACCACAAGACGTGTTTGCTGGGTGGTGATGACGGGGAGACTGTGAGACGGAGGGGCCAGGACCCTGTGAAGGACCTGGTTTGCAGCTGAAGAGTCTGAATTTGACCCCCTTGGTCATGAGAGCGGGGTCGCCAAGAGGGTAAACGGCCTGGAGCCCACAGCGCTCAGCGCGGTGGCCAGCGTGGCAGCAAGGCTGTGGGACCCTGACGGACTCGGGCTGGAGGGTGCAGTCATCGCCTCCTGCCTCTGCCCTCCTGGCAAATTAACAAGGCACAGCGGGAGACTGCGGACGTGGCCGTTGTGAGCGGGCGTTCATTCCTGGCACTGATGGAAACCTATGTCTCCAAGTGATGACTCAAGAACCAGGAGAAATTAAGGTCCAGCCAAACACAGAAAAAGCATGTTTGGTGATTTTATCATGTTGGATTAGATGAAATAAGGATTTGTCTTGGTCAATCAGTCTGAGGATATGCGTTCAAACTGGCTGAAGAAAAATAAAAGGGTTTTAACACGGGAGAGAAAAGAAAATGAACTCTTCATTGAAAGCGTATTTTTTCTGAGCACATTAAGAAATTAGAATTTGATTATTTTGGTGGGAAGATATATAGAAGCATAGGTCCTTTTCATTAAAACATCTTAGAAAAACTTGAAATGCACTTTTGGACCTCTGCGTTATTTTCCAGCTTTGAGACAGTAGGTTATTTTAGTCCGTCTTTGGGAAATAACGGCGTGTTTTGTTTCTTAGCTGCCGTCCGTTCGCCATGCACGATTCTCCACCGCATGGCACATTTTTCTTTTGTTTGCTTCTCTTCACGAAAGAGATAAATGTTTTCTGGCAGACCATTACTTATCCTTTATATCTTTCTAGAGATGATCAGAGTTCACAGATTACATAAAACCTCTCATAAAAACCCTATTTCGTAACTCGAGAGTCATTTTGGCTTGAACGTTTAGCAGAATGTTAATTCTGGCATATTTAGCTGCCGCGATGAGGGATTGTGACTATGTGGCTGTGTAAAGTTTAGATGAGTCATAGGTCAGCCTTATAAATTGGAAGGAAATATAATCAAGTAACCTGACAATTACCCACTAGAAATGTTATCGTTTATTGCTTATTAATGAACAATAAACAAACCTGTCACCAACCATTGATTCTGAAAACACACACTGCTCAGTTCATTTCAGTGGCTGGCCTCATCTGAGCAGGGAGATTTGTCTCAGGGAAGCGCTGCGATTATTAAATACCATCAAGCAGACCCTTGATATAATGAGATTAAAACTGTCTGTACAGGGGAACTAGACTTTATTAAAAAAGAAAGAGGAAAAGAAAGCCACCTTATCAGAGCTGGCTTTACAGACTGGGTGACATCTGGCTAATAAGTTTGCTCTTTTTGTTGAAAACACAATTTGCATTCCTATTAGATGAAATAAAGTATGTGGACGCCTTCGCCGCCAGGTAAAGTGATGTGCTCTTGCCACTCTGGTCAAACCCAGTTCTCTCCTCAGTACTCCCCTTCCTTAAGAAGTTGCCGGTATTTTTATGCTGCATTCTACCATGGTAAACAGTCTAGACGTTCCTTCTGTTTTTAAAATTAGTACGAATGTAAATCTGTACTCTTGTTTACTTCCTCAGAAACTAAGGGCGCTTAGGTCACAGGCAGTGTGGCGTGTATCTTTTTCTCCATAACATAAGTTAAATTGTAAACATTTCTGCTAACGTGCACCCATAGGACGGTGTTCAAGAGCTGCTGTTTACGAAAAAGGAATTTATAAAAAGGCATCCTTTTAGCCTTCAGACGGAAGTATCTGCCTTGCCTGCTCTGGTTGCCTAATATCCTGAGATGAATAAATGATGTGTACACTACCACTGCTCCGTTTAAGAAAATGTAAATTACTATATTATACACTACACTGTTGAGAGGCGGTAATACAGAAGGGAGATACGAGGTTGATTGACATTTCTCGTTCAGGAAAAACAGAGCTGCCTCTGGTGATTCTTGTAGGGGATTCTGCTTGGCTGTAGAGCATTGTCAGTTGAAGATTTTCTTCAAAAAAAAAAAAAAAAGTGGGAACTAACATTGTGCATTTTGGCACAGCTGTGCTTTTCATTTCGCCAAGATTTCCATCAGGGGAGCAAAGCCCGGAGGGAAGTGGGGTGGCCGGAAGTCAAGGGCGGCTCTGAGCTTTCGGAAGCCCGCTCTCCTCTTCTGGATGACTCCTCCTCCCCGCGCGTGCTCAGCACTCCACAGGCCAGGTGCGTTCTCCCTGTCGGTGAGAAAGGGTGGGCACACTGCTTCTGACTCTTTGACAGCTAAGACTTTGAGACCTCACCTGGAGCAGGACATGGGCTGTCTCCGGCAGTCTCCTGAACACAGGAAGGCCATGCTGCCCAGCGAGAGGGAGAAGGGCTCACATGTGGTTGAGGTAAAAAACGAACAGTACACGTTGTGTGCAACCTTTAACAAATCATCCTTGGATCCCCTTTGTTCCCACGGGGTAGAAAAAGAAAATGCTGTTTAAATAATTTTATCAGAAAGAAATGCCATCCAATATTTATCATTCCCTGAGTATTACAACTTAAGTGTCTGGTGGATTTATTTTGGATCATCCGTCTGAGTATAATATGAAAGGTTCTGGGTAAATGGAGTTCTGTCATTGTGTCATTAGAAGTAAAAATGATCAAAATAATAAGGGGCATTTAAAAGATGCATTTTTCTTTAATACAAAGCCTTTGTCAGCACTCAGAAAAGTTTATGTAAAGCTGTGTAATGCTTTGCTTTTAGGATTCCGTGGAGATATTACAATCCAGAGGCCAGGGTTTCTGTGGTTTTATATATTAAAATTAACTCTCTCATTCATAAATTTATTGTAATATACCAAGTAGTTGCCACTTCACATTTTTTTTACCGCTCTGTACCGCTTTTAAACTAAGGAAGCTGATCTTATGTGCCAGTTTCTATGGAAAGATGACGGTTATGAGGCATAAAACACATGCTCCCTGAGGGTGTAACTGTTATACCAAACAAACTGGATTTAGAAGGATGCAGTCACTTTTAAATAAATATCTTTAATTCTTGGCTGTCACTGTCGTTTAGTGTCAAGGTCACTGCCATTAGGACATTCTCCTTAGACCAGTCTTTCCCTGACTGTTTGAGGGAAGTCTCCAGCAGGTACTATTTACCTTTTGGTTTTTTTGTTTTTTTTTAAATGAAAGTAAGCTTCCAATTTTAAATAATATTAGATTTACAGAAGTTACAGTTTGTACAGAAAGTTTTGTATACATTTCATCCAGTTTCCCATAACATTGGCATTTTATGTAGCCATGATACATTTCCCAAAGCTGAGGAGCTCACATTGGTCTAGTACCGCTAACTAACACTTGGATTTTATTCAGGTTTCACGTTTTCCCATTTATGTCTTTTTTTCTGTTGCAGTGTCTACTGCTGTCATTTCTCACTTCTTCCTTTCTTTTCATGACCTTGAAATTTTGGAAGGATCAGATATTTTGTAGAATTTGATTGGTATTGAACTGAATCTGTAGATCAAACGTGAGAGAATCTGACCTCTTTACAACAGCTGGTCTTCCTGTCCATGAATATGGTCTGCCTCTCCGCTCATCTGCATCCTCTGACTTCTTTCCTCAGTGTTTTATAGCTTTTAGCATACAGACCCTGCACAAAGTTTGTTAAATTTGTACCTACGTCTTTCTTTTCTTTTTTGTCTGTTTTTGGTGCAAGGGTAAACGGTGGTGGGTTCTTTTTTCCACAGATTCCCATTGTTCATTGCTTTTATACTGGAATATAGTTGACTTTCATATATTAATCATGTACACTGCCATCTTGGGAAACTTACTTATTCTAGGAGCCTTTTCATGAATTCTTTAAGAGTGTCCACATGGACAAATCATCTCATCTGTAAATAGAGACAGTTTTCTCTCCTTTCAATCTGTATTATGCCCTTTTCTTGCCTTTTTGTACAGCTAGGAAATGAATAGATTGTTGAGTAGAGCTCGTGGAGGAGACATCCCTTCCTTGATCTCAAAAGTCCTTTCGCTGCTAAGTATGATGTTAGCTGTAGGTTCCGATGGGTGTCCTGTGTTTGGTTGAAAATGTTGCTGTTCAGTGACAGCATCAGGGTCTTTTCCAAGAAGTTATTATCGGCTCAGAGTTACTGAGCACACCCCTAAGGAGCCGTCTACTAGAGAAGACACTTTTCTTCTTTTGGAAAGTTACCCAGGCAGTTGTAGTCCAGTCACTAGGCTGAGTCCAGATCCTCGTGACCCCGTGGACCGCAGCACGCCCGTCTTCCCTGTCCTTCACTGTCTCCTGGAGCTTGCTCACACGTAATGTCCATCGAGTCGGTGATGCCATCCAACCATCTCATCCTCTGTCGTCCCCTTCTCCTTCCGCCTTCAATCTTTCCCAGCATCAGGGTCTTTTCCAGTGAGTCAGCTCTTCACATCAGGGGGCCAAAGTATTGGACCTTCAGCTTCAGCGTCAGTCCTTCCAATGAATATTCAAGGTTGATTTCCTTTAGGATTGACTGGTTGGATCTCCTTGCTATCCGAGGGACTCTCAAGAGTCTTCTCCAGCACAATTCAAAGGCATCAAAAGGTTAAGAAACTTTCTGTTTTTTACCATTTGTTGAGATCGAGGGCAGGAGGAGAAGGGGATGACACAGGATGAGATGGTTGGATGGCATCACCAACTCAATGGACATGGGTTTGGGTGAACTCTGGGAGTTGGTGATGGACAGGGAGTCCTGGCGTGCTGTGGTTCAAGGGGTCTCACGACTGAGCAACTGAACTGAACTGACAGTTTTTATCATGAATGAACATTGAACTTTATAAAATTCTTTTTTCTCCAGTTATTGAAGTGTACGTATGATTTTTCTTATATAGTCTTAATAAGATGAATTATTAATACACTGGTTGTTCTTTTGATATTGAACCTACTTTCTGATCCTGGGATAAATTCCACTTGGTGATGATGTATTTTTCTTTTGTATACTTTGTATATTCCTATATTCAGTTTCTAATGTTTTGTGGAGAACATATACATCTATATTCATGATGGGTATTCATCTGCAGTTTTCTTTGCTTGTAATGTGATTGTCTATTTGGTATTGGGGTAATGCTGGCCTCATAAATGAGTTGACATATTCCCTTTCTCTTCCATTTTCTGTGGAGTTGGTATGTTTGGAAGATTTTACCAATGGTACTATCTTGGACTGGAACTTTGTTTTGTTTCATTTTATTTTTATGTGAGACATAAGATCTTATATCTTATTTTAGACGTAAGATCATGTTGCTCTTCTTGAGTGAGTTTTGGTCATTTGTTTCTTTCAAGGAATTAGTCCGTGTCGTCCGAGTTATCAGATTCACTGGCAGAGAACGATTGTGGTGTTTCCTTGTTACCTTCCAGTGTCCGTAGCGTCGGTAGTAATGCTCCCGCTCTCAGGCCAGGACTTTTGGGTTGTGTTTTCTCTCTCTTCTCAATCAGCCTGCCTAGTTGTTTGTCACTTTTGTTGGCAATTTTTTTAAAAAACAACTTTTGGTTTCTTTGAATATGTCTCCTTTTTGAAAACTCTCATCATGACTGCTGTAGAGTTTACAATACACACTTTAAAGGAATTTTTTATTGGAATGCACTTGCCTCTTAGGCAGGTCCTGTGACCCTGGGCAGGGCTGTGGCCTTTACGGGTGTTCCTGTTCTGCTCTTCATGCCTCGCTGGCCTGGCGTGTGTTTCTGGGTCTCTCTCAGAGGCAGTGGGGTTCCACAGTGCCCTCCTGCTGGTTCTGTTGCCCTTTCTCTGACTAGTAAGCCTTCTGCGTTTTTTCCTGGGTGGGGAGGTGGGTGGGGAGATGGATAAGGCAGTGTTGGCGCTGACTGCCACCACTGCCTTCTCCCAGCTGCTGTGGGATTCTACCCGTGCCTAAAGGCCATGGTTTTGCTGTCCCCCCTGCAGAGGAGGGATTTTTTTCTTGATGGAACAGAAGAGACAGGTCTGGGTGGAGTTTCTGCCATGGCCGCTCTTCTCCTCCCCCCGCCAGCACAGGAGAGGGCCTTTCTTCAGACCACCGTCGACCTTCCTGGTGAGCGCCCTGCAGGGCTCCGGCGGGGAAGCCTTGCACTAGGCCATTAGCCACGTGTGTCCATGGCCCTCAGGACGGCACGCACACACTAGCCCACGCGCGGCCGTAGACGTTTCATTACAGCTTCTGCTGAGTCTTCCTCTGGGCTTCAGTCCTGTTCCTTGGTGTCTGTCCCAGATAAGCAAATGCAGGGCTCAGATCCTGCTTCTCCCTGGAGGTCCCTCTCTCTTTCCCAATTTGGAGTCGGTTGTTTGCCCTGCAGCTTCAGTTCTCTGGCAGTTTTAGGAAAAATCATTAGCTTGCACTTTGTCCAGCATTTTTCTTGCTGTAATCGTGGGAGTGATGCTCTTTACATGTTTTACTGTATCGAATTTCTACCATTTACCTTTCAAGTCACTCTCAGAAAAATCAACACCCCTGCACTCGGTTTAATACCTCAGATAATCCCAGCTCAGGAATTAAACCATCTGACAAAACACAGAGGAAATGCTCTTGACGCTGTCTGTCCTGCTGTCTTGTCAGGCTTCTGCGGAGCCGGCAGTGGGAGAGGGGATTGGGGTGGCGGGGGGCTTCTCCCACTTCCCCACTTCTGCTTCTCCTCTCCCTCACCCAGTGAGTCCAGCCCTCCCAGTCTGGAGACCCAGGGACAGAAGAGGGAAAGATTGACTAGAGGTGGGGCTGGGGAGGAGTAAAGAGAGGGTGCAGGGAAGTTCTTACTTGGCCAGGACTTCCTTGCCTGCAGTGCTTTCCCGTGAGAGCCCTTGTGAATCTGAGACCCCTTCCTGCTGGGCGTCTCCAGCCGTAGGTCCCTCAGTCGAGAAGAACGTGCCTCCTCCAGCCTGCCCGGCCTTGTGTGCCCTTCCTGAGCCCCAGGTGCCCGGTGTCATGCTTGTACCTTCCCTCCTCTTCCCCTTTCCCGGCCAGGTCTGAGACAATGCCAAACTGGCTCATACGTGATCCGTGGAGCACTTCCACCTCTGCAGCCACGTTGCCGTGAGGGGAGGGTGGCTGCATTCCCAGGGGCAGCTCTTACACTAGAGGCACTTTGGCTAGTTCTTCTGCCTGGTCTGGTGTCAGCCGGACTCCAGCTTGCTCTTTCCCCCCCAGGTTGCCAGGGACATGTATGCCAGCTCTGCCCGGGGTCTCCCGTAGCCCCACCACTTGACTCGAGGTGACTGGCGTGAGGGTCAGATTCTTAGCATTCTGATAAGTATCTGCACAATTTTCTTCTAATCTCCAGCTCCTTAGGTGCTACTTTCCCTAGTCTCTTTAGGTTGCAAATGTGCAAAGCAAGTTTTTGACATCCAGTGTTGCAGATCTTATTTTGAGATCTTGCTCTGTGGAATGAGGAAGAAGTCATTCCTTGAATTTCTCAGGGCCTCAATAGATCTGAGACAGGAGAAATTCAATATCGTCATCCTCTTATCAGCTCTGGTTCTATTTAAGAGAATGGATGCTTATAGTAACTGGCAGCAGGATATCACTTTTTCTCTGGATGTTTATTTTTATAATTTTTAAAATGTGAAAACAGAAGAATCATAGCATCCTGAGACACTTCATGTTTAAGATATCGAAGACTACATTTCAGATTTCAGAACTCAAAGTACAGTGCCGCCATAGATCTGCAGTGGCCAAAGGAAGGATTTTTTTGAAGGGACATGGTGGACACTTACTGTCTTTTCTTTTGACATGGTGGCACTTTTAATCAAGACAAGTGACCATGCTTCCACGTGAAGTAGCTGAAGTATATCAACATATACTTAAAGCATTCTAAGACTTTATTTTGTGGCCCCAAAACAGTTTTGGAGGGTTGAAATATATCCTAATGATAACAGGCATTTGTAAAAAAAAAAAAATCTACATTGTTGTTTTTGTGCAGCTAAGGCTTGTTGGATAAGGTAGATAATTCCTCTCTCCCCCCTCCCATGGGTGTTATGTATAAATTTTAATTCTTAGGTTGAGAGGCAGCATGCTTGTAGATGAGAGGGCACAGTTAGAAAGTCCACCTTCCAACTTAGAACTGCATTCGCGTTCTGACCAGAACAGACCTCTAACCGGGGTGAATTGGAACGGTCCCCTGACTTACGAATGAGCCTCTGAACCGTTAGGCTCTTCTGGCCTTGAGCTGCTGGGCTTCGCCCCTTCTCCACGGTCCCTGCGCTGGGAGGTCGGCCTCTGAGGCGCAGTTCCCTGCAGACGTGGGGACAGTAACCTGTTTCTGGCAGGGTGTCACAAGGACTCCCCAGGTACAGGCTCCCCGCACACAGTGGGCCCCCAGCAGAGGGCAGCTGTGATGACGCTGTAGATGCCGGAGGTCTCGGACAGAGACAGCCTGCTCCCACTTGCGCCTGCTGCCCCGAGGTCTCGCCACTGCCGGGGACGGGGTTAGTCGATTCGAGATATGAACTGTGCCTGATGGAGACTTTCCTCTGTTTCCCATTAAAAACCTTTAGGTGATTTTCCCATTTTAATTTTGGCTATAAAAGTATAAAAAATGAGAATATGGAGAAAGTAGGGGAGAGAAATGTAGTTTCACGTGAACGCTGTCATAGGGAGTTAACCACTGTCAGTTTGGGTGCTGCTGCTGCTGCTAAGTCACTTCAGTCGTGTCCAACTCTGTGTGACCCCATAGACGGCAGCCCACATCCCTCCACATTTTTGGGGAGAATATAGCAATGTGTACAGGAATGGTATCATGTGAAATACAGTGTTTTATAACCTCCTTTTCACTTACTGCTGTATCATAGACCTGTTTCCATGTCAGCATATAACATCATCATAGAATGTCATTATGTGCATTTTCTAAATTAAGTTAATTTGGAATAACGTCCGTCAGTGGACATTTAGACCACTTCCAGTGAACTGCTGTGATCTCCCTTATGCGTGTGTCTTTTCACACGTAGATGGTTTTTGTCTTAGGATACAGCCTTAAAAGCTGATTGGATGCTCAAAACGAAAGCATTTATTTGTTTGTTTATTTTGGCTGCCCTGGCTCTTCATTGCTGTGCGTGGGCTTACTCGAGTTGCAGCGTGAAGTTACCCCACAGCATGTGGGATCTTAGCTCCCCGACCAGGGATTGAACCCACATCCCCTGTATTAGAAAGTGGATCCTTACCTATTGAAGTCCCAGGAAAGCATATTTTAAATGAGGCATATTATCAAATTCACTTGGAAAGACTGTTCTAAGTTACATTCCCATTAAAGCATATATGAAGTTCATATCTCCACGTGGAGTTTTAGAATAAAATATTTCTACATTCTTTCCATGAGAGCATTGTCTTCACATTTTCACCCGTAAAATCAAAGAAACTTTAAAAAAATTTTTTTTGTATTAAAATTTTAAGAAATTCAGTTATCTAAAAAAATAAACAAAAGCTTTTAACTGCAAACCAAATCCTTTGGTCCTAGTAACTGTGAAAACTGTGTTCATCAGAATCAGCGTGGGGTCTTAGACATTGTCTTGGAGAATCATCGTTCTTTAGAGATGAGCAGCCTGAGGTCTGCAGTCAGGGGGCTGAAGAGCACCCTGGATCTTCTGTCACTTTTCCCATCGCCCGCCTCCCCATCCTGGGATAGTCACCATTTTTACTTGCAGAGGAAATATCATTTTTCTCCTAACCTCAGGGCTTCCCTGTGACATTTACATTTTTTTTAATAGATGAGTCTAACACGCATAGAGAAAAGTGTGATAATCTCAGCTGAATGGATTATTAAACACACCTGCGTACTCACCACCAGGGTCAAAGACGAAAGAAGGCTTTTGTATCAACATTTTCTAACTCAGGTGACCATAACGAAAAATCTATAACTGCCCTGAATACTCCCTGGACCGCACCTCTGACATCAGACCATCAATAATTTCACATCAGAACGTACTCAACAGGTCTCCCCTCTTCTGTTCTCCTCTGGAGGCAGTTATTTCTCAGTGTTCTGTGTGCAGTAACTCGTCTAGTTTTTAGATTGTCCGCGGCACTGAAAAGGCTTTCAGTAGACGTTCTCTTTGACCATGAAACCAGACCATGAAATCCTAAGGGCAAAACATGGTGGTATGCAAAAGCATGTAATTGAGGGTACGTTGCTGTACACGCTGGCCAAAAACCATACATGAAAGTTTTGGCACAGGTTATTGTTTGGTGCTAGCCTTGCAGTTTCTGGATGAACCTGGAGGGACAGCATGGAGTGGGCGCTCTGCATCAGAGAACCCGGCAGGAATCAGAAGCGTCTGTGAGCTTGCTCGGTGCGGTGGCCAGCAGTGGAGCCTGGGAGCCGAGCTGTATGCCTGCAGCCGCTGAGCTCGATGGACGCAGAGGCCGTAGCATCCTGCCTCCCGAAGGAGGTGCCAGGACGGGCCTCAGAGTTCGGGCGGAGAAAGCTCAGGGTCGGCCGCTCCTCCCAGCTCAGCAGTGGCTCCCGCAGCCTCACTGCACCCTTGCCTGCGCGCAGGGGGGACACCGGGTTTAATCTTGCTGTTCAGTCAATAGCTCTGGCATTATCTTTCTCTTTTGTGGTCAGTGCACCGTTTTCCTTCCTTTCCCTGCACGCACACAACCTCGCCTGCACTGCTTCCCCTGCATGTGGAAAAGTTACAGTCTGGACTGTAGCAGAACAGTGCTCTGATTAAAGTGATTAAAACGATATACAGCATGCATAATTAACCTTTGCGCAGCTGTCACCGTGAGCTGATGCGCGGAGCTGATACTGTATCTGTCTGTGGCAGCCGGCGTATGCTACATGACCATTTTTTTTTTTCCTGCAGAATTTTAATCACTCGAGATAAAGAGCCAGGAGAGAGAGATCAAGGCTGTATTAATCCTCTCAATGGCTTTATAATTTCGCTTCTATTCTGCTGGTAATCAAGGAAAATAATGCCGCCTTAAGCCTAGATGCCAAGGTCAATCATCCCCATGCCCTTTGATAGCAAGGGTGTCATTATGAAAAGATTTTAATGAGCGTAAAGCTGGCCATGCTTAGGAGAAGGGTGTGTGGCATGACCCCAGGATGGTCAGTCAAGCCTTTGTTTCTGGCAAAAATAAGTATTAGCCCTATTAGAAATATATCCTGGACAACTGGTCAGGCTGCAGCCTGGCCACACGCTGTAGCCTCGGGTGACTGAAGAACTAGGGAGTGGGCCGGGCCGGTGGGCGAGGCGGGCTGACCGGGTGACGAGCGGCAGAACCACGCTCCGCGGGCTCTCTGGCACCGCCCCAGGGTGCCGCTGTCAACACACAAGTGCAGCGACGCACAGCTGTGTGGTGACACTTGAAAACAAGGCCCTGTTATGTTTTTAAGAACACGCAGACAGGTGAAAAACAAAGTCCCTTCTGCTCAGAAGCACCTGAGCTGCATTCTCAGCTGGCTGCCGGCGGCTCCTTCCACCCAGGCCCGCTCTTATTCGGCTTCCCCTCGAACAGGCTCCCCTGGTGGAGGTGACATGACCGGAGGTGCCAGGCGGGCGGAGGGCACAGCCGCGAGGCGGGGCCCTGCCGCACCACCCGCGCTGGATTCTGTGCCTCCAGCCGCGCACGGACTGCGGCCAGGACTCCTTAGGAGACCTCTGCCTCGTGGTCGCTTGTCCTGAGCAGGAAAGGCCAAGGGGCTGCGAGCGTGGACTTCAGATCCACATGAGGTTATTGGGGGTCGGAAGATAAGCCTTTCACCCTCGCGGACAAAAGGGAGTCCTCAGCGTCTCCGGCAGGACCCAGCACGGCTCCAGGGAAACTGAGGGGAGCTGGCCCCTGTGTGGTTAATGCACATGGCCTCTACCAACGTTAGCTCTACCTTCTCAGAGGCCCCTGTGCTGTTCCCCTCCAGGCCAGGGGCGGGCGGGGGCAACAGAAGACCCTTCCTGCCGCGGAGCAGGCAGGCTGACTGGCCAGCATTAACCAAGAAACCCCCTCCTCTCAGGGCTTTGATCTCGTTTCTCTCCTTTATAATCCGACCCCAGGCTCCGATTCTGCCCTCCTGCAGTTTGTGCATGGTTTCCCTAAGCCTCCGTCTGGATTCTGCACCTTTAGGGTTTGCGGTCCCCTGGCCCGTCTCTGAGATGGAACGTAAATAGCATTGCAGAGGCACTATTGCCTGCTTGCCTGAACAAAGTCTCTATGAGGCCTTAGGCACCTCTGATGTCACTATTCACAGATGAACCTTCTTTTTCAATGAAACGGCCTTGACAGAGCCTCTTTTTGAAACCACTTTCTTAGCAATACATTTGGGAAATTAAAATGAATGAAACTGAATTTAAAAGAAAATATTCTATAATTTGGACTTTCTCCGCTTCCTCTGAGTTACTGTACTGATGCAGAAAACAGTTCAGCCATGCATACCTAAGACACAGCTCTGGCTCTTGTTCCTGTCGTGTAATTTCCGTAATGGAGCTTCTGCCCTATTTCCATAGATCAGAGCAAGTGCTGGCTGGAGGGGCCACGCAGATGTGTTCCTCGTAAGAAATGGGAACGTGGGGGCTACTGCTCTGAGTTACTGGAGTGGCTAGTGAGCCCTGGGGCTTCTCTGCTGGTTCTGCTGAGCCCAGGGGTCCTGGGAAGGTGCCGGGAGACCCCCCAACATAAAGCAGATTTCTGAGTGGCCACTGGACAGGGTGCCAGGCCCGACACCCAGCAAACATGCTTCATCCAGCATGGCCCCCACTTTCCTCTGTTTTCTGCCTTGAAGTTCCTCCTAAGACTTGTTAAGGAAGAAAAAAATGTTTCTTAATAGTTTAAGAGTGTGCACAGCGCTTCTTGTAGAGCCCTTTGCTCTGTCTCAAAGGAATTCGTGAAGCACAGGGTTGGTCTCCTTCCTGAGAGCCTTGAGGAAGGAATGTATCTGAAGAGTGCTTTAAGACGTCTGTCTCCTGTGTGGGGACCTAGGCGCGTGTGTGTCTGTGTGTGTGTGTCCATGTGTGTGTGTGTGTCCGTGTGTGTCTGTGTGTGTATGCTGTCTGTATGTATCTGTGTGTGTGTGTGTGTGTGTGTGTGTGTGTGTGTGTGAAGCTCTGTAGTTTAGGCTGTCTCATTGCAAAACTGAGTTTCAGAGATGCACCCTGAAGGCTAACCAGGGCTCACGGAGGCCCCAGGAGACTTTGAGCCCCCAGATTATTCAGGCCTTTGTCTCCCTTCTAAGAAATGTGGACTTTTCCATGAAGACAGAACAGAAGCCTGAGTCACTCTTCAGAGCCCGTCCCCGTTGTCAGCCCGTGGTGACCGCTCTGCCCAGTGGTCAGGACACAGGGTCTGGAGCCCAACACCCCCCGCGCCCACTGCCCTGGATCTCATCTCCCTCAGGACACAGGGTTCTCACCGCTCTGCGGCCCCAGACTCTTTCCTTCCTCAAGCTCCACGCAGCCCCCTGAGTCCTACCTTTAATATAGACACCATGTAGTCACCACCCCTGCAAAGATCCCATAGCTGTTTCCTGCAGCCAGATTCCACCCAGGCCTCGTAAAAGTGTGCTGTCTCTTCCGAGGGCCTCCTCGGTTGGCAGCTCCTGTCGGCTGCGTGTCTTTTCTGCCCCGCCGGCCTCCCGCGTGCGAGCCCCTGTGCCGCACGCACGGAAGGTGTCCGGCGTGTGGAGGGGCGTCTCCTGCACTTCGCGGTTGTTGCTGTTTCCTGGTTCCCGTGCACCGGCCTCTGAGGCCTGGACCCTGAGCAGAGGCGGGACCGACTCCGTCTGTCAGGTGAGGAGACTCAGCAGGGTCCTGACTCCGCTGTCCCTGACACCCTCCTGGCACGCAGTCTATGGGCACCTGGTGTGTGCCCGGCTTGTGTGGGAACACAGCAGCTCCCGGCGGGTGGAGCAAAGAGGGGCAGTTCTGTGGTGGAGCAAGCACAGAGCTCGGGGGGCGGCCGGGACGCCCCCCGCTGTATGTGGAGAAGGGGCTTAGTCTCCAAACCTCAGTGCGCTTGTGCTGTGAGCCCTTCAGACGTCCAAGGGGAAAAGGCAACGGCTTTACTACGGAGTCAGGGCGGCCAGGCACCCTGGGGTGCTTCCGGCGGCCACACATAGCCCTCCGTGGAGCTGGGGGCAATTTTGTCCATCTGATTTCTCCAAGATGCTGAATACCGTATCTTGCAGTAAGAAGTATGGATGCTGCTTGATTAGTCAGCTGCTCCTGGCCTGCCTCATCCCCCGACTCTGCAGTGCCAGCCTTCTTCAGCTGTGCCATTTCACAGAGCCGGTCCCCTCTCCCGTTTCCTCCCAGACCTCCCAATAAACGACGACGACAGTGACCAGTGCCGGTTAAAATCTATCCAGTGCCTTCTGGAGGCCGGGCGCCACACAGTGCCTTTGCATGGTATTTTATTTTGAATTCTCCCCCTGATGCCCCAAGACCAGGACTTCAGGTCAGACGGTTCATCCGGGAGGCAGGGGCAACACATGGCACAGTCCGGGGAAGGCAGAGCAGTGGAGGGCCGCCACCAGGCACGTGGTGCCACGGACCGCGGTCCAGAGGAGAGCACAGCGCCATCCCTTCGGGGCCTCCGGAGCCAGCGCACAGCATGCTGGGGTTCAAGGGAGCCGAGGTGTTCACAGGGCAGCCCCCCGCCGCGATCAGCTGGTGACAGCGGCAGGCGGGACGCTCACAGAGCGGGACCCAGCCCCCAGAGGGACTGCCGGCCGAGGCACGCAGATGCTGGCTCTGGGAGGCAGGCCAGCGGGCACTGCTGCGGGGGCTGGAGGGGTGGACGTGGCCAGGGAGCTGCAGCGTTCGCCGCGCAAGGCCACCATGGTCCTTTCGCCAGACTGGTGACCACGTGGAGTCTTAGTGGACTGGGGGACTGGCTTCAGGTGACACATGTTCTCTGCTCCGTGGCAACTCCCCTTCCTCTCTGCCCCTCCAGGGGTTTAACTCTCAGTCCAGCTCAACAGTGGCTTCATGGGCTTGGCACCGCCTCCTTCTGGGCTGGGACCTTTTCCACCTGCCTGCTCAGTCGATCCGTCGCTCCATCATGTCTGACTCTTTGGGATCCCGTGGACTATAGCCCACCAGGCTCCTCTGTCCATGGGATTCTCCAGGCAAGAATACTGGAGTGGGTTGCCATTTCCTTCTCCAGGGGATCTTCCCAGCCCAGAGACTGAGCCTATGTCTCCTGCATCTTGTGCTTTGCAAGCAGGTTCTTTACCCACTGAACCCCCTGGGAAGCCCCCTTTCCATCTGATTCTGACCCCAAAGTTGGCTCTGGAGATGCCAAGCAACTTGCTTCAATGAAGAGAAACGAATGAGGCTGGGTGAACATTTCTGTTGGAGTGGTGTGTCTTTGATTCAGACTTTGAGCAGTGAGGAGCCCAGGTTCTGCTGCTATCACAAACAACCCCGTGGTCTCAGCGCTCTGTTGCCCACCAGCTCAGGGTTCACTGGGGGGTCCCTGTGGTCACTCGGGGCCCCAGGCAGCTCTTGTGCCCCTCCCCCACCCCACGGGCACCATGCCTTCAGGTCACAGCAGGACCCTGCTGGGGCCTCCGCCTGCTTCAGCCTCGAGTGAAGATGCCCTCTCTAGTGCCGTCTTGTCCCGTGGCCCAGCTCCGTACAAGAAGGCTGGAAGCGCCCAGGAAGAGCGGGCGGGGGCAGGACTGCTGCGTCTCAGTGATCCCCAGAAATGCCTTCCCCAGTAAGGGAAGCCAGGATAATTAAGCAGTCATGATCAAGGCCCTCCTGGGGCCTTTCCTGGGGATTGCTGAAAGGCTGGAAGAGTTCTGCCTTGGGCTGCAAATGTCAGTTGCTCATTAATCCCTCAGAAATGCCCAGAGCCAAGGTTGCTATTGCTAATAAGATATATGTGTTTGGTTATTTAACAAATCAAGAAAAAAGCGTGTTGTCATTTAGCAAATCAAAAGAACGTGTTGTCACTGGCGTGGCCTTGATGGTTCTTAAAGCAGGTGCCTGATCTCCACTCTGTTCATCATATTAGTCGTCACGTCTTTCCGTCCTATCCCTCCAAGTTATGCTCGGGAATAAATCTTCTTGGCATGAAATATCACCAAAGGGTAGTAATCAACGGTTTTGAAACCTAAACAACTAAAAAAAATGCATTTTAATGTTTATTTTAATAATTTTTTTTTCTTCCTAGCAACCCATGTGAGACCTGCTGGTCTTGGATCCTGCAAGTTTTCGTTTACACTTGGTGTATTCTCTCTTTGCTCTGTCTGGCTGTCTTACAGAAAATGTGACAATGTGTCATTCTTGCCACCTTTACACTAAAGGCGTGCAGATGCTTTCCAAATTATTATTATTATTTTTTAATGTGATTCAGCCAAAAGGAGACCAACAGATTTCGGAAGGAATTGAACGTGTTTACTGAAATGAATCACGAAGTCTGACTTTCTTTTTTCACAGTGATTAGCAGACGCCAGGCCTTCACTTTTCTAGTTGGAGTGTGGTTGAGTTACAGCGTTGCGTTGGTTTCAGGTTCGCAGCAAGCTGATTCAGTTATAGTATGCGTGTGTTCATCCAGGCTTCTTTAGATTCGTTTCCCAGTGAGGTCCTTACCGAGTGCTGAGCAGAGCTCTCTGCGCCAGCCTGTGCACACAGTGGGCCTTAGTTATGTGTCACACATAGTGATGTGTGTGTCGGCCGCAGGCTCTCAGTTTACCCTGTCCTGCCCCGTCCCTCGGGGAACCCTCGGTTTGTTTTCTAATTCTGTGACTCTGCAGATCTGCAGATTCCACTTGATGAGGGAAGAAACCTTACCTTTACAGCTGTGCCCACGCTGTCCTCACTCAGCGATGTGTCATGAAAACGTGGAAATAATTGCTTGTTCTGAGTGAGAAGGACTCAGCAGCACACAGCCTGGTGCTGTTTTCATAACCGTGCCCCACGCACAGCCTGGCCTCCGGCCCCGGGACAGAATCGGCAGCGGTGTCTGCCGAGAGCAGGACAGGACAGAACAGGAAGCACCCGCTCTGGAGGGCGCGTTCTCTCATTGGCCCTGATGTAGAGTAGGTTTACGAAGGCTTTCGAGGACCCAAAAGGAAAATGTACCAATAAATCAATGGTGATGCATTAACAGACTGCTACTGAATACATTGTTCACAGAATGTAATTCCCTGATAATGGCATTCTGTACAGTATATCATCACAGAACAATGGTAATATCACCACAGCAGAAATGACTGATGAATTATACACAAATAGGATCTTAGAATTCTCCTGTAGATCCAATTGGGGTTATCAGGGCTCATGGAGCAGTAGATTTCATTTTCGCATTGTACAGAGGTACAAAAACCCCTGCACATACTCTGAGAAGCCATGTTTTACATAGTCAGTTATCGGTGCAGAATTGGCAAGGTTTCCACACCTTCTGACTCAGTCTCCTCTTATCCTATATGATCAGCAATGTTCACTTTAGTTCTTTCGTTTCATCTAAAAATGAACCTGTGAGCACTTCTGAAAATTGCAAGAATTTTAAAAGGAACTGTGAAATTTGATTTTTTTTTTTAAGTGGAGATACGGGAGTCACATAACTGTGTTGCTCTTAATTTTTTAAATAATTTTATTCACTGACTTATCTTTGGCAGTGCCGGGTCTTCATTGCTGTGGGGGCTCTCCTCTGGTTGCAGAGATCGGGGGCGCCTCTCTCGCTGTGGTGTGCAGGCTTCTCTCATCCCGGGCTCCAGGCGCTCAGGCCTCAGTGGTTGCAGCTCCCAGGCTCCAGAGCACAGGCTCAGTAGACGTGGTGCACAGCCTTAGTTCCCTATGTCACGTGGGATCTTCCCAGACCAGGGATCGAACCCACGTCTCCTGCATCGGCAGGCATATTCTTTACCACTGAGCCACCAGGGAAGCCCTTGTTGCTCTTCATTTTTTAATGAGATGTGTTGCTACTACTTCAAGGATCCTGACAAAAATCATCCGTAGTCCTGTTGTCCTCTAGGACCTGGAAATTCAGAAGCCCACTAGTAGCTCTGAGCTCTCTGAAGTCTGATAAGAATTGAGACTGAAAGTGATGTCTAATCAATACCTCCGAGATCCTTGAAGACAGAACAAGATGTAATTGAGTTTTTGCACACTTCCCAATCCTAAGACAAGTGCCTTGTGTCCAAAAGCACTGGCATCGGTGACGATTGCAGTGAGACCCTGGGGGGATGTGGTGTGCCCTGTCCTGCCCCTGCCCCCGGCATCCAGGAACCAGGCTCTCCTGGGGGTGGGGCGTATGGCCTGGGCGACACAGAGTCATGGGGAGGGCACCGTAGCCGCTTCAGAACCCACTGTGGCCATGTCCAGAAGTGGCGCGTCCTATAGGAGTGCCAGCGACACCCTCGCCAGGCCGTTCCCACTAGGAGGCTGCGACTGTACACCACTATCTGAGAGACGCCTTCGCTCCTGTGGGTCTGTCTTCTAAGACTGACTGGGCAGCCTCTTACTGGCTTTGGGAACTCCTGAGAACCTTCCAGGAAGCCTCCCGCCTTCTTCCCTGCTTTACATAAGTTTAACTGACTTGGTTTCTTTCGTTTACAACCAAGAACCCCCGAACGATCAGGCGGTCAGTGTTGGCTGACATTCCCTGAGTGCCCAAAACAGAAGGAAACTTAGGAGGTGGTCTGATCTCTCATTTTAAGATGACTCCCAGGCATATCCCTTGCTCAGAGTTCTGTAGACCGCTGGCAGCAGAGCTGGAGCTGGGATTCTGTTCTTTTCACTTGTGGAAGTTCTGGTCGGGGAGAAGAGTCATCCTGGAGACCTGTGCTGTTCGGTATGGTCGCCACTAGTCACACGGGGCCCTTGGGCGCTTACCACGTGGTGCATCCCAGTTGTGACATTTATCAGAAAAAAGGAGACGTTCTCATGTTTACAATTTTGTGTTGACCACATTTGAATGATTTTGTTTTAGACATCCTGGATGAGATAAAATACGTTTTTGAATTCATCACTATGTAATTTTTCAGTGCGGTGGTGGTGGTTTAGTCACTAAGTCATGTCCAACTCTTAGAGACCCCGTGGAGTGTAACCCGCCAGGCTCCTCTGCCCATGGGATTCTCCAGGCAAGAACACTGGAGTGGGTTGCCATTTCCTTCTCCAGGGGATCTTCCCGACCCAGGGAAAGTTACATGCGCTGGTTAGATTCCATTTCTGCTGAACACGGTCAGGAGAGAAGGTGACGTCTGAGTCTCGGGACAGCAGGGCGTCTTTGCTGGTTCTGCTGGAACACCAGTCAGTCTCTGCTGTGGTAGATGCTCAACAGATTCTGGGGGCTCCAGCAGCACACGTTTTTCTCCCCGTGAGTCTGCCTGGCTGCCGTGGCCGCTCCGGCCGGAATCCTCTCATCTGGGCTCACGTGCTGCTGCCTTGGGGCCCCAGCTCTGGTGGAGCAGCCGGTCTCTGGGGCCTGGTCTCACTGTAGCAGCTCCAGCAGGCGAGCAGAAATGCCAGCGCCTCCTCCTGAGCCGCTGCTGGGACGGGGCACGCCGCCCCTTCTCTCCTGCTCCCCAGGTCGGAGCAGCTTGCGTGCCCAGGTCCGCAGGAGACGTGGCGGGGGTGTGAACCTGCCTGCTGGGAAAACGCGGCCGCAGCAAGGAGGTGACGAGCAGGCGTGAGCACGTGATGCTCACGCGTGTTCACTCCCCTCCCACGTGAAGGAGTATCGCACGTTTACGGCGTCCAGTGCAGCCCTCTTGACCTCGCGTCTCGGGAACCAAAGGGCTGGCTCGTTGCCTCCCTGCTGGTGGTGCAGGGGCAGGGTAATAGGAGCAAAGGCTCCTGTTTGGAAGGTGGGGGGCCCGCGGCGGCCAGGCCAGTCCTGGGGGCCTGCTGGCAGCTGCTCAAAGCCCAGGAAGGGTAGAGGTCTTGCCATCGGCCCTTCACATGATTCTGGACAGCCCTCTGGAAGCTGCACTCCTCTCTTATCCTCCCCGGCTCCCTGCAGGGAAGGTGCTGGAAGAGATGTCCTCCCCAGTGGCAAACAGATTTCTTAACTTGTGTCCTACCCATAGAAAAGGTGGAAGCTGAGGGTCGTCTTCGATCTCAAGTGATCAGTCCGTTTTAATTCAGGTTCAGAGCATGCTTGTTGCTTCACGAAACCGTCGTTTGCTTTTGAATCTGTGACTCCTGTGGGCTCCCTATGCATGTAGCATTCCAGTCACTTTCAGCACAGGCCCTCTCTCTCACCACACGCAGTGTTTAGAGCTTTTGGTGCTTCCAAGAAATCCAATTCCGGGTCTCTTTCCCAGGGTCTTTTTGTGCAACTAAGGGAGTTCCCTGGAGGGGTGGGGGAGGTTTCAACAAAGGTAGTAATAGCCCTACATTTGATTTAGTCTCTGGAGGAGGCTGGAGGAGGAAATAGCAACCCACTCCAGTACTCTTGCCCGGAAAATCCCATGGATGGAGGGGCCCCGTAGGCTGCAGTTCACGGGGTTGCAAAGAGTCGGACACGACTGAGCGGCTTCACTTTCACTTTCTTTCTGGAGGAGGCTGAGCCTTACTGGCCAGTCGTGGCTTGGTGGGAAGTCGTTCCGTTTTCACATCGTTCAGGCCCTGGAATTTGGGGGTTTTCTCGATTACCTGTCAGTGGCACAGCAGGGGGCTGTGTCTTGTTTGGCGCTGGGGCGTCCTTCTGTCTGTAGAGGGTAAAGTTATCCTGTAAGAGCAGTTCACACGGGCAGCATCTCAAGAACAAGTTTCGTATATTTTCTGCCTTCTAAGTTATCACACGTCATGTTTTTGTTGCCAGATGTTTCAGGACTGCATCCCTGGGGGTTCGACTTTTCCAACTTCCTCCAAGAGTTTTCTGGCTCCCTAGCACCTCAACCCAAAACCAGGCCGTAGATTTCAGCGTCCTGTCACGGCAGCCCTACTTGTGTGCCTGGTTTCTGCGCTAGTCAGCTTTTGCTACAGTAACCAACAGCCCCCAGATCTCTGCAGCATCCAGCAACCAACATTTGCTTTTCACTTAAGAGTCCTGCTCGTCAGCTGCACTCTGCTGGCTTGGCCGCGCTCCCCCTGTCTCTGCATGCCAAGACGGTGCCTGAATGAGCAGCCGCCATCTGCGCCGAGCTGTTCTCGTGGTGGAGGGGCAGGAGCCCAGGGCGCAGTGGAGACCCGCACGACCCCGCACAGCCTCTGCTGGGACCTGGCACGCTGTTGCCTTCTGCCACAGGTGACACGGAAAGTGCAGAGCTAATGGGGCGGGAATGCACGCTTCACCTTCTGGGAAGTCATGATAAGGACAGGGAGGAGGTACGTGATATCAAACAGCTACCTCCGTGACTCACAGGTTCAGACTCTGTACAGAAACCCGGGAGTGAATCACCAAGAACAGCCTCGTAGCATTTTTATAGCAGCGAAAACACAGGCCTGATGCAAATCACATGTGAACCTGTGAACAGGCCTCCGACTCCGGGTTCCTCCAGCCACGCACCCGGCTCCAGCTCCTGGCCACAGAGAGAGCTCCGTGGGGAGTTGCAACACCACCACTTACACTGCTGTGGGCCAGAGACTTCTCCCCTGCGGATCTCAAGCTCCTCTTGACTAGTAACAAAGGGAATGGCCACTTTTGCTCTAGGTGATACCTTGTTGCTTTCAAGGAGGATGCTCTGATTCTCTGCTGAACTGCTGGGTCTGGCAGGAGCAGGCTCCATCAAGAGGGGTCTGGGCTGTGGGGAAAAGAGCACAGGCTTAGGAACCAACTGATTCCATTTTGCTCCCATTCTGCCATCTACCAGACGTGGACAGTGAAAGTCCCTCAGTCTTGTCCAACTCTTTGTGACCCCCTGGACTATACAGTCCATGGGATTCTCCCGGCCAGAATACCAGAGTGGATAGCAGTTCCCTTCTCCAGTGGATCTTCCCAACCCAGGGATTGAACCTAGGTCTCCCGCATTGCACGTGGATACTTTACCAGCTGAGCCACAAGGGAAGCCCAAGGAACCTGGAGTGGGTAGTCTAACCCTTCTCCAGCGGATCTTCCAGACCCAGGAATCGAACCGGGGTCTCCTGCATTGCAGGCAGGTTCTTTACCAACTGAGCTCTCAGGGAAGCCAGATGCGAAACAATGGTCATTTTAAGTTTCTGGGTTGATTTCCTTGTCCGTGTAATGAACACAGCAACTCATAGCGCTATGGTTAGGATGGTTTTGGGCAATTCCTACCATGAGAAAGTTCTCTGTTCCATTGAGTCAAAATCTGACGCCCTCACCCGTGACCTTTGGCCCCCGGTAAGGCAGTCTGGAGCGTGCGCGCCAGCGGCCGCGTCTGAGTCCAGCTCCGCAGCTGCTGGGAGTGTGGTCGGGGGGACGCTTAAGGCTCTGTGTTTGCGTCTCCGTGAGCCATCGCTGTCGCTGTTGCTGCTCCAGAGGGCAGCTCTTGCGGTGCCTGAACCTGGTCTCCCTGCCTTCTGTGGCCTCCCGTGTTTCTCCAGGCTAAACCGCTCAGTCCCCTCAAGCCCCCTGCATGCGTCCGGGTCTCTGCACTCCCCACCAGCCCCTCCAGGGAACCGGCTTCAGCAGTCCCGGTTAAGAGCTGAAGGAGCGGCAAGTGCATTCAGGGCTGGAGTCCACGCTCACAGGGGTGATGGACGCATCCAGGGGTGCGCACGGTCCGCTGCGGCCTCTCCTGGCAGCCCTGGCTGCTCTGCCACTTTGGGCCTCACCCTGCCCACTCTGGACACTGGTGAACTTAACGCCGGTCTGACCCTGCCTCCGGGACACCCGCCACCTGAAGTTTTTTGTCTGACTTCGATTTTCCTGGTCCAGGACTGAGGAGCTCATGGTTTACCTTTGAGAAGCCTTCTGATTCTAGCATCATAACCATTTATTTTTTTCTTTGCTGTGAGGGTTCACTTCTTATTCTCCAGCCTTCTATTTTAATGGTCTGGGTTAGTGATCTTACTGAGTGGATCTCTGAAAGTGTTCATTTAATCAATCGGGGAAAGAGAAAGTAACAATATCCTGAATCTCTTGGTCTTTTCAAGTAGAGAATGGGAGAGGAAATAGATGATTTTTTGTGAAATGTGTGAAGTGGTCGCTTATTTCTTCACTTACATTTAAAGTCAGGTTTGATCCTTTAGTGTCTATGCTGATACAGCAAGTCAGCTTTGACTTTTTAAAAAATTCCTGTCTTTAGATACCAAGTGCACTCTATTAGCATTTGGAATGAAGATAAAATGCCAACAAGTATTTGAATGAAACCCGGTCGTCTTAAAGGAAGCAGTCTACTCTAGGACACCAGGTCTACCTGAATGGGGGTCACAAAGGCAGATATTCTCTGGGGATCCCCTGGGTCTCGCCACTGAAGAGCTGAGACCCTTACCCACACCTTGCGTTTCCCCTTTCCCTGTGTTTCCTCTCTGCTCCTCTCTTAGCTTGACTGCCAGGGACGCCCCTACTGGTTTCTCAACAGCCAGGCATTGCAGCGGCCAGGACGCTTACGATACAGGAATAAATTCACTAAAAGGCACGGGAACTTTCTTAAGCAATGTCTCCTGAGGTTCCCCTCTCAATATGACAAGGAGTGCCGTAAGTGCTTTAAGCTGGGAGCTTTTTGAGCTTTCCATCATTGGAGTTGGACCAGTTTGAGAAAATATGTATCATAAATAATCTTCAGAGCATTTTAATATACTGCCGATAGTATTAAAAGTCAAAGCTTTCATAAAACTTAATTTACTCCGCCTGTAACTTAAATCTGGAGCAGCTTAAAAACGTGCATGGCTCCTTCTAAATTACAACTCCCCCTTCAGCCTCCTGTGGGGCAGGAAGCTGCACTCCTGGGCCTGGAAGCTTGGGGACCCCATCTCCCTAAAGCTGTGTCCACTCTGTGATGACACCCCCTTGCAGCCTGGGCAAAGCGAGCCTCCTGCCCACTCCCCCCACCACCACCACCACGTCCCTCTGCTGACCCCAGTGGTCCTTGTTTCTGAACTTGCATTAACTGGATTCCTACACCAGTGACCTTCTTCTTTTCTAATGTAAATATTTGATGCTACAAATCTCTCTCTAAGCAGCAATTTAGGTGCATCCCAGATTTTTGATACGTTGGGTTTTCCATTTCATTCATGACAAAATATTTTCTAATAGCCTTTGTGATTTCTCCCTTGACCTCTGGGTTATTTATAAGCACGTTGTTAAGTTCCAGCTGTTTGGAGATTGTCCAGATCATCTTTCCATTATTGATTTAATTCTGATTTAATTCTGTTCTGGTCAGAGAACATACTTTGCATGATTTCAGTCCCTTTAAATTTATTGAGATTTGGTTTATGGCCCACAGTATTTTGGCAAATGTTCTGTGTGCACTTAAAAAGAATTTATATTTTGCTGTTGTTGGGTGGAATGTCCTGTAAATATCAATTAGGTCCAGTAGGTTATAATGTTGTTGAAGTCTTCTATATCTTTACTGATTTCCTAACGTTTTAAAGAACTGACTCATTGGAAAAGACCCTGATGCTGGGAAATGTTGAAGGCAGGAGGAGAAAGGGACGACAGAAGATGAGATGGTTGGATGGTATCACTGACTCGATGGACATGAGTTTGAGCAAGCTCTGGGAGTTGGTGATGGACAGGGAGGCCTGGCGTGCTGCAGTCCATGGGGTCGCAAAGAGTCGGACACGACTGAGCAACTGAATTGAATTAAAGTTTTAAAAAGTAATTAATTTTATTTATTGGTCGTGATGGGTCTTCTCCGCTGGAGAGGGACTACTCTCCAGTTTCGGTATGCAGGCTTCTCGTTGAAGTGGCTCCTCTTATTGTGGAGCACAGGCTCTGGGGCGTCCAGGCCTCAGTAGTTGCCGTGCGTGGGCTCAGAGCTGCAGCACCCAAGCTCCAGAGCACAGGCCCAGTAGTTGTATATGAGCTCAGTGACTCCATGGCATGTGGGATCTTCCTGGATCAGGGATCAAACCCATGTCTCCTGCATTGGCTGGAGGCTTCTTTACCACTGAGCCATGGAAACCCTAACTTTTCTTTCAAAGGAATTTGTAAAATGAGCAGCAGAAGTCTTTTACATCCACCCACACGTTTACCATCTTTGGGTGCTTCTTATCCCTCGTGTACATCCAGCCTTCCGTCTGACATCCTTTTCTTTCTCCGCAAGGCATTGCTTCCCCCTTTCTGATGGAACTGGTCTGAGGGTCCCAGAGTCTGTCCGGGCAGGGCAGAGCACGAACTCATCCTGGCCTCACTGGGCTCCTGGGGGTGTACTGCCTGCCCTCCCTCCACCCCACCCTGGCCTGGGCGGTGTCCTGCCCTGGACTGCAGGTGCACAGGTCAGCGCCGGCAGGGCACTGGAGGGACCCCCTTGCAGACCTCCAGGGCGTGTGTCTGCGCTCTTGCCTCCTCTCTGGGGTTCCGGCCCACCAGCGTTAGCCTCCTTGGCCTCCCCGAAGCCTGAAGTCTCTCAACTCAGGAAAGCCAAAGGTGTGTGTCCAGGTCGCTCCCTGGGATGGACACTCTGGGCCCAGGGTGGCCAGGCCCTGTCTCTCCCTCAGGGATCGGTGCCCTGTGCAGCCTGTGGGCCAGCCCCTGCAAGTCACTGTTTCACGTATTTCATCTGTTTAAGGTGAGGAAATACCCCGGATTCCTGTTTCTCTTTCACAGGTGAAGGCAAAAGTCCTCTCCATCTACTTTTTAAGTAAAAGAACCTTAATTGTGGTGAAATACACACAACATGAAACCATCGCAGCCACGCTAGGCGTCTGGTTCAAGTGTTTAGAGCATTCGCGCTGCTGTGCAGCCGTCACCAGGAACGTTTTCTCTTCCCCCTGAAACCGTCCCTCACACGCCAAGTCCCCGATCCCCTCCCCAGCTCCCACCCTTCTCCTGTCTGCGTCTCTGAACTTGGTAACTTCTGGAGCCCCCAGCTAAGAGGAGACGTTTGGCGCGTGCCCCGCGCCCGATTCATCCCTCCTGGCAGAGTGTCCTGACGGCCTCCGTGCGCAGCGCGTGCTGGCCTTTCCTTCCTCGTAGCGGCTGGGTTCCCATCGTGTGGGTGGGCCCGCTCTGCGGGCCTGTTCAGCTGGGGCTTCTACCTTTTGGCTGCTGAGATGACACTAGCCTTCTCCACAAACTCTTAATACTCAAGCTTGTTAAAATTCTCCACGAGTATTGGTGGCCATCTCACCAGATTGTCCACTTTGCCTCTACGGGGTAGGTGTGTGTGTGTATGTTTGTCTGAAATTCTCACGAGAAGAAGAGATAAATGCCTACAGCTCTTTAGCCAACTGTGATCAATCCCTACTCCTCGCCATTTCCGCGTTCCTCTTTCTCTGCTCCCTTCTCCCTCCGCCCCTCCTTTTCTCTCTCCCTCGTTCTTGGCCCCCCTTTCCTCTCCTGCCCTCTCAGGCCCCTCTCCTCCTCCCATGGACGTGTGGCAGCGGCTCTGTGAAGCTGCCGTGTCCAGAGACCAGTCAGCACGCTGGCATGCCGACAGTGCTAGCGGGGAGCCCGAGCGACTGCAGCCTGCGGATGCAAAGCAGGACAGAGGCTTCACTTACCCAGTGAGGAGGGTTATTTTTGGCTGGCGACGATCCAGGAGGGCTCCGCTGGAGTACTGACGGGTGACTTGAGTCCCGGGTTTGGGCACAGTCAGGCTTCCCGGCGGTGGCAGAGACGTGCTAAGTAGGAGAAGCAATATGAGCAGAAGCAGAAACCTCCTGTCATCATGTCATTCGGGTCTCTTTTCCCAAGAATTCTTTTCAGCTAACTTTTTTAAACTTCAAAGCAGTATCTGGAGAGCTATATACATGTGTGGCAATTAAAATTGGGCAATGAAAATAACATTTCTTTTTCATGCCCTTTGCCCATTTTTTGAATGGTTTTAGACGTTGCGTACTGCAAATATTTGTTCAGTTTTATCATTTGTCTTTTGCTTGTTACATCCTATTGTTCTTAAGAAAATAATTGCTCCCGAAACAAAAAAGAAGCCTCACATTAGTCAGCCTCACCTGACTAATGATAAGTCATCGGAATTAGTAAAAAGGTAGAATGACTCATTTAGAGTTTTAGTGTCATGATGTTGAAGGCGTTTTGTCCCCTTTGATTGTCAAACTACGTCTGAGCAATTAGAGCTCTTTGGGAACATGTTTTAATAAATGAATGGTGATTCTATCCCAGGGAACATTTTTCCTTTGTAAGTGCAAAGAGGTTATACTCAACATCTTGTTTATATTGTTGATTTGCTGAGAAAAGGTTTCATCTTTAAACAATGTGGAGTTTTTAACCCAGTCGCTAAATAAATAATCATAAATTCTGAATTAAAGGTTTTCTAGTAATACAGAAAGGTGAAACAACCCATTTGCACCTCATTTTACTATTGTAACAGTACAATTGTAAGTTTCTTTATTTCAACTTTAATCAAGAGAAATTCGTTCAAGTATATTTCTCTGCAATCCTCCCACAGTTACTGTCGATGTCACAGCGGGCAGTGTGAAAAATTGTCTTGGAAAGTGAAGACATTTACCTCCTTGGTCTGGTGTTGAGAGACCCCCAAAGCTAAACCAGAAAACCTTGATTATTTTTTTAAGATGTCACGCTCATGGCCCTGCAGCAATTTACTGCTTTAGACCTTTCGCAGTGTGTCCCCGCAGCAAACTGGTCCACGTCCTCCTCTGTATAAGGTCCTCTCACGTCTCCCCACCACCTGCAGGTTAGCTCTGTGTAAGGAAGAGCTCTGAAGTCAGAGAGACCTGGGTGCGTGTCCTGTGTCTGCCTCGCCCCGTGAGGCTTGCAGGCAATGCTCTTCTCTAAGCCTCAGCTTCCTTGTCTGTATAATGGGCGTGAGCGAGGTTCTCAAAGAACATTGGTGGGAGACTGGATGAGGCACAGGTGAAGCCCTCGGCCTGTCTGGTCCAGACGTGGTGCCGCTGCGCCCGCACACCTGGCCGCCCCTCACCCCGCGCCAATACTTCCCTCACATTCCGTCGCTCCCCGTGTTCCCAACGCCACGGCTCTCTTGCGCCCTTGGGTTTCTGCTCCCCGTCCCCTGACCGCCGCACCGTTTCTTTCTGCCCTGAACACCCTTGCCCACTTGACAGTGGTCTTCAGGTGGCAGCCAGGATGACCCTCCTCCAGGGGGTGTTTCCTGCTCCCAGGCCTTGAGGTCGTCTCAGCCGCAGGACATGTCATAGCAAAGCCCGGTTCTTGAGTTTTGGCTCCATTGCTCACACCGGGACTCACCTTATAAATTGTTAGCTATGCGAGTAGAGTCTTTTATTAAAGAAATTAACTGTAAATATCACCCTCCCAGCCTTCTCCTCCTCTCTTTGCTATGCCTGCAGAGTCGCTCAGTCTTGTCCCACTCTTTGCGATCCCATGGACTGTAGCCCACCAGGCTGCTCTGTCCATGGAATGCTCCAGGCAAGAATGCTGGAGTTGGTTGCCATTCCCTTCTCCAGGGGAATCTTCCTGACCCAGGGATCGACCCCGTGTCTCCTGTGTTGGCAGGCAGGCAGATTCTTTACCGCTGAGCCACCAGGGAAGCCCTTCTCTTTGGTGAGGGAACCATTAACTGGAATTTGGTGTTATTTCTTCTATGTTTTTCTGTTTTCTTACACATTTCCTCCCCCAAAATCCTATAGAATATAGTTTGTGTATTTTTAAATTCACATGAAGTTTTCCATTTTACACTGGTTATCCCTCAAATAGGAAAAGGAGCACGTCAAGGCTGTATATTGTCACCTTGCTTATTTAACTTATATGCAGAGTATATCATGAGGAACGCTGGGCTGGAAGAAGCAGAAGCTGGAATCAAGATTGCCGGGAGAAATATCAATAACCTCAGATATGCAGATGACACTACCCTTATGGCAGAAAGTGAAGAGGAACTCAAAAGCCTCTTGATGAAAGTGAAAGAGGAGAGTGAAAAGGTTGGCTTGAAGCTCAACATTCAGAAAACAAAGATCATGGCATCTGGTCCCATCACTTCATGGGAAATAGATGGAAAAACAGTGGAAACAGTGTCAGACTTTATTTTTTGGGCTCCAAAATCACTGTGGATGCTGATTGCAGCCATGAAATTAAAAGACGCTTACTCCTTGGAAGGAAAGTTATGACCAACCTTGATAGTATATTAAAAAGCAGAGACATTACTTTGCCAACAAAGGTCCGTCTAGTCAAGGCTATGGTTTTTCCCGTGGTCATGTATGGATGTGAGAGTTGGACTGTGAAGAAAGCGGATCGCCAAAGAATTGATGGTTTTGAACTGTGGTGTTGGAGAAGACTCTTGAGAGTCCCTTGGACTGCAAGGAGATCTCTAAAGGAGATCAATTCTGGGTGTTCATTGGAAGGACTGATGCTAAAGCTGAAACTGCAATACTTTGGCCACCTCATGTGACGAGTTGACTCACTGGAAAAGACTCTGATGCTGGGAAAGGTTGGGGGCGGGAGGAGAAGGGGACGACGGAGAATGAGATGGCTGGATGGCATCACCGACTCTGTGGACATGAGTTTGAGTGAACTCCGGGAGTTGGTGATGGACAGGGAGGCCTGGCGTGCTGTGATTCATGGGGTCGTGGAGAGTCGGACACGACTGAGCGACTGAACTGAACTGAACTGATCCCTCAAATATTTATCAGGCATAACCGACCTGACAGAGATTAGGCAGCATGCTGTGAACACCAGGGGACGGACTTCAGCACCAGCCCGCTTCCCCTCCGCGCCCCACGTCTGTGTGGCCCTGTCCGTGGACCCCGTCTGCTTGTCAGCCCCCGGTCCGCCGCGATGACGGCGTGAAGCTCCGTGTGCTTGTCAGCCCCCGGTCCGCCGCGATGACGGCGTGAAGCTCCGTGTGCTTGTCAGCCCCCGGTCCGCCGCGATGACGGCGTGAAGCTCCTTTTCGGGGTCGATGCCTGTCCGATTCGCTCATCGTCGCTTCTCCCGCCGCTGCCTCCTCCTGAGTTCGGGGTCCTTACACGAGCTCCTCCTTCGGAGGCCGTCTTCTCCTGGAAGTCTGAGAGGCCTTTATTTCGCCCGTTTGCGCTGCAGCTCTCGGTTGGACCACTTTAGCCGACAGCTTGTGCGTCTCCCGCCCTCCCTGGTGCAGAGGTTGTCGGCGTTTCCTCACTCCCTCCCTCCCTTTCTGCCTCTCTCGCCGCTTCCCTCCGCTCCCACTCTGCCCCACCCCCACCACACACCACACACACTTTTGTGACTAACGCATCTGAGTGTATTTTGCAGATATTGCCCCCAAATACTCTTAACATCTGTCAACTGTGAGTAGGCGCAATCTCCTCCATAATCAGAGTACAATTATCACTCTTTAAAATCCAGCATTGATTTAACACTATTATCTAATACGTAGTCCATGTCCAAATGTCCCTCATTATAACAATAAAGAACTCTGTAGCTTCTTCCAGTCCTGGCATCCAATTAAGGACGATTCATTGCATTAGTTCTCACGGCCTCTTCATCTTCTTATCCTTCATCTAAGAGTTCCTGGCCTTTTGTCTGATTTGACATCGACATTTTTGAAAACTCCAGGCTGGTTGTTTTCAGGATGTTCTTCAGTCTTGAGTTTATCTCATTGTTTCATCTTTATTAGATTCGGGTTGAACAGCTTGGTGATGCTGTGCCCTTCTCTGTGTACCGCAGCAGAGGCCACTTGATGTCTGTTTGTCTCGTTACTGATGAATTTTGAGAAAGGGATTATTTGGTTAAAGTGAGGCTAACAGATTTTTCCACATATGAAGATGCATTTTCCCCTTGTAATTAGTTAAAAATCTATGTGGCAATACTTTGAAACTGCATGACTATTCTGTGTCCCAGTGGCTTTATGTTTACTGATGACTCTTGCCTCAATGCTAGTGATTGTTTTAAACGTCCAGCATTCTGTGTATTTTAAGTTAGCATTCTTCTGTAAAGAGCTGTGTTTCCTCCTTCACGCCTCCGCCCTGTGAATGAAGTTTAGAGAGGAACCGTGCGCTCTTTGTACTAACTCTGCACGTTACACTATAACCCTTCAGAGATTCATCCTGATGCTGACAAGTGTCCACATTTGTCTGCTCGGGGTCCAGCCAGTGTCTCCTGTACGGTTTTAACACATTTCATCTGATTTTGAGCATTTCTCACTTTCAGGCACAGCAAGGTGCTCGCCTTGTACTTTCCCGGAGCTCAGCCCTGGCATCAGCCATTGTTTCCAGAGCCACGACTCCTCTGAGTAGGATGGTGTTTAGAAGCCAGGGTCTGGGAAGCAGGTGTGCTCATTCTCACTGAGATATCACTGCTTCAGAGCTCTCACAGTGGACAGATCAAGAAGCCACAGAACATACATATAGTAAGATGATAAAAGATGTGTGACAGGACGGTGTAAGACGTTTAAGGTATCTGTACACCTCCTGGCTCTGTCCACTGAAGAAGTTTATTTATACTTGCATGTAGTTTGTATGTATATAATGTATACCTAAAATCATGCGTTTCTACTGGCACTTCTAAATCTCAGTTTAGTGTTGATATCACAGGGTTCTTTCTCCCTTTCCCCCACTACAGATGTGTGTCTCCCGTATCTCACAGTGAGAACACTGATGTCTGACAAAATTAGTATATTTATTCATTTTCTCGGTCCTGTAATTCACTATATGGGATTCACGCTATATAGTGTTGACATTGCCAAACCAATACCTACTTTACAGTCATTAGTAGAATTCAGGATTCCTTTCGTGCATTAAAGATATCACGTTGAGTCCCCGCCAGTTTCTGAGTTCTAACCTTTTATGGATTGATTTCTTTTTTTATCCATCTGTCTTATCAGTGGACACAGTTCCGTTCACAGCGTGCATTTCTACCTGTGTGAGGAACCTGCACGTCGGTTTCCAGGGGCTGTGCCACTTTGCATTCCCTGCAATAGTGCATGGCAGCTCCCTCTTCTCCACATCTTTGACAACAGCCATTGTGTGTGGTCTTTGTAACAGCAGCCATCTGGCAGGTGTGAGACGCCACCTCACTGTGGCTTCCATGTGCGTTTCCCTGACGGTTCATGACGCTGGCCTGTGTTCATGTGTCTCTCGCCCGTCTGAATGTCTTCTGTTGGGAAACTGTCCGTTCAGCTCCTCCGCTCAGTTATGAACTGGACTATTTGCTATTGTGAAGCGGCAGTGTATGAGTTCTTTGCATATTTCCAATATTAACCCCTTATCAGATACATAGTTTGCAAATAGCTTCTCCCATTCGGTAGGTGGCCTTTTCATTTTATTGATCGTTTTCTTCGCTGTACGAAAGCTTTTTCGTTTGGTTTAGTCCCATGGGTTTATTTTTGCTTTTGATTCATTTGCCTGGGGAGAAGCATGCCGAAAATATTGCTTAGACCAGTGTCAAAGAGCTTACTGCCTCTGTTTTCTTCTAGAAGTTTTGTGGTTTCTGGGATTAGGTAGTGTTGGTGGCTGCAGAACCTTGTGATAATAGAAACTGCTCAGTTGTGTACTTTCAAATGGCGACTTTTATGGTATGTGAATTATATCAATAAAAATATAAGCATATAGATATATATGAGCACCTTGTTTTCAATTAATATTCTGGAAATCATTTCATAAAATCCTTCACCATTCCTTGTTTACAACAGCTGCATACTCACTGTACCAGAGTATACTCTACAATCTCCTATGTGTTGACATCTAACTTTTCAGTGTTTATCTGTTGTAAGCAGTGCACAGCGTTTGCGAATCACTGGGGGTGATTTTCCTTCCAGTCGTGAGTGAAGTCTGGAGATGGATAAAGCTCCAGGTTGATGGTTCACTTTCTCTCAGCCCTTCGATGCTATTATTCCATTTTCTTGTGGCCACTTTATTTTTGCAGTAAGGAATCTGCTGCCAGCTCACTTGTTCTCTTGTGGATGACCGTTCTCTGTGGTTGTTTTTAAGACTCCTTCCGGTCGTCTCTGCTGTCTGCAGGTTCACTAAGTAGTTTATTTCCTGCGGCTTGCGATTCACGATGTTTCCTAAGCCTGAGGAGTCACGTCTTTTGTCAGTCACAAAATTCTGAGCAGTTCTTCCCCTGGATATTGCTTTCTTTTTCTCACCGTGCTCTCTCCTTCCAGAACTCCTCCTGAGACATGTTCCGGGCCCTCTTCTTCTACCTCACCTTCTCTTAGCCTCGTTTTCATAGTCCCCTGTCTTCTGTCTTTGCCGTAGTCTGGGAAATTTTCTTGATCTCTCTTCCATGTAAATATTTTCACTTTAGCTTTGTCTTACTGAATTTTTAATTTCAATGACATTTTTCATTTGTGGAAGTTTTATTCAGTACTTTGTAAAATCTGCCTTTTCTTTTCACGGGATTTTATTTTTTTGTTAGAATTTCTCTTTGTTTCTCTTGTTTAATCATTTCAAACTTTCTTATTTTATAGTTTCTCTCGAATTACTCTCTCGCCTCAAGTTCAGGAGTGTAAAGCTCATTTTTTAGCACACTGGCCCTTCTGATGGTGGCTGTATGTTGTGTAAAGAGAGGGCGCATCTTTGTTGGTTTTAATTCTCCTATTCATGAATCGTGGAAGAGTTAACACGGAGTCGTTTTGCATTGTTTGTGTCTTTGACCCACTGGTTTCGGTGTTCTGGTAACAGTTTAAATTAATTTTTCAGATTAAGGAGTCCTACAAAACACAAGCAGTATTTATTTGTCTTTTTGAACTTTCCTATTTTTTGGCATATACTAATTGTCTTGTTTTTCTCTTTCAGACTTAGCTCTGACTTTTAAATTTCTTTTTTATATTTCACCTAAAACTTTATGTGCTTGTAAGCAGAAATGAAGGCCATGATAGCTCATTCTGCTATGTAGCTAAAATCAGAAGTCTTTGAATAGATTTTTTTTTAGTGTTTATTTTTTTAACATTGCAGCATCATTGATTAACAATGTGTTAGTTTCAGGCCTACAGCAAAGTGGTTAAGTTATACACGTACATGTCTCTATTGCTTTTCAAATTCTTTTAGATTGTTACAGAATATTGAGTAGAGTTCTCTGTGCTATACAGGAGGTCCTTGTTGGTTATCTATTTTATTTATTTAGTTTGATTTGTATTAGAGTAGATTTACAGTGTTATGTTAGTTTCAGGGACACAGCAAAGTGAACCAGTTGGCTTGTCTGTCATAACTGTGTGGATCCGTACACGTCCGCTCAGCTCTCAGTCTGCCCCTCCCCGATCCCGCCCCTTCCCACCCCCGTAACCCTAAGTTCACTCTGTCCGTGAGTCTGTTTCTGGTTTGTAAATGAGTTCATTTGTGCTCTTAGAACTCGACCTTTGTAAAAGTCTTTACGTAGACTCCTTACTGTCGTCAAATGTGAGAGTCGCTCTGTCGCGTCCACCTCTCTCACTGCCCATTCTCAGGCCAGAATACCAGCGTGGGCAGCTGTTCCCTGCTCCCACGGACCTTCCCGCCCTGGGGTCTCCTGCATCACAGGCAGATTCTTTATCAGCTGAGCTACTGGGGAAGCCCATATATGACAGAACCCTCGCTATTTTAACCGTTTTTAAGTATACAATTCAGTAGCATTAATTGTATTCACAGTATTGGCAATCATCACCAATATCTACCTCCAAATTACGTTCGTCGCCCCAGACAAAAACTCGGTTCCAATTGCATTAACTGTCCGTTCACTCCTCGCCCACCACTGCTGGTAATCTCTCACCTATTGTCTATCTCAATGGGTGTGCATATTTTAGATATCTCATCAAGTGGAATCATCCAGCATTTGTCTTTTTGTATCTGCCTTATTATGCTTAGCATTGCGTTTTCAAGGTTCACCCGCATTGTCTTAGGTATCAGAACTCCATCTCCTCTTTATGACTGCATGCTATTCTGTTGAATGGATGTCCCACCGTCTGTTCATCATTCACCTGTCAACGTGCGTTTGAGTTGTTTGCACCTTCCAGCTGCTGTGAATAGCGCCACGGTGAACAGTCGCCTGCAAAGGTCTGTTTTAGCCCCTGCTTTCAATCCTTCAGGGTGGTATACCTCGGAGTGGGATTTTGGTAACTCTATGGTTTTAAATAGATTCTTAGCAAAATGAAATAAATCACGGAAGATGTAGCACTCAGAGAGTAGAGGCAGTGAGGGGCTTCTGTCGGGTGGCTTCTCTCTGGTTCCTCGTTGCCGACATTCAAGGGCAGGAGCGACGGGTTTAGCCCTGGAGTTGCCCAGTTGCCGCTGCGTGTTGCTCAGCTGTCTGCACCGTGTGTGTCCAGTGTGACTTTCTTTGGATCTAAGATAACGCGGTCGAGTGAGTGCTTCTATACACGCCGCTCGTCTTTCATTCCGATTTCGGGGGGTGGTTTGTGCCTTTGGGGCCTGGGGTGATGCCGATCAGGGCTAGACTCCTTTCTGCTCCAGCGTCAGCCCCGGCCTCTCTCATACTTCTCTTACTGCGGTTCAGCTTTCCTTTACTCAGACACGTACTGAGTGTCTAATTCCCTGCCAGGGTGGGGGACCTCCTGCCCAGGGGCACCGGCAGATCCCTTCACGGATGGCGGGCCAGACGCCCACCCGCGGTGCCGACAGGTGTGAGCAGGAAGCGTGGGGCACGGGGGAACAGCACGGGACTCAGGGCAACGACCCCAGGGCGTGTGGTGGACGCTTCCGGGTGTTCCGATGCTCGGTACACCTGTTACTGCTGCCCGTTAGCAACCCCTTCCTCCTGTTAAGTATGCGGACAGCTTATCACCCTTAAGCTTATAGCGATCGTTGTCTTTTTTCCCCCAAATCAGTTTGGTCTACTTTTGATGTAATGTCAAAGGGGGATGTTGTGATCTTTTGTAAGCGCGTACGTAATGAGTATATTTGCCCTGTGTCTTCCCTGGCCTCCAGAGCAGGCATAAGGAAAAAGCAGCGTTTGAGCAGGGGGTGGGGACCCAGGAGGGAAAGAAATTATTTTTGGATGCCTTGGACTAAAGAAGGAATAAGCCACATTCGGAGACATGGGTAGAAGTCCCCTGGATCTGAAGGTGTCCTTTCCACAGCGCAGGTCCTCTCGGGGCTCTCAGATGGGCCGACAGGAGACGAGCGTGAGGCCAGGTTCAGGCGGTCATCCTCTGCTCAGGTGGCCAGGGTGGAAGGAGACTAGGAAGGTGGCCCCGGGACGGCGCCTCTTAGCCATGCTCCTCTTGGTTCCCCTGACGGTTACGTATTCCTGGAACTGGCTTTAAAAACAAACAGGGAATTCCTTGGCACAGGAAATGGAAGGGTCCAGGGGCAGACTGTCTTCAGACATGACTGGACCCGCACGCTGGAGTCTCTTGAACTGGGCTTCTTCCCATGTCTGGCCCTACCGTCCTCTAGTTTGGCTCCATTCTCAAGCTATCAGATGTTGTCCAGACTGCTGCTGGAAATTGTAGCCTTAAACCCGGCTTGGTCATGGGCTGGTGCTCCATTAACTCTGTGGTGATGCTGCAGACCGGTGTTGGGAGTGGCCGGCGGGCAGGCATGGGCCCTGGCCCTGTGGTGGCCTCTCCTTAGGCTGGCCTGGCCGCCAGCAGCCCTGACTGACCTTTAACTCTTCAGTGTGTCCTTAGCCCTCCCAAAGATGCCAAACTGGGGAAACATCTGAGGGCAGGGACCATCCAGGTGGCCCCACAGTGCCTGGCACAGGGTCTGCCAAGTCTCAGGTGAGTGTAGACAGATTTACGCTGTATGCACTCTGAGTATCAGCTTTCAGTTATTTTTCTAGGTGTAAATATTTTAAAATTTACCACAGAGAAGCTCACCGATGAAGAGAGGATTCTTTAATTCACACTACCTATGGCTTTATCTTTTGTACGCCTCACTTGCTTAAAGTCAAGTACTTCTTAATACATAAATCAGCCCCTTTTGGATAGAAGTTAAATGCGACCAGATTGAAACACGGCCTTGAAAACGTAAATGAGCAGTAGGAGTCATTATGCATCGACACCCCTGGAGAAGCGCCTCCCTTATAGGACAAGTCGGGGGCCGAGGATAAGGTCCGTTTAAAATGTATAAAAATAATCAAAGCGCTCAGGGATTGCAAGGCCATCGGAAGGGGCCGCTGATGTTGGGTGATGCCAGCGTGCAAGCCCCGAGTTTCTCTGCAGGGAGACGGTGACATGGTGCACGCTCCCCGCCCCCTCCCGCTGCATCAGCAGACAGGCGCATTGTTTTCTGGTGGAATGTGCAGAGCCCAGAGCCTCTGTTCTGTCTGTGGCTCGCGAGCCTCAGCAGAGAGAGAATCGGAACGTTTCAAAGAGACGAGACAAAACCCGATTGTTCTGCTGTGCTGTCGCAGCGCCACACCGCAGAACTCTGTTCGGAGCTGTCTCCTGTGAGGCACGTGTTTTAAGCTGCGTTTTGTCTGTAAAGACTCTCAGCATTGCAGAATTTGCAAGTGTAGGGAAAACAGCTGCATGTTGCTGAGTGTGGCCTCAAGAGGTGGGACCCTTCTGGCCAGGGACTCTGTTCCCTTGGCTTTCTGGACGGTGCCTGAACTTCTCCAAGGTCGCTCCAAAGCATCAACCGACTGTTCCGTCCTGTCCACGTGTGCTGCCATCCCGGTCTGAAGCCTCCCAGGCCTCTCAGGGGGTGGTTTCTGCGCAAACATGCAGCCTGGGCACGTTCCTTGCAGGGTGTGGGGGGAGGCATCTCTACTTCATCGTCCCGTCGTCTTAGCCCGGAAGTGGCCTCCGTGTTCACTTCTGGCATGCAGGTCTCCTGAAAGGCCAGTACTTTGGCCCTTCTGCCCGAACAGCTGATGGCTCTTCCTCTTGTAACCATGAGGATCACTTATCCAGAAAAATTGATTATTCAGATTGTTAAATCCCCAATTAGTCAGGATAATCGGCGCTCTATTGTATTCCGTAAATATGACACTGCTGCGGGGCGCAGAGGGCCCTCCAGCGCCCGAGGCCCCTCTCTGCTCAAGTTCACGTGCCAGGCTCCGTGGCCCCAGCTCTCCGCAGTCTGGTTTGCAGGGCCTTATCAGGAGGGCGTCCTTGATCTGTGCCAGCTCCCGATTTTGTGGCAACTGGAGTGGCCCAGCCAGGGAACTTGTGGGGAGCCAGTCTTTTCTAACTGGGACTATAGTTGAAATGAGAGATATATAAAAATGGATCAAGTTGAATGTACATACACAAGCATCATGCAGCCAGTGTGCTCTGAGCTTGTCTCCTCTGCCCAGGGAAGAGCTAGACTTCAATCCGCTGTTCGTCTGGACGCCAAAGCCTGTGCGTATGGTCCCTGAGTTCCTATGGTTCAACTTACAGTTTCCTGACTTCAGGGTGATACTCAAAAGTGACACACGGTTAACAGAAACCGTACTCGAATTTTGAATTTTGATCTTCTCCCAGGCTGGCTGGCGACGTGCAGTAGGGTGTCCTCTCATGCTGCTGGGCGGTGGCAGCGAGCTTCGGCTCTCGGTCAGCCCTGTGATCGTGAGAGCAGACGGACAGCACAACTGCTCCCACTCTGACCCTTGCAGCCCTTGTGTTGTTCACTGTCAGTACAGTAGTTAATAAATTATATGAGATATTCTACTCTTTATTATAATACAGGCTTCACGTTAGGTGGTTTTGCCCAACTGTAGGCCAGTGTGTGTTCTGAATATGTTTATGGGACACTTGGCTGAGCTCTGATGGTCATTAATTTAGGGGTGTGTGTGTGTGTGTGTGTGCTCAGCAATATCAGACTCTTTGAGACCCCTTGCGCTATCGCCCACCAGGATTCTCTGTCATGGAATTTTCCAGGCAAGAATACTGGAGTGGGTTGCCATGTCCTACTCTAGGGGATCTTACTGAGCCCACATCTCTTGCATCTCCTGAATTGGCAGGTGGATTCTTTATCACTGAGCTGACTGGGAATCCCCTAGGTTAGATGTAATAAATACATTTTCAACTCGAGATATTTTAGACTTACAGTGGGTTTATCAGGAAGCAACCCTGTAATAAACTAAGGAAAATATGTGCCCTTAATGAAGGAAGGTGGCAGCAATGGAAACTCGATGACCTACTGAAGTCTTGTAACTGGGGAGCAGCCCAGGCCAGCAAGTTCTGTACTGGGTCGCTATTCAGTCTTTAGCTCTGTGTCAGGTGATGGGGGAGGGAGGTCACATAGGATGTGAAAATGGTGACGAGTTAGGAGCAGGCCCTTCCCTGGAGGAGGGAAGGGGACCGTCCATTCCCCTCAGTGTGTGAGGTGTGAGTCATCCATCAGAGGCTGCAGGTGAGTGGCCTGAGAGAGTCGGACATGGAGCTCCCCGGCTGTGAAGGCTGTTAGATGTGCCTTGCAGGGTAGGTGGAAGCAGAGACCAGGGGACCAGGAAGCCTTCCAGGAAGGGGACCAGTGTGAGCAAGGGATTGTGGGTGGGGATTGCCCCTCCACTTGGTACAAAAGAAGACAAGCGAGGCCACAGGAACGTGGATGGAGCTGAAGTCTGTCGTGTGACCTCACAGGAGGGTTTAAAGACGAGGAGCTGTGTGGTGACAACTGTGTTTCAGGAAGATGAATCTAGCACGTGGAGGAGGAGCTGAGGCGCTGCGTTTCTTAGGCCACAGGAAGAGAGTCGCCTTTATTCCTTCCAGATTTTGCTTTCATATGCAAATGTGCATATTGTGGATTTGGAGAGAGGAGAAGCTCCTACGTTTATTTGACCACAGAACCTCTTTTTCTCAGTGACTAGTACATGGTGGGCCCTCAGCGTCTTGCATGAACCAATAAGCAAGTGCAATGCCGTATTCCACAGAACAGGGCTTAAGAAACACTGCGTCCCAGAGAAGGGCCTCAGCAAACGAAGGACCAGTGAGAGAGCTTGGCAGTTACACAGGGAGTGAAGGTGGAGGGACCACTCAAGAGCCAACGAGCTGGAGAAAGCAGAGCCAGCTGCTGACTGCCGCCAGCCCCCAGCCCCTCCGCTCCCAGCAGGCTGGGTGGGGCCTGCCTCTGGGCCCTTGGGCCCACGGGGATCTCCACGCCGCTGGCCACTCCCCAGCCTCCTCCAGCTGAGCTGAGCACAGGCAGCCTGACATCCCATGGAAGGAAGCGGAGGGGAAGCCACGGACTAGGCTTCCCGCTTTGTAACCAGACAGTGTGGTCACTTTCTGCTACACCGTGTGTTCTCAGGGATGAGCGCTGTTTCCATGTCAAGGCCTAGAGAAGCCACGCGGGGCCCCTGAGGTGGGTCTGGGGGAGGGGGAGCCAGAAACGGAGGTGCTCTCGTCTCTTCTCCTCTTCGCTTTCCTTCCTGCTCCCCGTTCAGATGGTGCTCTGAGACCAAGGGGGAGTTCACGACAGGGGTGCTCTAGAGATGGGGGCGGAGTGCAGCCTGCAGGAGGCCTGGAAGTGGAGCCCCCGGGCCTCACGGGGAGCTCCTTGGTCCTGTTCAGGCCTCGGGGCTGGGGTCTGTCTCTCTCCCAGCCTTCCTCTCCCACCTTAGCTCCACTCCGCCTTCATTTCCTCCAGACCATGGCACCGCTGTGGTAATGTCCTTTCCCCCGTAAGCTCGCTTCCCCCAAAGCCCCCCGAGCAGGTTCACTGATAGCTCACCTGCTTTCTTCCCTGTGGGAGCCTTTGTAAGAATGCTGCCTAAGGAGCAAGTGTGCCAGCCGGGTGCCCTCTGCAGCCAGCCTCGAGTAATATGTGGGAAGCCCTGGTGGCTCAGTGGTAGAAAGTCTGCCTGCCGCTGCAGGAGACGCGAGTTTGATCCCTGGGTCAGGAAGATCCCCTGGATAAGAAAATGGCAACCCGCTCAGTATTCTTGCCTGGGAAATCCCATGGACAGAGAAGCCTGGCTGGCTACAGTCCGTGGGGCCCCAAAAGAGTCAGACACAACTCGGTGACTCAACAACAGCAATAACGAATCCTGTAGCCAAGATGTATGAAAGCTCAGATGTCCCCAGGCGAGGGCTGGGAAGACCGCAGAGGGAAGACCCTCCCCGCGCTGAGCAGCACCGTGGAGATTCTCCACTGAGCCGACCCCGAGTGCGGGCGGCCATGGTAATAAGGAAGCGGGGGGTCAGGAAACCATGGCACTTGTTTGAAGAGACCCAAACTCCTTCATCAGGCTTAGAGGACCTGCACATGGCCAACGGGCACATTAAAGCCGCAGGTCACACCTTTTATTTCCAGGGCTCTGAAGGGGCGAAAACTAAGACATCTTGGCATAATTTTGACTTGTGACACTTTTCTCAGAGTTGCGTTCCTGCTTGTACACACACCTGCACGTGCGTGTGTGTGCACACACAGGCGTGCATGCACACACCACACACACACACACACACACACACCCCTTCCTGCCCTTGGGGTATATATAAGATAAGAAGGTTTGGGGCTCATGGATTCTGAGCAAAGTCTCTGGAAAACAGAAACAGCTTCTTTTTAAATTCTAGTCTAGTCTTTTTTTTTAATTTTATCCTGGTGCTAAATTTATTTATTTATTTATTTTTAGATTTTATTTAATAAATGGTACAAAGCACAATGCCATAAACATTAACAGTTAAAATTTCACCAAATGAAAAAAATACTATAGAATACACAGTTGCAAAAAGCTACATTAAAAAAAATAAACAAAAAATAAATTCTAGTCTTCTGTTTTTAGTTTTTTAATTCTAGTTTGTTAGTTTCACGGGCCTCCTACAGAAGTCATACTTTTCTAGGGGTTTCCTTCTATCAGAGATAACATGGCAGTGTCTCCCTTGACTGGGTCTGAGCTGCCTTCCCAGCCCAAACTCAGGGCATGATCCAACACCCCAGGAGTAGAGGGGCCCCTTTGTCCTCCGCCCCCACACCACGCTGTCTTGGAGCCCTAGAAAAGCAGCTGTGGTTATTCAGATCTGTCTGTAGGAGGTGACATTGGATGGTCACTTCCACTGAGAGCCTTCCTTTTTCAGCTGGCCCGATTTGTCCTCTAATCATTTTCCACATACATGGCTTCTCACACCCTTTTTCTCGAACATATCCACACCACTAACAGTGTATATTCTACTTCTTTTCAGATTGATCTGTTGGCATGGAATTACTCTTCTATCCATTATTATTACAACATCCAACGCAATCATCATTAGCCCATTAACTCAACTATTACTATCATAGCTAATATAATGCCTGCTAACTAAGTATGAATAATTCATGCTGCTTCTCATATAATCACTATCATTAGCTGTATTCCATCTCACATGACCCGTCTCCGCAGCCTCGTCTCCCCGCCTTCCCTCTCACCCTGTCCCTGCCGCATCTGACAAACCCCACAAGCTGGGCTTCCCAGCAGATCCTGAGTCAGACTTCCCTCCGCGGGACTTAGCTCACGTGCCAGTGACCAGTGAACGGCTGGCTCGTCTGCAGAGGTGGCGCCTAGGGTGGACGGCTGGCTGTGTGGCCCGTGGGCGTGCACCAGCGCCGCTCTTGTCTTCACGTCGGGTTTTGTCTGCCGAGGCTGTGGGCTCGCCTGAAGCTGCAGGTGAAGGGTCAGAGATGGGTCAATATGCCCGGCCCTCTGACCCGTCCAGTGAGCACAGAACGGAGTAGCTGGAGGAGGGGCGGGTGGCGGAGGGACTAGGTGCCCCTCTCCCCCTCCCTGATGAACTGACAGACTTAGTAGAAAGCCTTGATCACGCCGAGGCTTTGACCAAACATTGCCATGTGTTTATGCTCCATGGAGTCTGTCTCTAAGGGCAGCATCGGCCCTCAGAGCTCTTAAAGATTCCACCGACTCATCAGCTGAACTCGCACGGTTATGTCAGGCTCTGTGGGGTAGCTAGAGACTGCAGACTTGAAGGAGCTTACAGTCTAGCTGAGGACCTCACGGTATATTTCACTGGGACCTGCTCCATGTCAAAGACTGCTTGAGACCCGGACTGCACACACTGCTCACATCCCAGACACAGAGTGGACCTCCGAGAGGCCGCAGTCCGCCCAGGAAGAGACAAGGGACACGAGAGACGTGATCAGCGCTGCTGACCGCTGGAGTAAGCCCTGGGGGCTCTGGGGCCACCAAAGGGGCTGCCTAATTAGCCCGAGGGGGTGCCGGTCCTGAGAAGGCTTCACCAGGAGACGATTCGCTGACCATTTCAGGGTGGAAAGGAGGCGGTGGAGAGCACCAGGTGAAGGGGCAGTGTGGGGGTGGGGTGACCACCCGCAGAGGCAGGGAACCTTCCTTGGAAAGCGGTGGCCTCTCCGCAGCTGGTGGCCAGGTTGTGTTCAGGGAGGTGATGGAGAGTGGGTCTGGGGCTCAGTCGGGGAAGATGGTGCTGTGCGTACTGAGACTTATGGACACCACGCCGTGGGCCGTGGCGATTCGTCACAGACTTGAGACCGTGAGCGCTTTAGGATCCTGCTGGCTGCAGCACACGAGCAATGGAAGAAGGCTGTTAGCTGCGGTGGGTGCAGCGGCTGTGGCGGACGCGGCGCCAGGAGCGCGTGAACTGCAGGTGGGGGGGGGGATGGGAGGGATTGTGGCCACGAGTTTGGGGAGAATGTAGAGTCCGCAGGAGTTACGATGCACTAACTCACAGGGCTAAAGAGAGGGGAAGGTCTCGTGTGAGTTTCTAGCTTGAAACATCATTATATTAACGTGTTACGGTGACCTGTGGTCAGTGATTTTTGACATGACTACTGTGTTTGGGGCGCCACGAATCACACCCGCCTAAGACAACAGGCCTAACTGATACACACTGTGTGTTCCGCCTGCTCCGCTGACCGGCCGTTTCCCCACCTCTCTCCCTCTCTCTGGGCCTCCCTGCTTCCTGAGACACAACAGTATCGAAATTAGGCCAGTTAACAGCACTGCAGTGACCTCCAAGTGTCAGAGGGAAAGAAAGAGTCGCTCGTCTCTCACTTTAAATCAAAAGCTAGAACTGATCAAGCTCAGTGAGGAAGGCCTGTCAAGTGCTGAGACAAGTCAGAAGTTAGGCCTCCTGCACCAAAACGTCACCAAGCTGTGAGTGCAAGGAAAAATGCTTTAAAGTAAACAAAAAGTGCTGCAGGAGTGAAGACACACATGGTAAGAGATCAAAACAGCCTTATTGCCAATATGGAGAGTGAGCAAACCAGCCACAACACTCCATTAATCGCCATCTGGCCTTATCCAGAACAAGGCCCTAACCCTTCAGTTCTGTGAGAGCAAAAGACTTGAGGAAGCTCCAGAAGAGGAGTCTGAAGTCAGCAGAAGTGGGCTCACGAGGTATAAGGAAAGACGCCACTCCGTAAAAGTGCAAGGTGAAGCAGCCGGTGCTGATGTAGACGCTGCAGGGAGTTTTCCGGAAGATCTGGCTGGGATAATTGATGAAGGTGGCCACCCTGAACAACACATTTTCACTGTGGATGAAACAGACTTCTCCCAGAAGATGCCGTCCGTGCAAGACTTTCACAGTAAGAGAGGAGAAGTCATTGCCTGGCTTCAGAGCTCCAGGGGACGGGCTGAGTCTTGTGAGGGGTAAAGCAGCTGGTGACTTTGAGCTGAAGACAGTTCAGTTCAGTTCAGTTGCTCAGTCGTGTCCAACTCTCCGCGACCCCGTGAATCACAGCACGCCAGGCCTCCCTGTCCATCACCAACTCCCGGGGTTACCGTTCTGAAAGTCCTAGGGCCCGTAAGAATTTATCCTTGGTCTACTCTGCACACGCTCTCCAAGTGGAAGAACAAAGCCTGGATGACAGCACATCTGTTTACAGTGTGATGTACTGAATATCTCAAGCCCACTCGTGAGACCTACTGCTCAGAAGAAAAGGTTCAGAGTAGTACCGCTCTTTGACAGCGCACCTGGTCGCCCAAGAGCCAGTGGAGATGAACAGCGAGATGAATGTTTGCATGCCTGTTCCCTGCACGGCATCCACTCTGCAGTCCATGGATCAAGGAGTAATTTCAAATTTCAAGTCTTGTTATTTAAGAAATACCTTTCATGAGCCTGTAGCCGCCATTGATTTGATTCCTCTGATGGATCTCGGCAAAGTCGATTGAAAACCCTCTGGAAAGGAGTCACCCTTCCAGACACCGTTGAGAACACTGCTGATTCATGGGAACAGGTTGGATGTCAGCGTTAACATTTTAGAAGGAGCTGATGCTGACCCTCAGGGATGACGTTGAGGGGCTCAAGACATCAGTGAAGGAAGTAACTGCAGATGTGGTAGAGACACTAAGAAAGCTAGAATTAGAGGTGGAGCCTGAAGATGGGACTAAATCGCTTTAATCTCAGGACAAAACTCGCATGGGTAAGGAGTGTTTCTCGTGGAGGAGCAAAGAAAGTGATTTATGGAGCTGGAATCTACTCCTAGTGAAGATGCTGTGAATGTTGTTGCTGTGAAATGAAATGAAGGAGCAACAGGGTTTGAGAGGCTGGACAGCAGTTTTGAAAGAAGTTCTACTCTGGATAAAGTGCTCTCAAACAGCATTGCCTGCTACAGAGAAGTCATTCCTGAAGGGAAATCAGTCAGGGTGGTGAACGTCTTTGTTTCCTTGTTTTAAGACTTTGCCAACCCCACCTTCAGCAGCCACCACTCTGATCAGTTAGCTGGCATCCACATCAAGGCAAGACACTCCACCAGCAAAAAGATTCATCTTGCTGATGGCTCAGATGATGGTTAGCATTTTTAAGCAATAAGGTATTTTCTTATTAAGGTATGTACCTGGTAGCTCAGATGGTAAAGAATCTGCCTGCAGTGCGAGAGACCCAGGGTCAATCCCTGGGTCAGGAAAATCCCCTGGAGAAGGAAATGGCAGCTCAGTCCAGTGTTCGTGCCTGGAAAATTCCATGGGCAGAGGAGCCTGGTGGACTGCAGTCCACAGGATCGCGAAGAGTCGGACGTGACTGAGCAACTGACACTTTCACTCTTCCCTTGTGTTTTAAGACATGATGCTGTTGCACACTTAGAGACGGCAGCGTAGAGCAGACAGCAGTTCCTGTGACTCGCTTTACTGTGATGCTCCCTTACAGCTGGAGGTCGAGGACTGAGCTCGCAGCTTGTCCACGTCTGCCTGGGCATGTCCCGTACAAATGAAACGCAGACATTTTTAGTGAAATCAGCTTATACTGTATGCACTCTTTCGTAAGCTTCTTCACTTAATATCTTGTTATTTATGCGATATTAAATTTTTATTGTATTAAATACAATATTAAATTTAAGTATTTATACAATATTAAAGTGATACTTTGTCACTTTAAGTAGCCGCCTCATTTCCTTTGTAAGTAGACATCACGATTCATCAACCTAATCCTCAGTTGTTGGACATTCAGATTGTTTCCAGATTTTCACCGTTATAGACAGAATGGTGAATATCCTTTTCGCAACATCTAATGTGAATATCGAAGTTACTTCTTTACAATTAATTCCTAGGAGTGGAACTGTTTTTTAAGCATGTTCTAGAAGGAAATGGCAACCCACTCCAGTGTTCTTGCCTGGAGAATCTCAGGGACGGGGGAGCCTGGTGGGCTGCCGTCTATGGGGTCGCACAGAGTCGGTCACGACTGAAGCGACTTAGCAGCAGCAGCAGTAGAGCTCTTTAATTGCCAAAAAGCACAGACCCATACAAACCTGCCGGCTCCCGTGTGGAAAAGGGTTCAAATGAACAAAAGGAATGAGAGCATCTCATGGACCTCAAGAACAGGATGCCCCCAAGCCTCTTGAGAGACTAAAAAATAAGGCCTCCCAGATCCGAAGCGCCTCCCAGCTCTTCAGGGGCCAGGCGGCCCCGGCCCCACTCCTGTGTGTCTCCTGGCTCCATCCTCTTCCTCACCAGCCTGTTTGCTGACTTCTTTTGCACCAGACTCAGTTTTATATCACAGCTTCAGGGCTGACAGTCGTCTCTGTCTCTCTGATAAAATTCTTAAGAAGGTAAGTCTGATTGGCAGATTCCTGCCAGTCCTGAGTCCCGGCCAGTTAACTCCAGACAGACTTGGATTTGCGGCTGAGGCTAGAATTCAGCCATGTGCTGGTGAGCGCTGGCTGTGAGCGTCTCCTCCCAACTCCATGTGCAGTGAGGCTGTGTTTGTATCTTCAGACCGGCCGGGGTGGGGATGACTGCACCAGGGAAATTGGAGGGCCGGTTGTTCACTGCTTATCAGAAAACCACTGGGTGTCACATGGAATAAACCTGTCAGGTTCCTGGAGAAAGGTTCAGCCGGTGACCGACATCTTTGGGATATTTGTGATACAGTTCAATTCTACTAAAATTCTGTAGATGTTACTTCATCCTCTTCTAGCTTTAATGTTGTAGAGAAGAAGCCTGGAGGCCTTTGGTTTTCCTTTTTGTTTCCTTTGGGTTGACACCTTGCTTTATTCTATCCTAACTCTTACAAGTTTTATTTCTCCACAAGGCCCCCACATTCTACTGGGATGTGACGGTGCGGCTCTCTCCTTCTTGGTTCTCAGGAGGCCCTTTTAGTGGAAGACGCAAATCCTCTTTGTTCGTGTCTGCTGTTAACGTGGTTAACGCTTTTATTTCACTGCCTCCAGCTCTCCTGTCCGGGGCTCCTGCTGTGCTTACGCTGGGTCTTCTGGAAGAGTCTTCAGTCTACTTATCCTCTCCTTATAGCTCATTTAATCTATCTTCTCTGAATTCTAGGAAGAACCTTCAATTCCAGCCAGATTCACTGATTTGATTGTATACACTATTTTGATCTGTTCTTCCGGGCTTCTATCGAATTTTTAATTTTGGCAACTGTTATTCTCATCTAAAAACAATATTTTCTGATCTCAGATTATTCCATTTTCATATTTATAGTATATTATTGACTCTTCTCAACGAGTTTTTTATTTGATTCAGATTTTCTGACTCATCCGAATCAATTTGATTCAGAAACTTCCTGAAGTGTTCCATTTCATAAAGGAGATGTTCTTTCAAGTGCTTTAAAATGAAGGCTTCTCATGCTGGCCTTGGCCATGCTTGTGCAGTTCCTCAGGGGGTGAGGGGGAGTCCCTTGGACTTTTCTGCTGGATTTGGAGTTCAGATCAGCAAGCCTTTGCCCCAAGCAGGGCTCATTCACACTGCCCCGTAAGAACTCTCCCGTGCAGGGTAGCAATCCTGATTTTCAGTATTAGTACAGTTATTTCCCTATTTGTTCCTTTGGAAATTTCCATACGGATTTAAGAAGCACAAAATGGGTACATTCAAATCACCTTGGGGTAGGAGTTTGATTTTGTTTTAATGGCACCATTCAGGGTGACTCAGGGGGGTGACCTCAGAGACTTGGGCCCAAGGGAAAGCTGCCGTACCTTCCGGGTGGTCCTTGGGGCTGGCTGTCGGACAGCGAGTGATGCTGGTGACAGACGTTGAGCTCTTAGGAGCAGGGCTTTGAGGAGTGCGGGAGAGGACGGGGTGGAGGATGACAGTATGTGCTGGAAGGTGCAGCCTTGCTCCCGGGGTGCCTGCCTCGGACAGAGCGCTGCCCTGGATATGGGAGCGGAAGGAGGAAGCCTTTCCCAGCCAGGCATGCCACGGCCAGCACAGCGGGGCGGGCCCAAGCCGGGCATGGAGACAGGGGTGCAGCCCCCTGGCGCGGAGCGCCCCGGCTGCCCTGGCCACGGGGCCCGCCGCGGGGCAGCACGCAGGCTGCAGGCGGACGCAGGCCCGTGCCAGGACACCCCCTCGGGCTCTCACGCCCTGCCTGTCTCTCATGAGGAGGACGGGCAGGACGTCTCCCCACGGGCCCTGAGAGACGGGCCGGGGGCAGCCCTTTTCCTCAGGCCCGCGGGCCCCCACCTTGTTGATTAGTTCGCAGCGGCCCCCAGCGGGCCCCCAGGAGTTGTGGCATGGTAACTCCCGGGCTCACCAGGCAGTGCCAAAGGTCACAGAGACGTCCTTGCCCCATCGCGCTCTCCTGAACATCGTAACCGCCCGCATCGCACGCCGTCTTCTTCCCGAGTGTGTGCGGTGGGGAAGGGCCAGGCCTCTCCATAGACAGGCCCCTGTCGGGACCACAGGTCTGGGGCTCTCTCTCCTGCTTATGGCCCGGGCCGTGTCCCCGCTGGTCCTTTGGGGACAGGAGCTGGCATCTGTCACCTGCTCCACGACCTGCCCAGTCCCTCCTCCCAGACTGGACGCACCTTAGGTTACTTTAGAGAAATCTGCTCGGCCAGAAGACAGTGTCCTCTAATTTCACGAACAGACTGGATTTTTGAGGGGTGTGTGTGTGTGTTTTGGCAGGAATCTAACTTCATTTAATGTATTCAGATGGTGGAAATTGTGGTTGTGACTGAGATTCTTACCTGAGTTAACAGATGATTGCTCCTCACCGCGGAACTACAGGAGTGACCCTTATAAATGAACACATGCTTTGTTTTTCCTTGATTGCTGACAGCCACTGCTGTGAGTCCTGAGTACAAGAGTATTTAGTGACACCAGCCAGCCAGGTGTTGCAGCAGGAGAAAAAGCAGGAAATTGATGAATTATCTTTCTATTTGCACCTTCAGAAATAGGTTAATTGTTGCAGTGACTGGCTCTGTCTTGATTAGGAAGCATTAATAGCAATTAATGATATAACTTCAAGAAAGGTATAGGAAAATTAATAGAATTCTCAGCCAACATAAATTACAGTCATTATCTACTGTATCCAGAGCCATTAGGGCTGCTAGGCTAGTTGATTAAAGTGCAAGTGGATTTTTTGGTCTGAATTCTCCAGATAACTGAACAAATCTTTTCTTTATTTTTCCAGTATAAAATTCCCTGTAGTGAGCTAATACTATTATTTAGTTCAAAATGCCTCCATTCTATGACTTAATTAAAAACTGTTCACAATTGTATTAATATATGCACATTTTATCTACATGTGCAAATATTACTTGATTATGATGATGAGACTTTTTTAGTAAAAAAAATAAAAAGAAACTGCTCAAAAATGGCAAAGAACAGTTCAGGTCCAAACATACAAAACTGTGGACGATTTTACGTAGCTTGAGCTCTGCTCAGCTGTAGGAGCAGAGCACGTTTTCTTTGGAGAAACCAATAATACAGAGGATGACGGCAGCGACAGTGAAGAAAATGCAGTGACTAATGTTGACAGCACCCTCGGCCTGTCCCTGGGACTGGGTCCATGAAGCCACCTTCCATCTTCACATTTGTAGCTACCTTGGGGCTCCCCTGGTGACTCAGATGGTAGAGAACCCACCTGCAATGCAGGAGACTGGTTTAATCCCTGGGTCAGGAAGATCCCCTAGAGAGGGGAATGGCTACACACGCCAGTATTCTTGGGCTTTCCTGGTAGCTCAGATAGTAAAGAATTCACTGCAATGCAGGAGACCCTGGTTTAATCCCTGGGTCAAGAAGATCCCCTGGAGAAGGGGGAACGGCAGTCCACTCCAGTGTTCTTGCCTGGAGAATCCCATGGACAGAGGAGCCTGGCGGGCTACAGTCCATATGTTTGCAACGAATCAGACACGATTAAGCAATGAGCACTTTCACTTTTAGGCAGGAAGAGTTGTCTCCCTTACAAATGAGGAAGCTAACACTTGGACATGGTCAGGAACTTGTCCACAGTCACCCAGCTGAGCAGGATGCTGAGAGCTGGAGGCCAGTTGGGTGAGTCCCTGGCGTGTCCTCTCAACCGCTCAGCCAGACTGCCGTGTAGGGGTTGACGTCTTTGAAGAAGATAAAATTTGCCTCGCTGGACCCAACTCTGTCCCATCTGATTCTCTTTGTCAGTGTCCTCAGGAGACACATCACATACAGCTGTCCGTCCCAGTGTCAGCGCCAGACGTACAAGAGTCTCCTCAAGAGAGTCTAAGCTGCCTTAAAGCTTTATTATGGGCTGGGAACTGCTACGTTTGTCTTCACTCTTGGTCAAACTATGATCTGGGCAGGGTCAGCCTTAAAGTCAAGACTTGCCGCCCAATTCCATTGTTCATTACTGAGACTCGCCGGCTGTGTCCCTGATGATCTTGTTCTTTGGCTTCAGTGTTTCATGGATGGTGGCCATTTGCCCAGCCTGCATCTGCCAGGCTGAACCGCAGTGCCCTGTGTAGGCCTGGCACCCTCAGGTGAGGGTGCCATCATCTTGTGCCATTGCCTTGATGTTTTCTGTGTCTTCCTCGGACCTTTCTAGCTCTTTCTTTCTCTTCTGGAGATCTGGCAACCAGAAGCGTGTTCCAGATTTGTACTCTAACCTGTAAGGAACATACAAGTAGCACCATGTGTCCCCCGCCCCCAGGGATGCTCTTGAAGGTTAACCTCAGGATTCTGTTGGCATTTTTAGACAAAGCGACAGAACTGATCTTCTAAATGCCTTCGAACCAACGTTTATTGCAGTGTCACCTTTTGTCATGTATTCTGTGAGGGGCATGTGGATTTGGGAGAAGGGGTGAGAGTGATTAGGGAAATCTTCAGAGGTAGAGGAGTTTGATCTGGCCCCTGAAGGATGTCTGCAGAACTAGGTGACCTCTGAGGTCGGTGGTGGATCTGTGGGGAGGGGTGGAGGGTTGGATAGGAGCCAGGCGCAGAGCTAAAGCAGCCAGGCACGCGGGCCAGGCGTGAGGAAGCCAGAGTGACCGGAGCTGGGGAGGGGCACTGGAGAGAAGTGGAGACGGAGGCTCTGGGTGGGGACCCAAGTGAGCCCATCGGTGCAGACAGAGGAGCACCGCGTGAAGGCCGCCCGAACGCCCCCGGGGCGCAAGCAGCAGTTTGTTTCTCTCTCACACTGCTCATGCCGCGGAGGTGCGGTGTGGGAGAAGCGTCCTCTCTGCACGGCGCACCCCTGCTCCCCACGTGGGCCTTGTCCCCAGGTTCACTGCAGGGCGTAGGGGTCACATGCCGGCACTTGAATGAAGCTGCCTGGAAATGACTCAGGTCCCGTCCACTCTCCTTTCCTGGCCCAAACCAGCCGCACAGCTAACTGTACCTGACACCTAACTCACTGGGAGCAGGGAAGGACTCTGCTCTTGCGTCAAGAAGGAGAAGAGAACTCAGTATATTGGTGAGCCTCCATAGTGACCCCCACCCCAAGGCAGAGGGCGGAGACTGGAAGTGCCAGGTCCTGCAGCAGCTGTCAGGGTCTGAGGGTGACGAGCTGAGTTCTGGCAACACTGGCCTGAGTTCAGCATTTGAAATGACCACTGTGGCTGAAGGATCTCTCAGCCTTCTCTCAGTGGGCTCTTATTTCTGTTACTTGTGCATGGTCGCAGCTTGGACCTCTTCATTGGAGTCAGGATGGGGTGGGAGTTACGAGCATAGATCCTAGTTACAAAGCCCTGGGTGTATATCCTCACTCTGTCCTGTACGGCAGGGGCGCTACCTTGTGAGTCTGTTTACATATCTGTTGAAACTGGAACCAAAAAATAAATAAATACACGTGATAATGGACACACGGGGAATGGCAGTGTCTGGCCCATGCTGAGCAGTCAGTAAACGTGCTGTAATTATAATCTGAAAGTCTCTGCCTTTGGGGTCCTTAATTCCGCTCACCATCTTCCTTCCCTCCCACGTGTCCTGCCTTTGCCTGTTTACTTCTTCAGCACCGAGCCTGTCTCCACTGCCCAGTTCCTTAGCCCCCTTCCAGCACCCTCCCCTTCCTCCACACCGCGATGTCCACACTTCAGTGACTTCCTGTAACGTCAGCCCCCTCTCGACCGTCTAGCGTCCTTGGCTTGCCGAGCTCAGCCTGCCTTCCACCTGCTGCACCTCTGCAGGACTGAGGCTCCACCGGACTGGTGTCCCCCAGAGTCTCTGGAGATGTCAGGGCTGTGCAGAGGCCCCTGGACTCATCCCAGGTTCCCTCCTGCCTCTGTTCCCCGACAGCTGTCCCACAGCTTGCCTCCTTCCACCCCCTCCTTCACGTTCATGAAGACGGTGCTTGTGTCTGTTTTCTTTTATGTAACTGATAACCACGTGAATATAATCCTAACTGAAGAGTAAGATCACCTAGCACAGAGCTCTCCAATGAATGAGCACACGTCACTCAGAGAGTTGAACGTTCAGGTCCTCGTTCGGTGGGTCTGGAGTCTGGCCTGAGTCTCTGCCCCTCCAGCCAGCTCCCAGGAGAGGTCTGCACTGCCGGTCCCAGCTCCACTCTGAGGAGCAGTGAGTTGGTTGATACGTATTGAAAACTCACCATGTGCTGAGAAGCGTGATCTTTCCCCTCTAAGGAGTGGGAGCCCTGCTGCCAGAGCATGGCCCACAGGACAGGCTTCCCCTGCGAGCTGAGCAGTGGGGAATCTCGGCTCCATCCACCCAGACCCGCTGGTTTAGAATCTGCCCTTGATCAGGTTCCCAGATGACTTGCGTGCACACAAAGGTCAGAGAAGAAGCTTAGAAGATGTAAATGAAAAGGTCTTAAGAATGTCTGTTAAACTGCGTGTTGTTTTTCAGTGTTTTGCAAACTGAAAGTATTGATGTCAAGTCAAGCTAATTAGTGAGGGCGCTGAAATTAATTAACCAGAAAAGACACTCTGAGGAAAAAAAATTTTGTACCAGACTTAGAAGAAGAAAAATATATTTATGAATGTATTTAACTTGTATTTTTAACATCATTTAGAAGGCCTTATCTATCGCCATTTCTTAGAAAAGCCTAGTTGTAAAAGAAAAAAAAGTGATTCCTGCATCTGTCTTACTGAATTATTTTTAATTTTTGTTCCATCATTTTTAATGTAAACAGAAGCAAATATGCACATATAGTCCCATTTCTTCCCTCTCTTCTACTCCAAAAGGAACATGTCGTACTTGCTTTTCAGTATTTGCTTTTTTCATTTATCACTTCATCTTAGAGGTCTTTCTGGGAGAATGGCATTGAAGCATGTATATTATCATATGTGAAACGAATCACCAGTCCAGGTTCGACGCACGATACAGGATGCTCGGGGCTGATGCATGGGGATGACCCGAAGGGAGGATATGGGGAGGAGGGAGGTGGGAGAGGGGTTCAGGAAGGGGAACACATGTACACCCGGGGAGGATTCGTGTCAGTGTATGGCAAAACCAACCAATATAATATTGTAAAGTAATTCGGTTCAGTTCAGTTCAGTTCAGTCGCTCAGTCGTGTCCGACTCTCCGCGACCCCATGAATCACAGCACGCCAGGCCTCCCTGTCCATCACCAACTCCCGGAGTTCACTCAAACTCATGTCCACAGAGTCGGTGATGCCATCCAGCCATCTCATTAGCCTCCAATAAAAAAAAAAAAAGCTTACTCATCTTTTTTTTTGCTGCTGGGTAGCATCAAACAGACACGACTGAGTGACTTCACTTTCACTTTTCACTTTCATTTTTCACTTCTCACATTGGAGAAGGAAATGGCAACCCACTCCAGTGTTCTTGCCTGGAGAATCCCAGGGATGGGGGAGCCTGGTGGGCTTCCATCTATGGGGTCACACAGAGTCGGACATGACTGAAGTAACTTAGCAGGAGCAGCAGCAGCAGCATCAAACAGTGTGGATGTGCTTCCTTAGTATTTTGCTTTTCAAAATGATATTTTAAAGCCCTTTTCATGACAGCAACCAGTAAGTAGGAGGTCACACCCCAGAGAATAATTGCTAAACCTATGTTAAATTTCTACATCTTTCCTGACTCCTGTCAGGTAGCCACCATATGTTTCGGTGAGGGTTATTTTAGGTTAAAACAGTTTTCTCAAACAGTCCTTAATTTTCAAAATAAAGAGGTAAAGGGAGCATTTGTCATCTGAGAGAGGCATCTCTCACTTTGGGGGGAATAATTTGGGGAGAATCCTTGCTTTATATCCTTGCACATGGGGCAGATTTTATGCTCCTTAAGCTCCCCGCTGCCTGCCATCCTGAGTTCCACCCATACCCACATGCTGATTGATCCCGTGTGGCTTAAAAAGAGCTTCATCCTAGCTCCCTTTCTGTCTCCCACTCTGGGGGCTTGTGGGGCATTTCACTGCGCAAGTCATTCCATTGACTGAACACAGAGTAAGTCAAATTTTTAAACAAATAGATGGCATCCTCTTATTGGAAGCTGCGGGAGAGGTTTGGTGGAAGTGCCTGTCATTTAATGATTTGCCATAATTGCTTTTAGATTTCCTGTCAATGCTCTATAAATCTGTTATTCACGCTGTCACACAGAAAGCGGAGCACCCTCACTCCTTTAAAACTACAGCAGGAGCACTCTCAGGGCTCGTTTGTTTGAACTGATAGTTTGCACTGTCCAGATTTGCCGAGTAATCATCGGCCTTCTGCATCTTAAACAGGCCCACACTGACCAGATTCTTCCTTAATATATTTGAACAGTCACGCAAATGGGTTTAGGACTTTATTTTTTATTCGTCTGCCTTCCAGTTTATGTGAACAGACTCCTTCTGTCTCCACCCGCAGTGCACTCCCCTCATAAGGCTTGTGACACTCTGTTTGCGAGTGTGTATCTTCAGCGGGATCTTGGCTGTGTTCTGTATGCTTAGTTCTTTATATGCACAGCTTCTGCTTTGTGTATACTCCCTCTTTCTGTCATCAACCTTAGATTTACTGTCGGTGCTGATTTTAGACCAAAATATAAATGAGATTGTGTTGACATAAAAAAAGAAAGAAAGAAAAAAAAAAAGAATCCTTGCTTCCTAGCAGATAACCTTGGGTCATATCAGAAAATGTCTTATTCTAGCTGAGTACTCTATTCTTGCACCGTGGGACTGACTTTATTCATTTAAGGGAAGCTAGGGCAGACAGGGAAAGAAACATTGTCTTCTGTTAAGATTTCCTGATTTGTTTGTACCTCTGTTGTGACACCCAAGGGTAATTCTGATACAGCAAGTCTAACGAAAAAAGAAACGAGATGGGAAAACAGAGGGGGCATTCCTCCGCAGTCGTGAGTTCTCATCCTTCATCCAAGCTTCCGCGTGCCCCGGCTCTTCCTGCAGTCGTGCTTGCTGTGGCCCCTGTCAAGGACGATGACCCACCTAATCCCCAGAGGTAGACAGGGGGGAGAGCACACGCAGGAGCAGGAGAGCGGGAGGAAGACCAGGGAACAGCCAGGGCCTCACTCCCGTCTCGCCCGCACGCTCAGACCAAGCGTGATGTTGCTTTCCAGCCTGCTTACTTGTCCCTCGTGGGGTCAGGGCTCCCCACTCAGGGTGCTGTTGTTGCTGTCCAGTCGCTAAGTCGTGGCGGACTCTTTGTGACTCCGTGGACTGCTGCACTCCCCCGGAGTCTGCTCAGATTCCTGTCCACTGAGTAGGTGATGCCATCCAACCATCTCATCCTCCCTCAGGAGGATGAATCTCCAAAGAGGCTGAGCCCAGAACCTGCCCTGGTGCAGGACAAGCAGTCAGCCATACCATGTAGGTGGAGGGCACAGCCCCGCCTGGCCCACCCGGAGATGAGCTGGGTTACAGCCCTCCCTCCATCCTCCAGAGAGAACTGTTCCTTGATCCTGATGGCAGAAAACAGAACACGGTTCTATTCCCAGAATCAGCTTGGAATGAATATGGTTGATGGACACAGTTATTCATTAAATCATTTACTTACGATTTATTGTTTTGGAACTTTTAGTGCTCACAGTTGCTCTATGCTGGTTAGGACAGAAATCCTATAAGACTTTCTGCCTCCAAGTTTGCTCTCTCCTGAGATGAAATAAATAAGAAGTTGATTACCTAAAAACACAGCAGAGGAAGTGTTCTTCAGTATGTTTGTGTGAACATTAGCATTTAAGGTGGGAGTGCATAAGAAAACACCGCGTGATTGATAAAGTGTTCCTTCAATTCTGGGCAGAACCACCTCGCGGCATCTCAGTTTTATGAAACACTAAATATGTAAATGAGAGGTTTTATTGGTTTTTGGATTTCTAATTCGAGAAGCTCTGGTTTTATTTAGGACATCAGTCTCATACGGAAAAATGAAAAGAGGGTCATCTGTTGGTCTGTGGGGTGCCCCTTCCGGGAAGGAGCTGAGACCTTGGGAAACCTGTTTCTCAAGATAGTGGCCCCTGAGTTCTTCATGTTTTCATGTGGCTGGGGGGAGGCGTAAGATATAAAGCTTTCAGTGTTATGTCGTTCCAATCAAGAGAAGTCTTCAAAAAGTAACTGCCCGGGGAGTGTTCGCCAGCAGCACAGCTTCCCGAGCAGGCGTCTTTATAACTAGCCCATGAATTTACCTTGAGCTTCAATTGCCATAATTTCTAGTCTGTGAGTTGAACAATGGTATCTGTAGCAAGGGAAAATAACTTCAATTCAGTCCGGTTCTCTACAGATCGTCATTGTATTTTAGTGTTGGGGGGGGCACGATGGTGATTTTTCCAGATAGCATTCTGTGAGCTCACCGTGACCGCCTTCTCTCATATTTATCCCCATTTTTCTTTCACGTGCTTACAGCGTTTGTTAAGATAATCTTCTGTTTTCTCCAGGGACTCAGGATTGCACTTCTTTGTTCTGGGTTTTATCTGTCACAGACACTTTTCAAGTTACAGATGCTGTCTGTGAATCATGCTATGTAACGAACAGCTGATATTTAGCAGGATCTGAGCCTGGCAGAGAGTCATAAGCATATCCAAGGAGCAGAGCTGTGCTTCTCTCCGAGAACTTGCATGCCGGACACTGGCCTTGGGATGAGGTTTGATTGTCTGAGGAGCAGATATTGATTTGGAAACTGTAAAGTTGCATTCAGTTTGGCAAGCACCTGTTAGGCACCTACTGTTTGCCAGAGGCTCTGAGGAGGACAGAGGTATATGCGGATCACACACCTTCAGGCGTTTACGGGACGGGGCAGCTGTGTGCTCGTACAGATGCCCTTCTCTGAAGGACACATGCGTTCGTCTCACTGCTCCCCAGAAGCGGAGCGTGTGAGCTCAGGGAAGATGTGGGTGCACGTGTTTATGAGAGGTGACCCCCAGAAGTGTGGGCCCAGGAGACAGAGAAGGGAGAGACGCCCGTGTGGGTGCCTCAGTGAACCCACCACCCCAGGGAGGGAAGCCCGGAAGCCTTCCTGGAGGAGGTGACGTGCTCCCTGACCTCAGCAGATGGGTAGGGGTTCAGGAGGCAGTCATGCAGGAGGCGGGGCAGGAACGGGGAGGGTTGTTGGGGGCCGTGACACTCAGGTCGGGGGTGAGGGTGGCTCTGGAACAATTCAGAGAGCGCCTGGCACATGGCCGGCGAGTCAGGGAAGCTGAGCCCTGCTCTCTGTTCAGTCAGCAGCTGTCTACTGGACACCGCTGGGCAACAGGTGCTGACAGAGTGGCCGGGGCAGTGCCTTTGCTTCCGACTGTGCTCCCATGGGGAGAGACAGACAGATGGGCGCAGCACACGGAGGGTGCCCTGGCGTGGGAGCCCGGGGACGAGCGTGGCAGGGAGGGCCGACCCGTCCCCGTAGAGCCCCAGCCCCTGGGGGCAGGCCCTGTCAGTGCTGCTCCACGCCGCCAGACGGTGGGCTCACGGGCGCTACAGAGATGCCTGGTGGGTCTGACTCCTCCTCTGGGGGCCGCTCCTTGCCGCCGTGCTCGTCCTGCAGCTCTACCAGCCTCTAAGTACTTTGTGTCTCGTGTAAACTCTGAGAAAATCTTTTTCCCTGGAGCCCCTCCAGCTCTAGGGGTGAGGGTGGTGGGAGAGGCCAAGGCTTCAGAAGGCCCCCCAAGGGGCCCTGTGGCTCCCCATCGACCTTGCTAATAGCCTTAAATAGGGATCAACTGCCCCGGTCGGCTCCACACCCAGGTTGCGTGTTTGGCAAAATTATTCAAGGGCATCTCTCATAGAGGCTAAAAGTGATCTGTCACTGCTCCTAGGTGCACTCTCAATAATTTCAGAACACCATTTGGAAAATGGACCTAACCTCATGAGAAATAGCCTGTTACTCCTCTAGCCCACCGAGCTGCACACGGTCTTTCTCTTGGATATGCTTCTTTGGGGCTCTGCTGGCGGCTCAATGTTAAAGATTCCATCTGCCAGTGCAGGAGACCTGGGTTCAGTCCCTGAGTTGGGAAGATCCGCTGGAAAAGGAAATAGCAAACCTCTCCAGTATTCTTACCTGGGGAATCCCAGGGACAGAGGGGCCTCAGGCTGTGGTCCATGGGGTCACCCATGGCATGGACCCCATGGGCGACTAAAACGACAGCAGTGCTTCTTCTACTATTAAGCAGCGAGTGCGTGCTAGATCACTTCAGTCGTGTCTGACTCTTTGTGACCCTGTGGACTGTAGCCCACCAGACTCCCCTGTCCATGGAATTCTCCAGCAAGAACACTGGAGTGGGTTGCCATGCCCTCCTCCAGGGGATCTTCCTGACCCAGGGATTGAACCCATGTTTCTTATGTCTTCTGCTTTGGCAGATGGATTCTTTACTACTAGCACCACCTGGGAAGCCCATTAAGCAGTAGGCTTTGCATTTATATACTTAAATGAAAAGCAGGTTATCAGCTGTTGTCCCTGGATATGTGGATCGCCCCGGTGTCCAACCACGCAGATCCTAAATCCACACTCCAGCTCTCCGGTTTACCACTTTACGCTTATCCCAAAATAAATAATTAAATGAATAAGCCTACTGCAGAGTTGCCTTTCACACCTTCATTTTTCTCTGCCCAGTAAAAAGCCGATGAAAATACATTCTTCGTAACGTTCCATTCATTTCCAAATGCGCAGGTTCTCAAGTACATTATAAATGAGAAGAAAAGAAAGGGCTGGGTTGTTTGTCAAGCTGTCGTATTATTTTATTTATCGTCTCTTATCAATAGAAAAGTCCAGAAGTGTATTGAGATGAAAATGGAAGTACATGTAAAGATAACAGTGTAAATGGGATACACTGCTGTGTTTCCTCCCGAGTTTCTCTCCTTCCCACCGTCGGACAGTAAACCAGAACGGAGCCAGCTGGTATAGACTCATCCGGAGGGAGCGGGAGAGCTTCTGTGATGGGGTTTGCCCCCGTTACACGCCCCCAGCCCCACACGCCCCCCTCCATCCCCCACCACACTGCCCAGCGCCTTCAAGGTTGTGACTGGGTTCTGGCTAACGATCAAGAGAGTGCACGGTGTTTGAGAGGACAGGAAAGCTTTCTTAGCTCCACACGCAACAGACGATCAACCCAGAACCTTACACAGCCACCTCACCTGTTCAGGGCTGGGTGAGGAGAAGCTAGGAAGTGAGTCTCGGGAAGGTAAAAGGTGAGAGGAACTTTCAGTTTCGTGGACATGGTGTTTCCAGTCAGGAGAAAATTCACGCTGTTTTTTCAGTTTTCAGAATAAAGTGCATTTTAAAATTGCCCAGGTTCTGCCTTGAGAAGCTCACCTCTTAGAATACGAGGGAACAGCCTGGTTTGCCTGCTCACGTACACCGTTTATTGTACTACATGTTAACAGAAAAGAATAACAATAATAACAGTTTCTATGAGTTCTTGGAGATTGTCTATATTATATATATGTATATATATATGATATACACATATATGGGGCTTCCCAGGTGGCGCCAGTGGTAAAGAGTCCGCCTGCCAGTGCAGCAGATGAAAGAGACATGCGTTTGATTCCTGGGCCGGGACGATCCCCTGGAGAAGGAAGTGGCAACCCACTCCAGTCTTCTTTACTGCAGAATCCCAGGGACAGAGGAGGCTGGCAGGCTGCAGTTCGTGGGGTTGCAAAGAGTTGGACACGACTGAGCATCTGAGCACACACACATGTACGCATGTGTATGCACGCACATATGTGTGTCTCCTAGTCTCTTAAAAGACACGTGCCCTGCAGGGTCCAGCTCTGCAGGATTCAAGCTCTCAGACGCCAACTCCCTGCGGTGCGCACACCGAGATGCTTCAGCGTGCGGGAAGATGCTTAACCCCTCTGCCAGGCCATTTTAATAGTGCACACAAAGATGATAGACTCCATGTGGCTGCAGAAGCAATTGGTGAGCAGAAAAGCCACTCGATTTTCTTTAAGTGAAATGTCTCGGAGCTGCTTTCACCCATCTCCCAAAAGGGCACCAATGTGCCTAGTTGTGCAAGGAAGAAGGTCCAGAATCATAAGAGACTGACCAATTAAGTGGTGTTTTTATTGCCAGAAGGCAGTTGAGAGTGGTGGGAGGCGGCCGGGGCGCGGAAGCTGAGCTGAGAGGGCTGCCGCTCTGCGCGTCTGGTGAGCTCTGCGGGCAGGGAGAGGCTTCTTGGTGGAGGTCAGGACGTTTGCTCATGTATATGTAGCCCCTAGCAGTTGTTCCGCCAGGCAGACGCAAAGGCGCATCTTCAGAAACTGAGCAGAAACGGCCTTGATTGTCTGTGGGAGAGCTCCGGCCCGTTTGGGAGAAACAACAGCCTCTGTCTCCTCGGCATCCTTCGTCTTTCTCGCCCTGTTCCACTGCCCCCACGCGCTGCTCTGCCCGCCCTCCTAGACGGAGGCGCTGGGCTCTGCCCCAGGCCCGGTCGCGTCCTCTGATCCTGACCCTGTGCTCTCGCCATGGGGGGCAGGTGGGGGCTCCCCGTCTGGCGCCGCTGACCCACCGTGGGCCCCCACGCGCCCGCCGTCACCCCAGCCCGCCCTGGCTCCTAAGCATTCACCCTGCTGGCGCTCCGCCTGCACCCAGACCTCTCGCTCCAGAACCTGCAGGAGCACAAGCCCAGTTTCTCCTCCTCTGCCCCCCACCCTCCTCCCTTTTGCCTCCTACCGTCTCCACCGCAGCTTTCCTCCTCCGCGACCTTCAGTTCCTTACTAGATGAAGCCCAGACTCGGTAGACGGCCCCCTACCGTGGACAGCCTCCCCTGCAGCCACCCACAGACCCCAGCTTCCCCTCGATCTTCAAGAACCACTTACTGCTTTCCAAACACACCAACCCAGTTTCCACCATCTGTTCCCGAAATGTCTCTGCCCCCTTGTCTGCCTGGTGAAAGCCTAGCCGTCTTCCCAGGGCCTGGCCCCAGCCTTGCCTCGTCCCCTGAAGGGACTCACCCCGCCACGTCCTGCCAAGCCCTGCTGCTGTGCTCCCCGCTCCCCACCCTGGCTCTCCTGGCCCCACACTAACCTGCTAGTTCTGCTGACTCGACTTTCTTTCTCTGTAAACCCAAGCCTCCTTGACGTCCCTGACCTCTGACCTCTGCAGTTAAACCCCACCCCCCAGCCCCCACCCCACGCCGTGCTTACAGTACCCGGCACTGTACCCCAGAAATAAGAGGTTGCTACTCCTATTACCATCCTTCAGCAATGAAGACCTGATAATAATGACCAACCGTATTCTGAGACTTAGTTCTTCCTTCAACAAGTGCCCACAGGGGGCCCCTGTAGCCCAGGTGTCTATTTTGTGCAAAGATGACCAGCACGGCTGCCCTCCTCATACTGGGGGTTGGACAGGCCTCCCCACAGGTCAGGACGCTGCTGTGGGCTGAGAGCCCACCGCCCTGGCTCGAGGGGGCCACTTCCTGCTCAGCCCAGAGGGCCCGTAAAGCCATCTGCAACTGTCTGCCATCTGCTCAGCACAACCGAGGCATGTTAGCAGTATCCGAGGTTGCAAAGGGTTCTTTCTAAAAAGCCATGGAACTTAGATCTCAGCACTGAGAGCTTTTACTCCCCTGGTGTGTTCTCAGCCTCGTTTCCTCTTTGGCTCCTACAAATATTAGATCAGTCGCCCTGGAGCGAGGAGATTGCAAGGTTTCGAAAGGTCCTGTAGCCCCGCTGATCTGCTGCTTCTGGAGGGAACCCTCGCTTTACCTGAGTGAGAACCTGTAGGTGCAGACCCACTGGGAACTGGGGAGCGGAGACTCTTTTTAGCCCCGGGATCTGTGGCAGCGTCTTCGTCCGTCTTTTGCAGAACGAGGTTGCCCCTGGTGGAATGCGTGGGCTCGCGTGGTCTGCTCATCTCACGCATTTGTGTGTCTCCGGGTCGATGTGACTCAGCCTCTCCTGGTGGAGCCCTTGAGCCCATTATTTTCATTATTTTCCGGGCATCCAGGGAGGGAGCCGGCTCCACAGAGAGAACGGCCACAGCCCCGCTGGGTTGAACCTCGAAGAGTCCCCGGGGTGAGTGGCCGGGCACACTCGGTGGGACGCAGGACGCAGGAGACAGCGGTTCCCAAAGAGAAAGCCAAACGAGGGATTCGCTTTCTCGGTTCTTCTGGAAAATCCCCCCTTTCCCAGTGTGTAGGCGCTTTCTTAAGAGGAAGAAGGCTATACTTTGGAACGAGCTGTGCAGATCTTGGAGAGGAGGGGTGGGGGACGTGGGTGCTCCGGGATCGCAGGCTGGCATGTCCCCCAGGGCTGTGAGCAGGGACTGTGGCAGGAGAGGCGGTGAAACCCTGGGTCCATTCTTATAGGCAAAACAGATTCATTTGCATGTCCAGCGTGAGGATTAGGATCCTAGATGGAAAGGAAGGAAAACAGTTTTCAGTCAAATGGAGAAGATCCAGGTCTTGCTGTCGGGGCTTGTGGGGTTTTATTGTCCCCGACTGGGGATCGAACCCGGGTCCTTGGCAGTGAGAGCAGAGTCCTAACCACTGGACCGCCGGGGAAGTGAGATGGGTAGCCGGTTTTAGGCACTGCTGAATGAGGACTTGCTGTGTTGCTTTTAGATGCGTGCATCAATAGCAGATTCTCGTGGTACCCCTCCCTCTGTCCTGGTTGAAGCCTCAGATGCAGAACCACTTGTACAGAGGGACCGTGTATCTGCAGGGACCACGTATCTGGAGGGACCGTGTGTACAGAGGGACCGTGTATCTGCAGGGACCACGTATCTGGAGGGACCGTGTGTACAGAGGGACCTCGTATCTGGAGGGACCACGTATCTGGAGGGACCTCGTATCTGGAGGGACCACGTATCTGGAGGGACCGTGTGTACAGAGGGACCTCGTATCTGGAGGGGAGGGACTGTATATGAAGGGGCCGTGTGTACAGAGGGCCGACCATAGGTTGCATGGGCACCCATAACCCCAGCACTGCTCAGGGGCCGGCTGTACACCCTGAAGTGGATTTCTGGGCTATCCGGTAGTCCCATTTTCATTTCATTTGTTTATTTATTTATTTATTGAGGAATGGCAGCTGTTTTGAGAGGGGGTTGTGTGGGTAAGACAAGTGAGTGTCTCTCTTGGGAGCAGAGAGGCGGGGACCAAGCACAGAGGAACAGCCAGAGCTGCTGACGAGCCTGGAGACTGAGGGGCCTCCCGCCTCCAAGGCGGCCTACGGCCTGTACCACCTTCACCCTGGTCCTGCCCTCAGACCCGGCAGGGCCCTCTCCCAGCTCAGCCGTACCATCATGCCCACATCCAGTCCACCCACACAGCGTGCGGCTCTACTTGAGAACATCCCGCTTCTGTCACACCTCCACCACCCAGTCCAAACGTGGCTGTCTCCCACGGGCTCATGGGCTCACCAGGTTGGCTTCCCGCACCCTCCTGTGCCCTCCTCAGTCCCCAGAGTTCGAGCTTTTGCGTCTGGATGCCTGCAGCTGATTCCTCCCTTCAGGCTCTCAGTCAGCACCTCCCGCCTCCCTGCCGGCTCCCCCAGCCGGTGTGGCTTGCGTCCATCCCCACTAGGCTGTCCCCCGAGGGCACAGTCTTGACTGCCAGGCATCGGGGTGTCTGCCCTTCATCTGCTGTATCTGAAGTAATTCCACAGCTTAGCAGTTCAGGTAGACTTTGAACTTTTTTTTTTCTCCCCATCTGAGAGATCCAATCTTCTTTAAATGTACTTTTTAATTAAATGCAACCCGGACAGCTCTCGCCACTCAGCCTCTCTGATGACTGAGGGTTTCCTGTGGGAGAAGCCGGCTCAGATGGGGCCCCAGGTCCCCCTGCCAGGAACCTTTCTTCCCGGGACTACAAAGCATTTGCCTTTCTGCCTTTGAAGCTGCCTGGTGCCCAGTGCTGCTGACCTCAGCAGAATCCCTCTTCTTGAGCCTATGTCTCCACCTACACCAGCCTGGGAAACATTCAGGGAAGATGCTACAGTAAAGTCTCAGTTAAGGAAATGCTTAGGGGAAGGAGCGTTCTAGTTAATTTAATTTTTGGTTAACTGAGCACAGCCAGTTTTTATTGGGAGAGGCTTTGTCATATAAAAGAAAGATTATGAACTTAGGATGAAGACATTTGTGTTTAAAATCTATTGTCTGCCATCTGAAGTCACGTGACTTTGGGGCTCAATTTTCTCATCCGTAAAACGGGGGTGCTAATAGCCATCTTAATAGCTTGTTGTTAGATTAAACGGGGCAACATTTGTCAATGTGAACATGTAGCAGAGTTGGGCGGCCGTGTGGGGACTCGGCGAAACACGCTTTCCTTCCCGCTTCCTGTTTTGTTTTCATTTTTCTTGGAAGTAATTCTTACTACACTGGCATATGGTTTTTTAAACATGTTTTTTAATGCAGAACACTGGAGGAGAAGGTCATTTTCCTGGCAGTGGTAATAGTGACTCGTTATTGTAGAATATTTATGAAAAATTAACCAATCGTTGAGCGTATGTGGAGTGCTTACTGTATCTCAGGTGCCGTGGGGATCGCAGAAGTGAAGAGGTCATTTTATTCTTTTTAAAATGCTCGGGTAGTCTTTGCACTTTTCTGCTGAGAGTTGAATGTGGGGGCGGGGGAAACTGGTAGAAATGTCAGCTTGGCAGGTTAAAAATGCACAACTGTGGTTTCCTCTCCCTAAAAAGGAGCAAAAGCCCGTTGAGAAGCAAACCTGGGTTCCAAGGCAAGAAGGAGCCGTTTGTGGGTGAGAGATGAGAAGAGTGTCCGGATGGAGGAGTAATAACCCTGGGGCGGGGGAAAGGGGCCTCGGCTCGGGGACACCCAGGACAGACGTGGCCACCGTGGGGCTGCTGGTGACAGCGAGGAGCGGGGGTCAGTCCGTGGCTTCTGTCTGGAGCGGTCTGCTCCCTGCTTCCCACCCTGTGCAGAGTGCTCAGCAGGTAAAGCAGATGGACAGGCAGACCGACAGACAGACAGCTGAGGCGCCCTCCTTCTGAGCGGGAACGGCTCTGGAGGAAGGAGCTCTGTGCTCCGGGGTTCGAGGCCCCCTGGGAGCAGCCCTGAGCTCCCCGCCCAATTGAAGCCAGGTAGCCCGTCGACAAGTCACAGAGTTCATGTTTGGGAGGTGCGGCGGGCTGTTCCATTTTAAGTCTCTCTTTGCTGTTCTGTTTAATCCGCGTGCTCACACAGGTTTGAGGATGGGCTGACGCGTCCCAGCCCCAAGTGCGACTGCTCACGCGACCTGTCCTGCCGACCCAGCAGCTGAGGGGCCTTGAGCTCCTGTCGTCGTGTTGGGGCAGTGAGAGCTACAGCAACAGAAGTCCCCGTCCCGGATGAATCCCCGATAACAACAGCTTCCTCCTTCCCTCTGCTGGGGGTCCCGGCCGTGTCCGGTTCGCCCGTCCCCAGGCTGTGGGCTGGGCGCTGGGCCGCCGCCACCCGGGTCGGTGGGCCGTCGGGGGCCTGTCTCCGGGGACCGTCCCCCCGGGCTGGCGGGACAAGTGCTGAGCACGGGCTCGGCTCGGGCGCCCGGCCAGGGCGATTAACGCCAAATTAGCACCTTGCTCAGCGACCTCCCGGCGCCCTGCCGCTCTCCTCCACGCCACACGACCCTGTGCAAACATTAGCTCCTCGGGTCGTTTCTCCTCATCAGCAGCTTTCACAGATGACAGGCAGGCTGCGCATGTGACCGGCGTTCCCGAGCCCTTGTCCTTTGTCACGAACGTCGCCTGTACGGGAGATCTGATCCAGCCCCCGGGCCCCGCGGTGCCACCCGCACAGGGTGCCGGCTGTGGGGACGGCAGGCCGCCCGGGGCTCTCCAGGAGGCCTGAGGGTCCACGAGGCAGCCTCCCGTCAGCACGGTCGATATATAGGTTTGGAAAACGATTTGTTGATTCTGCCTGCAGCAAGCTTTTTTTTTTTTTTAATTCACATGAACCTTTCATTCCAACATCTCGTACCGGTGGGTCAGTGAGCGCGGACTCAGCGCTGTGGGACTGTGGCTAGAGGGCGGCCGTCTTTCCTCGTCTCCTCTCTCCACGGCCCTGCCCGCGCTGCCCGCGGCGGAACCGACCAGGGAGCCCCTCAGCCGCGCGCGTGGGGGGCGCGTCTCTGCAGCGTCACGTCCTCTGGGAAGCATTTTGCATTTGCCGTGATGTCCGTTTATTTTTCATTTCCAGTCTTCCCTGTCTCCACCCTTTATTGAAATTCCTCTTCTCGAAATGTTTGATCCGTCTTCGTTTTCCCTGGATAAACAGTAGCAATGCACAGTGTGCGCAGTTTAATTTTGATATTACACATATTTGAGAGAAGAGTTGCAAAACCAGCTCGTATTTTTTTCTGCCTTGCCACCAGAGGGATGAACTGAATTATTTATAGCTTGACACTCACAACAGAGATGGAACCAGGGTGTTTACGCTTCAGACAGAGAGGACCGCACTGAGTGCTTGGTTCGTGGGATGTGTTTGCTCCGGGGTCACGTTTGGGCCCATATCAGAGACCGTCCACTTCCCAACCACACACGTACCCATGAGAGGGCCTGATCCATGAGATAGTTGTGGAACTGGGTGGATTTGAAAGTAGTGGCTAGACCAGGTACCTCAATCAGCAAAGTCTTTAATTGATGAATAAGGTCGGCAGTGGGACATGTGCGGCAGTGTGAAGGCCGTCTTGAGCACAGTGTGCAGAGGGGCAGCAAGAGCACCCAGTTCCCGGGGCTTCTGGGCAGGACGTGGGCTCACGGGCTGTGGGCTCCAACCCTGGCTCCTACGGTCAAAAACGCCCAACTGGGGCCCCAGGGAGGGCTCCTTGGGGCTGGGTCTTGTCCGGAGACACTGGCTGTCCTGTGGGAGTGGCTGGACGAGACTCCTGTCCGTGCCCCACCCTCACTTCACGTTCCTGCCCCCACCCCGGCTGTGCTCCAGAGGCCCCATTCATGGCTTCTGCTTTCTCTGTCACAGGAGACGCTGGCACGCCTGAAGCCATGGCCCCTGTCATCGTGGTCCCCCCGAGCAACAGGAGTGTGGTGGCCGGGTCCAGCGAGACCACCTTGGAGTGCATCGCCAACGCCAGGTACACAGCTGGTCCCCCACCTGCTGGGTGTGGCCTGCTCCCCCAGCAACAGTAGACTTGGTCCCACAGCCAGGCTGTGGGCACAGCGCATCATGGAAAGATCGCGTGGACCTTTCCCAGGCCTTGTTCTGCAGCATTTATGTTGGGTGTAACATTTATACTAGAAGTCGGCGCTTTAACTGTGGGTCAGGTGGAGAGTATCCTCTGAGCCTCTGACTGAGGAGCGGAGGGGAGCTGAGGCCTCTGGGTGCAAAGGAAAGTGTTAACCCCTTCTCCTCGGCCGTCCTAGGTGTTCGCCACCCAGTTAGAGGCCGCCCCACGCTCGAGTCCCTGGGATCAGGCTTCCCATGAAGCGTGTCCCCAGCAGTATTTATTTTAAACATTCTTTTCCGGAGCCAGTGGAACCATTAGCACTTATGGGCCATTGCTGCTGCAATGAGCTTTCCTTGTTCAGCAGCCCTTGAGCAGAATGTGTCATCCGCGGGTGCCATGAGGGAGCAGGGCTGTATCTGGATGGGTTTTTAAGTGCCCATTGTTCAGCCCACCATGGTTCCTGGTAGAATGATTATTATTGCCACCTACGCAATCCACAGTTATGTCGCCAGCGCCCCTCATTTTCACAGGCCCGTCGAGGAGCTGAGTGTGACCTGGACGAGAAACGGGATGAGGATCACCAGCGGGCTCCACAGCTTCGGGAGGCGCCTCACCATCAGCAGCCCGACCTCCTCGGACACCGGGATGTACGTCTGTGAGGTGGCCCTGCCCGGCAGCACTTTCGAGCCCGCCAGAGCCAAAGCCTTCCTTTCTGTCATAGGTAAGGCTCAGACGGGGAGTGGCCGCACACCTCAGTCTGGGAAAACAGTGTACCTAACTCCTGTATTCCATTCACTTTATTTTTAACTCAGCACATGGAGGTGAAGTTTGCCTCCCAGATCCAGCCTGTTCTTCTTTCCCAAGAACATAAACGCATTCAATCCAAAGAGCTGATGTTCTGAATACTTCCGAGAAATGTTCTTCTGAAAACTTCCAATCGTAAAGCTTGGAAAATAGAGTGTCAAGATCCTTGGCATATTTATCGCCTTCGGATGCTGGTCTTTCTGCCACGAGGCTTTTCTATAACTCTTATTTGTCTGTTCTGATCAGTGTTCAGAGATTGATCTATTACCATTATTTTTTTTACTTTCTGACCCAGAATAAAATCAGAAAGTCTTCAATGTTCCCTTTTGTTAAACTGAAAAGCGAGAACAGAGAGGTGTCCTAAGACCACGAGTCATTCTGAAATCGAGGAGGAGACACGATTAGGCGCGTTCCAGCTGCTCTAAACCCTGGGAAATGCCGGTGTTTAGGAGGTGTACATGGTACGCCAACTAAGGGGATCCTCCGTCTGTTTTCAGCTTATGCTAAGATTGTGCTGTGTCACCAGGCAGGGCCTGCGGTTCTTGCGTCTTTTAAGCCCCCGTTAGGACCCGCAGTGGTTGCGGTCACTGTCATAGTGGCCTGTCCAGGAGTGCTGGCCACTGCCGATGAGCGGTGCCCATGGGGTCGGCCCAGGCGGGAGGGCCCCTGCTTCTCTCTGAGGATGAGGCGGGTGAGGATGGGAGGGGAAGGCTGTCAGGAGCAGAAAGCCTCCGAGAGCAGTCACTCCTCATACATTAATCACAGACCCTGCAGTCTGCCTCTTCGCCAACTAAGAAAGAGCAGAAGCCTGTGTCTTCACAAGAAGTTAGCGAGTGTGAAGAAGTGCTGCGTAAAAGGCGGTTCACGTCGCGCTCCTTTCAGTCATGAGGAGGTGGCTCTGTGGCCCGAGAATGACTGTCGAGTGCACGTGATGCGCGCCTGTCAGCCGCTCTGAAAGACACGCACGAACGTTAAAAGCATCGGCAAGGCAGGTCTGAGTCAGGAATCACTGCAGATTCTACACCAGGGAGCCGGGCTGGCTCTCTGCTGCCGTTCTCATCCACACTTCACAGTGGTCCATACCGCACCCCGTTTCCTGAGGGGGACCGTTCTTTCCAGGGTGACCTACAGCCGTGTGAACGCAGCACGTCACAGGCAGAGCCCAAATTAAAGTCAGTGACGTTTAAGTCTCCAGACAACGGGGCTGTGTTGTGTTAAAACGTTTTTTGTTGTTATTGTTCAGTCACTCAGTCGTGTATGACTCAGCGACCCCATGGACTGCACGCCAGGCTTCCCTGTCCTTCACTGTCTCCCGGAGCTTGCTCAAACTCACATCCATTGAGTCGGTGATGCCGTCCAACCGTCTCATCCTCTGTCGTCCCCTTCAGCTCCTGCCTTCAATATTTCCCAGCATCAGGGTCTTTTCTGATGAGTCGGCTCTTTGCATCAGATGGCCAAAGTATAACATTTGTTTCCGTCATAATTCCCTTTTAAAAATATTTAAATTGGTCACGGGAACTTGGTTCTGCATTTCCATCTGGATTCCAGAGCAGATTGTTACTGTATTCTCCGAGTTGCCACCTCTCCGTATTCCGGCTTTTAAAGGTACATGGACACACTTGCATCTTTATGATGTTGATTTAAATCCCCTTTATTCATAAGAATTTGCTGTGACAGGTGGGATTTTGTGGTTGAGTCCTGGGAAGGCCCTGAAGGGCCTCTGTTAGTTCAGAGTGATTTGGGAGATTACAGCCCCGAGCCGCAGCACGGTGGAGGGAGGGGTTCTCGAGAAACATGGGGCCCGGCTCCGCGGCGCTGTCACAGGGGAACCATGCAGGTAGCCGTCACCATGAATGTACAGATGAAAGGGAGCAGACCCAGGTTGGCTCCCCGTTGCTTTATTTCAAACTGGTGAGACCAGACAGGCGAGTTGTGGCTGCCTACCCCGCCCGCCAGCTCCCCCACTGGGTTGCTTCATTTCTGAGGTTTAAATAGGAACATGGGGTCTGACTACAGCAGTGTCACGGGCGTGACTTTCCCGGGGAACGTGGCCTCCTGGGCTTGGCGAGCCGTGTTCTCCTCCACCTGCCCTGCCTCGGGGTCCTTTTTCTTTTCTGGCCATGGGGCCTGGGTGCCCGCTGTCTGGTGTCAGGGTATTCAGTATGTGGGCCCAGGGTGCCTGCTCTGTGGCGGGTTGGAAGTGCTGGAATTAAGCCCCCAGGAGCATGTTTGTCCTGCACTGCAGGGCCTGGTGGGGAGAAGGGAGAACTTGGAGACCAGGAAGATGCATGTTCACCCCTAAAGGAGTGTTAGGCTCCTGAGGCCTGTGGTCATCTCCTCTCTCTCTCCTCAGGCAGGGGGTTTCTAAGTGTCATCTCTGAAATTATATCAGGTCCCAAAAGCACAGAGATGACACATTCTTCCTTGAAGCAGCGTCCAGCGTGGCAGGAAGACCGCCATCTGGATACATCACAGAGATGTGGGCCATCAGCTCCAGGGCTCGTGGCCGAGGTGGGGGCGGGCAGACCCAGCCCGCGGAGGTCAGGGAGGCTCTGCAGGAGAAGGAGCAGGAGGTCTGGCCCTGCAGATCGAGTCTGAATTCTCCAGCGAAGCGACTTGAGAAAGACATTCCTGCGAAGGACCCAGGACGAGTGGGCGGCCTCTGTGTTGCTCAGGCGAGAAAGGACCACAAACTCAACACCTCAAACTAACACAGACGTGTCGCCTCCCGGTTCCAGCCTCCGAAGGCTGCGGCCAAGGCTGTACTGGTCTGGGCTGTTGTCCAGAAGCTCTGAGAGGGTCCACCTCCCAGCTCGCCCAGGGGCTGGCAGATTCAGTTCATGAGGCTGTGAGACTGGGCCTTGTTTGCTTCCAAGCTGTTGAAGGGTCATTCTTGGGTTCTGGAGGCAGCCAGCATCCCTGGCCGCAGCCACCTCCGTCTTCAGAGTCAGCGGCAGGCCGGGTCCTCACACCACAGACCTCTGACCTCCCTTCCTGCCGTCCCTCCCACTTCCAGCCGGAGAAGGTTCTCTGCTTTTAAAGGTTCCTGTGATGAGGATGGGTCCACCCAGCGGATCTAAAGTCTCCCCATTTTTAGATCGATGACCTCAATGACGCCGGCAGAGCCCTCCCCGCCATGTGGTGAAGCGTGTTCTTGGGCACCACTGACTGGGGGTGGACGCCTTCGGGGGGCATCCTTCACACCCCGGCGGGCAGAGGCACCAGCGTGTGGATGATGATCGCGAGTCAAGGGCCCACCCTGGGCTCTGCCACGTCCTGAGGCGGCGGCTCTGGGGGTGGGGTGGGGGGGCGGGCGGCTGAGGGAGCATCTCGGGGCCGTGCAGTGAGCCCTGCTCAGGATGGGCCCTGCAGCTCAGGCCGAGGGGTGCAGGGAGGGGAGAAACTGAAGCCCAGCGTCAGGGGCGGGAGAGCTGGAGGGGTCCTCACAGGGGGCTCCCCAGGGGTGTCCCTGCCTCCAGCTCTGAGGAGCTTCTGCTGATCAGAAGGTCAGGCCCTCTGCCTGTGGCCCCCGGCAGAGGTCAGGGACCATCTGCATGGCCGGCCTCTCCTAACTCACTGTGTCCACAGGACGAGAATGTTTTCCTGGTGTCTTCATACTGTTTCGAAAGAGACGAAAGCTTAGTGTCAGTCCCGGTTTTACTGGCTGCGGTTGTGGTCCGCTTTTAGAAGTCGAGTGTGTGCCTTCCTTGGCAGGGCACCCGTTCTGCAACAGGGCTGTCGCCGACGAGCTGGGACACGCACTTGCCCTGAGAAGTCCTCGGGGGCCGCCTCGTTCACAGCAGGCTCTCCCCGCCAGGCTCCTCAGTGTCTCTCGCTTGCTGTGCCCAGTGATCTCCCCATCTGCCCCCCTTGCAGCCGATGGAAGTGGCTGAGGGTGGAGAGGAGAGTGGAGGGGGAGACGTAATGGGCAGAGGCAGGCACGACCATCGGAAGCCCTGAGGGTCTGAGGCCTTGGGCAGCCCCGCAGCTGCTCTGCGTGCTCAGCCACCTGGAAGGCTTTCTGGGAGAGGCAGGAGACTCAGTAAATGAGTGAGCAGACCTGGCCTCCCTGGATTTCAGCCACTGAACCCTGCCTGGGGTTTGGCAGCAGAGGAGACAGTGCTTGGCCAGCTCCGGCAGGCCGCCCTCCCAGACGCGCCCAGGGAGCCTCGGGGTCGCAGAGCACGTGGAGCCGAGCGCCAGGGAGCTGGTCAGGCGGGGATGACGGTGCTCAGAGAAGAGCGGCCCTGGCCAGGCACCTGCAGTCCCAGAGCCAGGCCTTTGGTCAGCCTGGGCCAGCCGCGGGTCACTGTGTAAGGACGGCGCCTCCCTAGCATCTGGGAAGCACCGGACACTGCAGAGCCAGGAGAACAGCCCCAGGACATCGGTCGGGTTGCCAGTCAGCATCTGCAGTCGGCATCGCGGGGCTGTCTGGTCCCGTGGATGCTGAGCATCTTACTTGTGGGGTTTTCCCGTCAAAGTGTGACTCCTCTCGGGAGACCGTCAAGGGATGCTGAAAGAGAAAAACCAGTCCCTCGCAGCCAGTGCTGTGTGATTCCGTGTGCGCGACGTTCTTGAAGTGACAGCGGTAAAGAAACGGTGGGCAGTTAGGGTTACAAGAGGCCTGGGGCGGGACGTCGGGGAGGTCACGGCTACAGAAGGGCAGCATGGAGGGCGGGCCCATTCTGCATCTTGACTGCGGTGTGCGTGCAGACCCACATGAGTTGTAACAGTGCATGGGACCAAATACATACATGCGTGCAGCACGCGCGTGCACATGGGAACACACGGGAGTACAGGCAGGCCTGGGGGGTGGGTTCTGAATACACAAGGCTGCCCCTCCCACTGTGAGCGTCTTGGCTGGACTGTAGTTTTGCGGGAAACCGAGCAAAGGACATGGGGCGCTCTCGTCACGACTGCGCAGGGCTCTCCAGTGACCCCGAAGCAGCATGCGGCCAGTCACAGCAGACGCTGATGTTTTAACTTCATTCTTTCCTTCCCCTCGCCTCCCTGTAGCCAGACAACAGGGGGAGGTATTGACTTAGCATCCACACTGCCATCTGTTCCTGCTGCTAAGTGGTTAGTGCTGCTGGCGTCACTACTGGTGAAGGAGACATGGTGGAGTGTGTGTAATTGTGAGTGCACGTGTGAGTGCATGAGTGCGAAAGTGTAGTGTGTGTGTGTGCGTGTGAGTGCATGAGTGTGCAAGAGTGTGCATGTGCGTGTGCGAGTGCGTGCCTACATGTGTGCGTGCACATGTGTGTGTCCATGTGTGAGTGTGTGCGTGCACATGTGTGTGTCCATGTGTGAGTGTGTGTACATGTGTGTGTGCGTGAGCATGTGTGCGCATGTGTGCTTGTTTGCACGTGTGAGTGTCCATGTGTCTGTGCACAAGTGCGTGTGTGAGTGCGTGTGTGCACATGTGCCTGCATGTGTGTGTGTGTGCAAGTACATGTCTGCATGGGTGAGTGTGCATGTGTGTGTGCGTGTGTGTGTACATGTTTGTGCAAGTGTGCATTGAGTGCGAGAGTGTGAGTGTACATGTGTGCACATGTTGCTGCACGTGTGAGTGTGCATGTTTGCTTGTGTGCGTGAGTGTCCATGTGTCTGTGTGCAAGTGCGTGTGTGAGTGCGTGTGTGTGTCAGTGTGCGTGTGTGAGTGCGTGTGTGTGTGAGTTTGCGAGAGTGTGCGTGTGCACATGTTGCTGCACGTGTGAGTGTGCATGTTTGCTTGTGTGCATGAGTGTCCATGTGTCTGTGTGCAAGTGCGTGTGTGAGTGCGTGTGTGTGTCAGTGTGCGTGTGTGAGTGCGTGTGTGTGTGAGTTTGCGAGAGTGTGCGTGTGCACATGTTGTTGCACGTGTGAGTGTGCATGTGCGGCTGTGTGTGTGAGTGTGTGCGTGTGTGCATGTTTGCTTGTGTGCATGAGTGTCCATGTGTCTGTGTGCAAGTGCGTGTGTGTGTCAGTGTGCGTGTGTGAGTGTGTGTGTGTGTGAGTTTGCGAGAGTGTGCGTGTGCACATGTTGCTGCACGTGTGAGTGTGCATGTGCGGCTGTGTGTGTGTGTGTGCGAGTGTGAGTTTGCGAGAGTGTGCGTGTGCACATGTTGTTGCATGTGTGAGTGTGCATGTTTGCTTGTGTGCATGAGTGTCCATGTGTCTGTGTGCAAGTGCGTGTGTGTGTCAGTGTGCGTGTGTGAGTGCGTGTGTGTGTGAGTTTGCGAGAGTGTGCGTGTGCACATGTTGTTGCATGTGTGAGTGTGCATGTGTGGCTGTGTGTGTGAGTGTGTGCGTGTGTGCGGGCTGAAGACCAGCCTGCTGGTGGGGGATCTGCAGTATTCGTCGAGGCCTGGTCTACGCACACACAGCCAGGTGGAGAGTCTGCCCCCATCCGCAGTCGTGGCCTCGGCCAGACGGGCTCCTTCCAGCTGGTCGTTTCTGCCTGAGCGATGCAGTAATTGTAGGGTTGACACCTGACTGCTTCCAGGGAGGAGCTTTCAGCCTTGCCTCCTTCATCATGTCTCTGAAACACTGAAGTTTTCATTTCTCTGTTTCCACCTTTAGGTCCCACCCCGTTTAAAAATTTAGTCAGTACAGAAGGCAGGCCAAGCTACAGTATCCACAGTCACACAATTAGAGTTGGAAACAAACCTGTCTGGAAGACAGTACCCAGCAATTATCACAAGGAAAGCAAGTGACTAGCCTTGCTTATCATGATAATGAAGACACCTTAATACTCAACAAACTTGGCCATGCCGATGTTGATTTCCTGCTAAGTGAACCAAGAGAAATACTGCAATTCACTGTCCAAGGAAATTCATTGTTTAATACAACCACTGCTCTTCCGCTGTTCGTCCAACAGCAGGCAGGCCGGCCGGGTGTCTGGAGATATGCAAGTGTTGTGTTTCCTTTGCTGCTGAAGATGGATGAGAGGTCCATTTCCTTTCTTCTCTTAACTATGGTTTTGCCTTCCACTGAAGTATTAAATCTATATTTTGGAGAAGAACTGCTAAGACTTTGAAAAATATGTTAATAGTCTGCCCCGTTCCCTGATACAGGCCGGGCACCTGCCTGTGATGCTTTATGTGACAGGTTTTGTGAGTTGTTGTTTAGTTTAGACACTGAAGCAAACTAGCCTATAAAATACTGTGCTGTAAATATAAACCTTTATGAACCTCATGGGATAGTCCTTCTAAAATGTGAATTAAGATATTCCATGATTCAGACCCATAAACTGAAAAGTAGCCATTGCCCTGAGTAGTAATTTGCTTTCTGAAACCTTGGACTATAAATTGTCTTTGGACCCTGCTCACACTGAATTCTGAGTTTGTGTGCACGATGGTAGGTAGCTAATGAAGTTTTCAAAAATAGTTCTATAAAAGGAGTTCAAACTCTTTCAGGCTGTAAGGGTCTTCTGAAATATGTCTCTTTGGCTTAGGGGCTGTTTCGGTTTTTTTCTTGTTTAAAGAGCCACCCTATTTTACCGCGGAACCCGAGAGTCGGATATTAGCGGAAGTGGAAGAAAGCGTGGACATCGTGTGTGAAGCTGCGGGTGAGTGAGGGGAGCCGTGGGTGGGTGCAGGTGAGCCATAGGGGGTGGGGGAGCCGTGGGAGGGTGCACAGAGGCTGTAGGGAAGCCTCCACACGGTGGAGGAACAAGAGTGGCGTCTCCAGGGCAGAGCCATTGTCCGGGTAGCAGTGACAGGTGGATTGTGACGATGAGAAGTCAGACGCTTCCCCTGGAGCAGAACTCAGCTGCTGGGTGTGCAGCCTTGGGGAAGGTCTTTGATCTTGCTGAGCTTTTGTGTCCTTACCTGCAAAGCAGGGATAAGAATATTTACCCAAAGGAACAACCAGGAAGCCTTAACAGCATGTGTCCCAACAGAGAGAGACGAAGTCTTACCCTCCTGACTCCCTTCAGAGGCTCCGACTCCCCCAGAGTGAGCCTCCTAAGACTTGGGGTGGGAAGTTCGTTCTCATCCCCGGGGTGAGGGGGGCTGCTGACCACGTCCGCTCCGAGGGGAGAGAGATCATTCTAACTTCTTGAATAGGCAATCTTCCTGTTTTTCTGGACTTTCAGCTTTTGACTGACTTTTCTTCTGTCACGGGAGTGATTTGACCTCTTGCCTTGACCCCTCGCTGTCCATCGGTCCTGTTCCACGTCCAGCACACGTGTGGTCACTAGGCCTCCAGCAGGGCCAGGCTTTCTGTGGCGATTTCATCATCAAAACCGCGCAAGTGTCCTGGAGAGGGTCAGGGAACGAGAAGGACCTTTGACGTTAAGACCTGTGCGTCTTAAGGGTTTCAGCTCTTCGTCTAAGAGTTTGGGGTCTGAGTGTTTCCCAGCAGTTCTGGGAATCTTCAGAAAAGGACCCCCTTAGGCGCAGCGGCGGGAAGATGGAGGAGACCCTGTTGTAAAGTCCCCTCCTGGGGTCTGGCAAGGGTGCTGCTCACGGATCCCTGAACAGGCCAGTTTCAAACCCATGTCCACCAGCTCTCCATAGCCAGTGCTTAGGCCCGGACCCGAACAGATAGGACTGACCTGCAGGGAGGGAGCAGGGCTGCCCCTCAGGGTGGTGTAGAGGATCATCGTAGACACGGGCATCCAGTCCCCACCCCTCCATCCACTGAGCCTCCTGCAAAGGCAGCTCCGGCCCAGGGGAGTCGGTTCCTCGGGGGCTCTGGCCGCTGCCCCAGCAGCTCCCGGGGCGCCGTGTCCAGTGCCACTCTGCGCCCTTCTCTGTGACCGGCTTGACCCACATGCATGGTGCCAGGAGGGGAGAGGAGAGTCCTGTGAACTTCCCGGGGAGATCTTTCCTTACCGTGGCCCCATTGTTCTCACTTCTGTCTAAACACCAGTTTTTTAAGGCCAACAACTCTATGAAAGTGAAACTATAAAATATTTAGAGTGCTTATACTTTAGAAACAAGAGCCTGCCATACTGCTGGGATAAGATTTCTGTTTATGACATTAAATTGCCCCCAAATAGAACTATTCCTAGTTCCCTGTATACTAACAATTATTTTTCCATAAATGACAATGTTAGTCTCTCCCTTTGACAAGAAGATGCTTTTTTTGCATGATTTCTACAGAGTAAACTGCTTGTTAAGTACAGGCTTATAAATACATACTGAACAGGTCTTTCAACATTGCGTTGCCATCATATAATTTACTGCTTTCTTTTAATTTTGACAATGAAACCATAGCAGCATGCGAAGTGGTTATTCTTTATGAAAGCTACATCATGTAATTGCTATTATGAGACTTTACATGAAGTGGTTATGCTTTTACCTTCAAATGAATTTTTTTAAATTTCCTGATTTAATGAAAAGTGACAGGAAACATAATGAAGGCGAAGAACAGAATCTGAGAATACATTGTCTTGAAATATTCCACGACATTAACTTTATTTATTAAAGAAGACATCTTACACCTACACAGTATCATAAGTCAATGGATCCGAGTGTGCCTTTCAGCGTGAATTGTGTCGAGATGTTTTATTTAAATTCATTTTCTATTTAGGGAAGCTGAGGCACGGAAGGATCCAAGATCTAGAAATAAGCCAGGTGCTTCCGCATTTTTCCGACAGCCAGCGTACTGTGCCCACGGCAGCCCAGGACCCTGTTCCGAGTGACTCGGTCTGTTCCGTGGACGGTTTCTCTGGTCCACCCTCTTGGGTGGCCTGACCCTTCTTGGGTTCAGAAGGAAGGAGCAGGGAAGCAGTCTTCCCTTTGCCGGTTCCCCAAGGATCTAAGGGAACTGAGAGGAGGGCCTGGTACATCCCAGGCAGCAAAGCCACCAGGGGCAGTGCATCATTATCCGGCCGCCTGGCCACCTGCACTGACCACACCCATTTGGGAGACAAGCAACAGAAGTCCTCGTGCACTTGGGCCAAGGACAAGCCTGTCATTTACAAGCCAGGTTCTGCCCCGTGGCCTTGTCCACCGAGTACACCCGCCTGACGAACCCCAAGCCTCCTTCCAGGTGGCGAGGCTGTGTGCAGCTCCAGTCCCACTGCTCGGGGGTCTTGGCCTCCCCTGTGACATCACCCAGATGAGGAGGGGGCAGCCGGGAGGGGAGGCTGGGTCTTGAGCCTCCGTCTGACGCTAGCCCAGCCCTCTCTTGGGTGCAGGTGTGGGAGCATCCCCCCCACCCCGTCATCTCTGCACCAGCCTGGTCTCGGGGCCACGGTGACGTCTCCCGAATCCACAACCTGGACCAGATGCTTCTCGCACACTTGCTGTTTGAGCTCACCCACCAGGCCCCCAGTGCGTGGATCAGTGACTGATCCATGTGATTGATCAGTGCATGGATCAGGAGTGCGTGGATCGGTGACCCCGACACCTGGGATGGGCTGCTGTAGTCCTGGGCTGTGTGGTGAGCACACGCCCTGGGCCGGGCGCCGGGAGGAGCTTATGTGCTGTTATCGGTCTTCGCAGTCACCTTCGAGGCGGGACAGCACTTCCTTCCTGAGTCCCAGGGAATGGGGAAGAGGAGGGCTTACCTGCCCTGCCCAAAGGCACAGCTTGGAGGGGGCACCTGTCTCCCACCCTGGTGACCCTTTCCCAACCCCCACGACACAGAGGCGGGCACCGCAGGGCCAGGGGCCTTCCTCCCAGCGCTGTCTGAGGTCAGTCACAGCCGTACCCATAGGACAAGGGCAGGGCCGGCCGCAGGAAGAGCTGGAAGGGCCTGCAGGCCCCTCCCTGTCTTCATGGAAGATAAGAACACCACCCGACCGGGTGCTTGGAGGGCCGAGGAGGTGCCCGGTGAAATGCCACTGTTCTACCTTGGAGCCGTTTTGCCTCAGTCCTCTCGTAGCAGTTCTTGAGATTTAGTGAGTTTTAAATGCCCGACTGTTTCCACTTCTCCGCAGGGGTCCCTCCTCCTGCCCTCCAGTGGTTCAAGGACGCCGTCTCCATCAACAAGCTCCAGAACCCTAGGTACCAAGTGCTGGCTGGCGGAGGCCTGCGCGTCCAGCAGCTGCGTCCAGAGGACTCGGGGATCTTCCAGTGCCTGGCCAGCAATGAGGGCGGGGAGGTCCAGACCCACACCTACCTGGACGTCACCAGTGAGTAGGCTTCCCTGCCCTCGCCCCATGGACACTCCGAGAACGCGGGTGTCTGTCCAGCCCAAATGCCCACACCCCGGTGACTTGAACGCTCTGCTCTATTTAGATGTAGAAGCAAAGTCCCCACCTTTCTGGACAGACCTGGAAAGACTAAGTGAACAGCTCATGCCTAATCTTCTTCTTTGGATCTTTTTTCACCTGTTTTTCTGTATTTATTCTCTTTTAGTGTTATTGAACAGTTATAGTTCTTTCGTGAGTTTCTTTTATGATCCATCAACAGAGATACTTTGCCACTATGGAAAATAAGATGAAGGTGTCTGTGGGTTTTCTCTTTAATCTCCCGTAGTTGCTTTTCTTCCAAAACAAGTAGAGTTTAGTGATTATGGAATTCTCATACTTGCCCTGTCTGGAAGCAAAATGCTGATGTCTCCAGGTGCGGGGGCCATTCAGGAAATCAAGTCACGGTCAGTGTGTGCACGGCCAGTGGCTCTTGTCAGCGATGACTCGGAAAAGACTGGCACAGTATTGAGATATTCATGCATGTGTTTTGCTAAACCAGGGGTCACTTCCTCTGACCTTGCCTAGGGTCAAATTTCCCCTCCGTTGTGGAGTCTAGGAAACCACTATCACTTTAGGCAGTAAAAAAGTATATAAGCTGGAAACTGAGTTTTGATCTATTAGAATTACTTGGGGATTCCCAGATGGCTTTGGTGGTAAGGAATCCATCTGCTAGTGCAGGAGACGACATAAGAGACACGGGTTTGATCCCTGGGTTGGGAAGTATTCTTGCCTGGAGAATCCCATGGACAAAGGAGCCTGGCGGGCTGTGGCCCAGGGGGTCTCAAAGGTTGAGACACGACCGAGTGTCTGAACGTGGAATTACTTAAGCCCATTCTGCAGCAGGGGGCCGGGGCGTGCAGGGCAGGGACTGTACAAAGCCAGATGTAACTTCTTTCGGCTTTCAGGGAGGTGATTTCTGTTGCCGCCACTCAGCTCTGCTGTCGTAACCTGAAGGCAGCACAGACAGGTCTGAGCAGACGGGGCTGCTCACAGGGCTCCGTTTACAGAAACAGGGACGGACTGGAGCGGGCCCAGGGTGGAGGCCGCAGACCCCGCTCTCATGGGAGACCCAGGGAGGACCACCTGATCCCACCCAGTCTCAGCTCAGGCCAGGCCACAGGGGTCTCAGGAGGATCAGTTTGGAAATTTAAATGAAAGTGCTGCTTAACCTGGTTCCCATGACAACTGGAGCATGAACAAATAAATACCTGTAATGATAATGCTGTGCATCTGTTTTGTAAGTGCAGGGCTTTGCAGAGCGATTTTTATTTTAATTAAAGCACTTTTCATGAAATAAAAATATAATGTGTAAAACAATCAGTATCTATTCCTGCACTTAACAAGCATTTACTGAGCACCCATGTCAGCTACTCTGGGTCTGTGGGGCTCAGGGACAAAGGTAAGATTCTTTTCTGAGGTCCTTAGAATCTGGTTATTTTAATGTTCAAGATGGATCCTAGGAAGCGTCAAAATGTCATCTCTTGGGTGATATTTAATATTCAGAAATTAGATCTTTCTCGTTTTTCTTTAAATAATGAAAGCAGCTTGTTTGATTTCTGTAAATAAATGTCCGTCTTATGTCCATCTTCTCTTTAACGTTCATCTGAAAACTCTGTGGTTCAGTGGTAAAGAACCCACCTGCCAATGCAGGGGACATTAGAGACATGGGTGGGTTGATCCCTGGGTTGGGAAGATCCCCTAGAGGAGGGCATGGCTACCCACTCCAGTACTCTGGCCTGGAGAATCCCATGGACAGAGGAGGCTGGCGGGCTACGGTCCACGGCGTCACAAAAGAGTCGGATGTGACTGACGCGGCTGAGCGTGCGTGCAGAAGCTCTCCTGCTCTGCCCCCTTGTGCAGGTGGAGGGTTACACTCAGCCCCTGAGGGTTTTCATCTTTTATCGCTGCAGCGCTGTCTGTGGCTAGTCTATTAGCACCCAGGCAGACGCCTCCTCCAGGCTGGCCTGAGCATTCCTGTCTCACTGTCCGCGTCCTCTGCCTAGATGTGGCCCCAGCCTTCACCCGGCTTCCGGTGGACACCACGGTGACCGACGGGATGACAGCCGTGCTCAGGTGTGAGGTGTCCGGGGCTCCCAGGCCGGCCATCGTGTGGAGGAGAGGTAGGTGGCTCGCACCTGCCTCGGGAGGTGAGCCCGGCGGGGCAGGCTCACCTCTGTTATTCCCACTCATCCTTCCACTCTGACAAGGAAGACCCCGGGGAGTCAGACGGGTGAGACCGCTCGAGCTCCGCGGAGCTCACCGTCCGAGGAGGAGGCACGTTTCCCTACCACGTGCGGACAGCTCTTTCCTCCTCCAGGCGCTCCGTCAGCGCCTTGGGCCGCGTGGCCCTCTTAAATCGGGGCGCCAGGTTTCAGCCCCTTTGTGACGGAGGGAGGTCACAGCTAGGAGCAGCCCTTTGTCACTTTAAGCAGGCTGCTTCCAGAGCAGCATCACCGGTGTCCTCAGCAGTGGGCGTGGGTGACACTCAGTCTGACTCTGTTTCCGTTCCCGTGAAGCGTGGAGTCACGTCCCAGGCTCATCACAGCAACCCCTGCCCAGCCCCATCCACACCTTAGGCGCGCCTGCCACTGGATGAATGGCACATGCGGTCCGTCCTTGACAAGCCCCGGCTGAATTGGGCTCCTCCCCGTAGATCAGGCTTGGTAGACTGTATCCAGGTGAAACCTCAAAACTTACACTTTTTTCTCACCCAGACAAGCCCTTGGTGGCTTGTCTTGAAGGGGCCTCAGCTTATAGACACAAAGATCCGGGAAGCTACCAATTAATCGGGAAGAGGGGGTTCTTTCATTTTAGATATTTTCTTGTTGTCTTTCCTGATTTAAAATGTAGTAATTGCTTTAGACAGAAAATTTATATAAAGAAAACTCAAAATCAGCCACTCAGAGGAAGCCATCACATTTATGGATAGTAATTTTTTTAAGTTTTTACTTTGTGTTGAAATTTAGCCAATTAGCAGTGTTGTGATAGTTTCAAGGGAACTCTAAGTGCTCTCCCCGCAAACTCCCCTCCCATCCAGGCTGCCACGTTAGGCTGAGCAGAGTTCCATGTGCTATCCAGTAGAAAGAGAGCAGAGTGTCCGTGTCCGTTCACGGGTCATAGTTGTTTTAACCAGGTCTCTCAGCATTGGACGCTTAGGGTCTTCCTGGCTTCGGTTATCCTAATGACTACTAAAGCAGGCTGCTTTGGTTACTTCCGAGCGCATGGTTTCCACTTTCTTCCGATTGTTTCCTCGCTGACCTCCCCGGCTGCGGCCATCGCGTCAGATCTCCTCACACGGTGCGGTTCTTACATTCCTGTTTCCTCTGTCGTCCGCAGGAGACCACATTCTGGCCAGCGGCTCTGTGCGGATCCCCAGGTTCATGCTTCTGGAGTCTGGGGGTCTGCAGATCGCCCCCGTCTTCATCCAGGACGCCGGCAACTACACCTGCCACGCAGCCAACTCAGAGGGCTCCCTTAGCGCGTCCGCCACGCTCACCGTGTGGAGTAAGGGCCAGGGCCCACGTGGGACAATCCGTTAATAATGGTTTAATCAGCGCATCGTCTGTGCTCAGGGATGTCAATATGCCCTTGGACTCCCTAACCTAATCAAAGGAGAATCATTATTTTTACAACTAATTTAGAGAAATCTGTTGAGCAATTAAGTTTTTTCAGCTTATAAAAGAATAATTAGAAAATGTATTCAAAGATTTAATGGGGACATTTCAGGAGAGATAAAAGGTTAACTTTTTAAAGTCAGCAGAGTAGGGATATTATGCCAAAGTAGCTCAAATAACAAAACTGAGAAGTTGGCTAATTTTATACAAATCACATGAGACAAATGGATCAAGAATTAAAATCCCAGGGGAAGTATTTTTCCCGTACTGTAATTATAACCAATTAAAGCATTCCTCATATATTAAGTATGGATGTTTCCTATGTGTAGGAGTGAACTATAACACAGGTTTCTGAAATGCAGAATAAATTGTTTTCCAGAACCTAGGGATTGGATTACCAAGTATTCAGCTTCACTGACTGATAAACTTTTCCCTCTCTGCTTCATCCATATCACTAAAACTTATTGTTCAAAACAGCCAGAAACAGTGCTTATTAACGGATTTTGATAAAGTCATCTATATGAGGAGAGAAACTTTTAACCGCACGAGTGAATAGTTTGTTAAAATGCCATCCTTGAAGAGAAACTAAAAAACAAACAATTGTGCTTTATTTCGTGTCTGGTTTACACTTCCATGAGGTGGTTGGCGTCCACTCTGATAAATGACCCTTCCTCATTATTAGGTGTTCTAAAGATATCACTAGCTTTTTTAAAAACCATGAGTACAGCGCCGCCACCACCCCTAATATTGTTAAATATTTACTAGAAAAGAGGTCTTGTTCCACGGGATAACCTAGTCTCTCAACCACATCTGACTCATCCAGCATCCCTGGAAATTAACCGTAAGTGTAAAAGCTTGTGGAAAACTGATGTCTGCATCTCTGTAGGTCATTCACCAGACATTGTGGGTCTACTAAGATGCAAAATTGTGATAACACAAGAATGGCTGGCACAGCCCTGCGTGGCCTGGGGGTCTTCCCAGGCACCTGGGCTCTGTCCCAGTTGGAGCAGCAGCAGCACCCCTTTCGTAGGCAGGAAAACCGAGCTCCTAGCAGAGGTGTTTCTCTGGGTGCCCCACGGGTGAGCGGTCAGGCAGGGACCCAGCCTCCTGACTCTCGGCTCCAGGCTCTTTCCTGCCTCAGAGCAGCGCCCGCCTCCAGGCTGTGTGGTGTGGGACACACACAGCGGGTCTGTAGAGTGCCGGGCGGACGTTCAGGCCTGCACGGAGCACGAGGTCCCCCCCGCACTGGCCCCAGACTATCGGGCAAGAGACCCTGCAGGGCCAAGCACCAACTTTCCCCTCCTGGTCTCTGGGAGAATCACAGCCCTCGCAAGACTGTTGTGAGGATTAAGAAAACCCATAAATGAAAGCGCTTTGCAAAGCCATGAGGTGCAGTGTGGACCTTACCAGAATGTTGATCCTCTTGGGAAAGAATCCAGATACTTCCTCAGAGCACAGAGCCTGGTGGACACCTGCCTGTGATCTTGCTTCCTGTTTTCTTCTGGAGTGTTCCGAGGTCGGGGGATGACCTGGGGGGTGGGGGGCGGGAGGCCGGCCTGCCTCCCCGAGATGCAGACGGGCTTGCTTTCAGTTCCCCAGACGTCTCTGGGCGCTTCCGTTTACACTCGTTTTGCCAAGGTGAGAGGAAGTGGGGAGGTTGTGACATCAGATGACCAGTTCGTTACCCCCAGGGGAGGAGGCTCTCAGCCACGTGATCCTGTCTGAGCTGCAGCTTGTGTCTCTGCAGATCGAACGTCCATCGTGACCCCTCCGGAGGACCGCGTGGTGATCAAGGGGACCACGGCCACGCTGCACTGCGGAGCCACCCACGACCCACGCGTTTCTCTCCGGTCAGCTCCATCACTTACAGCATTAACATTCCGTGAGCTGGGGCCTGAGGTAGAGACGAGAGGGGGAATCTCGGGAGCTTTGATTTCAGCCACAGATCCCCGATTACAGCCTCTTACCGTCCCGGGCCCCTTCATTAATCACACAGACCCCATTTTCCACTCCAGCCTTACGTATTATTTACAGTGAGCTGTGTTCCACTTCATGACTTCAATACAGTGTTTCATGATTTTTCTGCCAAGGTTAATACACTATCTGTAAAACGTGCTTGTCAGAGGCTGATACTTAATGAGAGAAAAATCCAGCGAGATCAAATGGGATTTCAGCAGCGTTTGCGCTGGGGCTGGGCTGGACCCAAGGGGTCTGCTCTACTGCAAGGACGGCTCCTGTGTATCAGGCAGAGAGGGAGTGCCACGTGAGGGAAGGCCCCGCAGTGATCAACTCGCTTAGAGGAAAGCACATGGAACGAGGGGACCTGGAGGATATGAACACCCGCTCAGGGGATGGTGACCCCGCCCCGCCTTTGTCTGACTCAGCCTACAAGGTCGTGATGAAGACGGGCGGACGTGGGGCAGCAGACATGGGTGGCTGTCGACCGCAAGCTTCTTCCCAAGACGCTTTCAGAAGTGTTTTTAATTTTCAGAACCAGCCTTGAGCATGCATCTAGAAAGAAAGACACGACTACCCTCGTGTTTCCACTCTGGCCTCAGCCCCAAAGGCGTGCAGTTAGCCCCTGACAGGACCGAGGTGCCCTCCTGCTTCCTCGCAGGCCACTCTCAGCAGAGGGGGAAGGCGGTGGACGCATAGACACGTCACTGCCTGGACAGGGAGCCCCAGCTGTTTTCTCTCTTCTTGGGCAGCTACTGGACTAACTGAGAATTGTATTTCTGTCTGCCTCTCTGGAGTTCCCCAGAGCTCAGAAATCAAGTTTGCCTTCCTTCCAAGAAGGTTGAAGGCAAAGCAAACACACAAAAGCCAATGAGTTAGAAGATTACCTAGAGAATTCTTGGATCCTAGAGAACTAATTCTTTTCTAAAGGACTTGGGAGTGTCACCCTACAAAGGTATTTTCTGCTGCCCTAAGGCCACGAGAGAAACCCTTCAGGTCTGTGTGGTTTCCTTGTAGCTTCTTATGTGTGGTTAAACAGAGTCAGAGCTCGCTTCCTGAGAAGCGATTAAGTTGCTCACTCTGGGCACCCCCTGGCCTGGACACCCCGAGGGGCACTGGCCCTGAGCACTGGCCCGGAGTGAGCAGCGGATTCACGTCCTTCCTGCAGGGTCAGTCCTGCTCTGTCTGCGGGTGATGCCAGACGAGCCTGTGCTCCGTGTGTATCGAGCCTTTAAAGAGCTGGGCACGTTTTGGAAATCCAGTCCAGGATTTGGGAGAGGAAAGCCAGCAATGTGATTCCACCCAGCAGTGACCAGTGAGGGGCCCCTGCCCACCCACAGCCCCAGGCTGGCGGGCTCCTAGCGGCTTCTACGTGTGAAATGAAAAGCAAGCTAAAGCACCATAAGGAGTGAAAAGAGAAGGGCGTGCAGTTTTAAGGACAGAATGACTGGATTTTAAGAAAGCATGTTGACGGGTGTGATGCGTTTTCTTCAGGAACTGGGGAATTCCGCCCTGGGGACTTTTACGCAGCCCTGCCCCCATCCAGCTGCACTCTGGCCTCCAGGATGTTCCTCAGCGGGAGGGGCGGGTGTAGTGGTGACAGACGTGACCACAACCCCTCAGACTGCCCGTCCCGAACCCCAGGACCAAACAGTGTCTGCCCTGGCCTTCAGCGTCCTGCTTTTAACTTCAGCATCTGCCTCTGTGATGTGACCAAGACCTTAGGTTGCTTTCCTTTTTTTAAGGTATAATTCACATGTTAGGTACCACCCTTTAAAGAGCAGTTCCAGTGGTTCTTACTATTGACTACACTGTATTCACAAAGTCGTGCTGCCCAGGTGGCTCTAGTGGTAAAGAACGCGCCTACCAGTGCAGGAGACATACGAGACGCGAGTTTGATCCCTGGGTCAGGAAGATTCCCCAGGAGGAGGGCATGGCCACCCACTCCAGTATTCTTGCCTGGAGAAGCCCCTGGACAGAGGAGCCTGGTGGGCTGCCATCCATGGGGTCACAAGGACTTGGACACGAAGGAAGCCACATCGCACACGCACGTTCACAAAGTCAGCAACAGCTCGCTTTTTAATGGAGGGGGAAGGTCAGCAGCCAGGGTCCTCACCAGGCCTCTCTGCTTGGCCCACAGCTACGTCTGGAAGAAGGACAACGTGGTCATCGCCCCGTCCAGCAGCTCCAGGGTCGTGGTGGAAAAAGACGGGTCCCTCCTCATCAGCCAGACGTGGTCGGGTGACATCGGGGACTACACGTGCGGCGTGGTCTCCGAGGGCGGGAACGACTCCAGGACAGCGCGCCTGGAGGTGATGTGAGTACCGCACCCGCGTGCGCGCCATGTCACCACCCCTTCTCGCGGTCACACGCGGTGGGTCGCACAACAGGGGTCAGAGGCCGCCGCCTTGGGCCGCAGGCAGGCACACTTGCAGGGCTGGGGGCTTGGTAATCGCCTTGGGCCTCAGACACGCACACTTGTGGGGGGTGTCAGTAACCTTAAAGTCGGGTCATGTCCGCCCTCAGCTTGGCTGGTTCATGATCGCTTTTCCTCCTCGATGATCCCCACGACCCTGCGTCCTGACGGACTGTTCACCCCGCCTTTCCACGCGATGCTGGTCAGAACCTCCAGCCGGTGAGGGATGGCAGGCCGGCCCAGTGCCCCCGAGAGCCCACTGCTCTGAGGGGAGACACGCGCCTCCCACCAGAACGCATGGACGTGGCCGGCAGCCGCCCACCCCGCCTGCCCGGCTTTCCGGGGTAGGGGGTTGTGGGGCCACACTCGCCTCCCACAGCCCCTGTCCTCACAGGCAGGAAGCTGAGGGGCCTGCTGACCAGGTCATCTTTGCCGCGTATTTTCTGGTCAGTCGCTAAGTCGTGTGCGACTCGTGACCCCGTGGACTGCAGCACGCCAGGCTCCTCTGTCCTCCACTGTCTCCCAGAGATTGCTCAGACCCCCGTCCATGGAGCCGGTGACACCGTTTAACCATCTCACCCTCTGTCTCCCCCACTTCTCTCCCCCCGGGAGTGGAGGATGACACAGCGTTCTGAGGCCTGGCCGTGTTTGGCATACCTGCGGCGCTCAGTAAATGCACACTGGTTGGTTGAATGAATGTGTGTCACAGGCCTCCAGTCGTCCTCCCAGCCAGTCTGCTCAGGCCTCTGGCCTTCCTTTAGGTGTGCACGTGCCTGGGCTCCCCACCACTTGAGGGTGCCCGCCCTGCTCAGCCCTGGTCCCCTGTCTTCTTTCCCCCATTCACAGCTCACGGGAAGACCTTCCTAAAAATTGTTGATGATTCTGGCGTCCACGACCCATGAACCCACGTGACACACCATGCTATTCACAGTTAAACTACCTTTGAGAACTCTTAGATAATCCCTCATTGGTACCAGATAAATAAATGTTAGCATTTCCTAAAGACTGTCAGCAGAAGCCGAACTGCATGCTCCCCGCGAGTGCGTTCTTTCCACTCTGCACAGTTTTTATGTTCTGCTGATTTACATATCTTCCCTGCTATTCGCTTATTTGATTTCCTCTAAGTAAAATGCATTTTTTTCAGTAAACGTTGCTGTATCTATAAAATAATGGGCTTTCTGTAATGGGAAAACACCTCATCTCCAAACACAGAAATACTGTAGATTCGCGATTCAAACCAATTTAGGTGCGACTGGTTGCAGAGCTGATTTGAGAGACAGCGGTCCCTGTGAATTGTCGGTGTAATAAGCTCTCAGTTCTTCCAAATCGGAATGAATGGGGAAGGTTGTAGGTTAGAGCGCGCGTATCTCTAGATCCAATAAGGTCCTAACTCTAGGACGTTGGCGATGACAACAGCGATGATAATAGTCATAACTCAGGATTGCGGGGCGTTCGAGCTTCTCGGAGAACTTGCAAATCCAGCGCGTGAACGTCTCCCGGATTCACTCGGATGACAACAGCCACAATCTCCTGTTGCAGGAGTGGCTGAGAGCTGCTCACGGCTAAACAGTGTCCTTCAGAAGAGCCTGAGAGGGTGCTTCCCGGCCTCCCCACTCGAGTTAAAAGCCACTTTGTTAACTATAGAAATTAGGAGCGTTTCAAGTGGGCTTCCCAGGAGCAGGCCAGCCGCTGGCAGCTCTCCTGTGGGCCTGCTCTGCAGTTGGTGCCCTGGAGCGTCTGCTCTGCGTCAGCCTGGGGGGAGGGGGGGGGCTAGAGGACCCTGGTGGAGGGAGAAGCCACCATGGCAGCAGGGCCACCGGCCACCCCCGAGCGATGCTGGCCTGGGGCCCTCTCCCCAGCTCTCCTGCTGCAGCCTCGGTTTTCTCACCTGTGAACGGGGCACGTTTTCGTTTACCATGAAAGATGGTGGTTAAGTCTGAATGACTGGCCAGGAGCCCAGCTCAGGGCGGCAGTCAGTCCCAGCTCTTACTGTCCCTCACCGTCTCGTAGAGAAACACTCCTCTTTTCATCAGCAGCACCCCCGCACGCTGGGGCCGAGAGGTGGCTCTCTTTCACCTTGCTTTGTTTCTGCCTGAAGTCTGTGACCCTCGGGCGCACCAGGTGCGTCTATCGGCCATGAGGCCTCGGTGCCTGAAACAGGTGGCCCATCAGTGTCTGAGGAAGCCCCGCTCCACTTAGCAGATTGAGACAGTTCTGGGTATTTGGTGCCACCAAGGAGGACTAATTTCAGAGGGGTCTGCCTCAGCCCCTCCCGGAGAGGAGAGGGTCTCTTGACGCATCTGACCACTTAACAACACGCAGGCTTGGTTATGCTGCTCCCCGGTCGTGTCAGCCGTGTCTGTCCCACCAGTTTGCTGGGGCCTTACAGGGAGAAACTGGGTCTGGGGTGACTGCAGACCCCCGAAGCTTCTTGCTGTATTGAGCACCCCAGAGGGACCAGACGCCAAGGCTCTGTGGGTTGACTGTTAATCATTTAAAAACCCAATTAGCACTGTGTCTTTCCTTCTGAGACCAGAGACTAATTCCTCTGAGCCAGAGTACAGAGGAAAGCCTCATTTACGGAGAGGCTGGAAGACGCAGCCCCGAGGCAGTGGGAGCGGTTTCCTTCAGTAAAACCACTTCTGACAAAGCCGTAATATGGAGCGAACAATTTAGTGCCATTTCTCAAGAGTTGTCAGGCCCCCACTGCCTTCATCCTCGGAGTGAAGTCAGAGAAGATGGGTTTGACCGAAGCGTCGTTGCTTTTCTATATAAAAATGCTCATCGGCCCCTTTCCCTCCCGGGCAGCCCCCCACGGGCGCCCCTTCACCGGCCGCTTCCTCTTGGGTCTCTTCCCCAGCTGGTTTTTCCCAAACACACCTCGCCGCCTCACCTGCCCGCACAGGCCCGGCCAGGTTGTTGGTAACTCCTGCCGTTACCGCAGCCTAGTTCCCTCGATGGTGAGTTCTCTTCAGACCACGCGGTGACTCAGCATGGGCTTCAGCCCCGCGTCCTTGGATCCCTTTCATTTGTCTCCCTGCGAGTCACTCTGCTGATCATTTATCTCCTTTCCGAGCTGCAGAGACGTGCCGAGACGCCCTCTCCTGCTATCAGATAAGATCCTCCGAAATGGATTCAGGAAATCGGAAAGCCTCATTTGTCGGCCGTGGATGGGTTAGTCGAGTATTTCACCAAGCTTAATTTTCCAGATAACCGAAACTTATCATTTAAAGAAATAGTGTACGTTTCCAATGTATATTAAAGAGTTCTTTGCATTGTGAAACCAGTAATACTGAACACCAGAGATATGCTAGAGAGGAATTCCAAATGGGGAGGAGCTGGAACCAGAAGTAAAACAAATCTAAGTTTCCTTCCGACTCAGAGTCCTGTGATGTGTGCAAACACCTCGCTTTGCATCGGCCGTCCTCGGGGTGGCCGTGGACTTGGGCGGCGGTGGACGAGGGCCCGTTATCTCCAGCTGCGTCCCAGACAGCGACGTCCTTGGGCACCGCTGGCCCCAGATCCCGGCACCGGCTCTGCATGTCTCCAGGCTCCTTTCCTTGTAAGTTCCTCAGTCTCCCCATCTTTTTAGAATTCCCTGCCCACCCGTCCGCCGCAGGCTCGGGGCTGCATTGCTGCTGTTCCGTGGGGCCCCGTTCCACAGGCCCTGTGCTCTTCCCCTTGGTGGGTTTTCAGGGGCCGGGAGGCAGGACCCCAGACCTGCGCCCCGGGTGAGATGGATGGACCAGGGGCTTGTCCTAGCTGGCTCCGGGACTTCCAGAGACACGGACCAGCAGACACGGGGTAGTGAGCAGCCCTCCGTATCAACAGCACCCCAGCCGGTCAGATGGCGTGTTGCTAAATGCACCCCATTTAGGCTGAGAGGCATGATCTGACGCTGAACGCAGACCTGGGGTCTTCCCGGCTGTGGGAACATGAGGATCGGACCCCCGGTAACCCCCGGGACGGGGTGTGCAGAGACGCTCCGGGCCATGGCCGACTCTCCTGTGCAGAAGGAGCCTGTCCCTTCCCGCCGCCTCCTGTCCTGTCCGTCCCGCCTCGGGGACAGGGGTCTGCTCTGCGAGGCTGGTCCCAGGCCCGCTGTGTGCCCCTCCTCCGCCTGCCGTGCCTTACCCGGACTCCACCCGCGTCGGCCCTGGCCGCCTGCCTCCTCTGACCGCCAGCCGCCTCTCCCTCCTGACGGCTACACGGCGCATCCTCTGACAGTTTGTCGCCAGGACCCTTTCTAAGGAGCTGCCCTCGGGGTCCCGGTTCCAGCCCCGGAAAGCCAGCGTCACACCAACAACCAGAAATTCTGGGCCCAGGCCTCTCACTTGCCTCCCTCCACGACGCAGTGCAAGCTGGGCCCCGCCGGTGCCCCGAGCGGCCACTGCCCGCGCCGTCCGCCGTCTTCACCCCCGATGTGCTCACCTCGGCCCGCCTCTCCTGCAGGGGCGCCGCCTCTCAGCTGCTGCCCCTGTTGTGGCTCCCCAGCTGCACACTCTGGGCGGCCGGGGCCGGGCCGCCTCCTGGCTGTGTCACCCGGGAGGGCGGGCTGGAGGGGGCTCTGTTCTCCCTCCGCCCCCGCGGGGTCAGCGCGCCCACTCTCCCCACGCGCCCCGCGTGCCGCTCGGCTCCAGGCGTTGGTGACGCGGGGTGAACAAGACTGCCCGGCCCGGGGGAGGACGGGGGCCCGTCAGCCAGCATGCGCCCTGGCCCTGCCCCGTGGGCTTCACGACGTTTGTCCAGCTGAAAAGTCTATCAATTACAGAGGGAGTCGAGCTAGGCGTGATGAGCTCTGCTGGAGTCGGGGGCGAGAGGGCACAGAGGGGCCCCACAGAGGGGAGACTGAGCTCTGGAGGCTGGGCTTGGTCCGCCCGGGCAGCACTGTGCTCTCAGGAGAGCTCCTGGCGGGGCAGTGCTGGCTGACGAGCTGGGAGGGGGCGCTGCTGAGGGCAGGGGAGCGGCATGACCCCCGGCAGAGCTCAGGACTCCAGGCAGCCCGAGCCTCACGACTCCGGGAGCACTGGTGTTCTGAGCAGAGGGGCCCCTTTCCTGATTTAAAACTCAGTTCACAATTAAAGAGAAAACAGGACGACATTTCAGGCCCAAGTTCATCCTTCGTGGTACTGATTTAAAGTCGTGGTCTACATGAGAAATATTAGTTTGTTTATAAACCGCACGGGTGGGTTGGAGAGAGCTGTGTTTCTTAGGCAGCTGCAAGCACATAACAGCTTAATAAATTTCCAAGGGTAATGAGTGCATTTTTTAAATTAAAAATATCAAGGATAATTACGGCTTTCTGTGCTGGCCTGTGTGGGTCAGCAGTAATTGATGTGTAAGAGAAACCAGAGCTAACTGGTGGGTGAAGCGGGTCACACCCAGTGTCCCCTTTCCAGTCCCCTCCCCTCTCCAGCAGGAGGAGAAGCCAGTCCTAAGGTCCAGAAAGCGGGGCCCTGCTCTGGGGACTAGGGGTAAAGGTTGAACACGGGCCTGGCAGCTCAGGATTGCCAGGTCTCAGCCCCATCGGTGGTAGAAACCACTCGACTGGGTTTTGAAGCTTCCTCATCAGTAAATCCCAATGAAGACCCACCTGCTTGTAACTTCTTGCCAGAGTTTATCTGCTTTGTGTTTCCACTTTACAGCCTTGCTGACGGGTTGTTTTACCGTCTCCGTGGGTTGTCAGCGCTTTCACCGCAGTTGCCCCTCAGTGCCTCTCCCAAATCTCCATTGCCCAACAGAACGCAGGGCTGCAGCGTAACTGCACAAGCCCAGTCACGAGACGGCCATGCTGTCCAAGGATACATATGGGCACTTTGGCTGGTGACTCCAAATAGCTGGTGTTGGAAACTTCCACAGTCGACCCTGTTTCCCGGGCCTTTTCCTCTTACGTGGCTTGCTGTATTCCCATTAACAGCCCCTCACTGCAGAAGCAAACTGGTGACCAAGTTTTCTCACTTACACCATCGACTGTATGAAATGGGCACTCCCCACTCGATTTCAGCGAGAGTCATTAGTTGTTTAATTCCTGCCAGAGGGATTAAATCAAATTACGTTTGGAAAATAAAACACGTTGTGAATGGTGGCGGTTTTTGTTTTTTTTCTTGGGGTGGGGGAAGGTGGCGGCGAGTCGTTAGTATTTGTGTTCAGGGCCTGCTTGAGGTTTTCCACTTTCCAAACACCGCACCCCAGGACCCAGCAGTGTGAGAGCCAGGAGGGTATCACACAATTCTGATACATGTTTTTTTTTTTTCCTCTCCTTTTGTATCCAGTGAGCTGCCTCACTCACCCCAGAACCTTGTGGCCAGCCTGAACCCTGCGCACAGCCACGCCGTGGTGCTCTCCTGGGTCCGACCCTTCGACGGGAACAGCCCTGTTCTTTACTACATCGTGGAGCTGTCTGAGAACAGTAAGTAGCCATGCGGCAGTGTCGCCACGGGCCATGAGCAGATTTCGCCCCGGCTCTTAACATCCGTAACCTTTCCTTCTGGCTCAGACCCATACCAGCCAGCGAAATGCTCTGGATGCTTCACGGAGTTTCAAATGGAAACCGCAGCTCGGGCTTCAGGAAAATGAAAGGGCAACGTGGGCGCAGAGGCGGGCAGCAGCAGGGGTGGCCCCAGGGCCTCCCGTGGGTCTGTGCTGAGGGCCTGGGGCCATGCCCACAGGGGCGCCTGGTCTGCGTGGGGTGGAGAGGACCCCGCAGGAGCGGCCTCCTGCCGTCAGGATCCTGACATAGCTGACCCCCGTGGGCATCGTCTCCTGGAAATCAGGACCGTTTCCGTCGTCTGTGTGTCCTTAATAGGCACTCGTGGATGGACGGGGTCAGGTTCCCTGGTGGATTCCCGGAGGGTGTACTCAGGTCATAGACACTGACCCTGGGCCGTGAGGAGGTGCCCGGGCTACATAAAATAGGGCACGGCTGCACACGCACGCCAGCTCTTCCCTCAACAGTGTGCATGCACTGTTGGTTGGCTCTTTGTCAGACATCTTGCCTAAGTAAGAAGCAGGTTTTACATACTGTCCGTCATTCCATCCTTCCATCCATCCATCCATCTGTCCAGTACTTGGTCCTGCTTGGGCATCTGCTCTGTACCGGGCGCTCTGCTGGGTGCTGGCTGCACGCTGACCCGGTCAGCCTCGACCCCTGACAGAAGGATGTGCCCAGACACGTCCTTGCGTCCTCTGTGCCATGCTGTCCCGTTGAGGTACCTTCATTCCAAGTGCCATAGGGAGACGGTGCGGGGAAGGGCCCAGCTGGGAGATGGTCGGACAGCACCCCTAGCGGGTGGGCGTGGCGGGAGGCCTGGGCGGGCAAGGGCATGGGGCAGCGTGTCACCTCGAGGCATGTGGAAACAGCCCGCTTCTGAAGTGAGGATAGCGTGCAGGAAGGGCCAGGATGCTGAGACGGTGACCGAGGGCATCCTCTGCCCCCGGCTCCCCTCCTGGGCTGACCTGAGCTGGCCACTGCCCAGACGCTTTCCCTGAGAGCTCTAGAGAAGAGTCTGGAGTAGTCCACACCGTCATCACGACTGCATTGAGCATTGTCAACACAAAGACTCTGAAGTGGAGAGGACCGTCCTCTCCGGCTGGCCCTGACTTCTCCTGTGGCCTCAGCCAAGTCAGTCCGTGCCGCCGTTAGTGGGCAAGTCACACGTCTCCCTGCCGAGAAGATAGCAAGACCAGCACTGTCATCTGGGCCAAAGATCTGGGTTTTATTTTTATTAGGGAACAGCGCCCTGAAGAAGCCCCTGAACACGCTGGCTCGCCACGGTCAGAAAGAGCCGCTTAGCAGCCAGCGCGCTAAAATGGAGATGGCATTTGGCCGGCGCCGAGGGCTGTGCCAGCGGATGGTTCTAAATAACCCCACCCCCCAGTCGCCACGTCCCGCTTCTCAGGATACTGGCCGCTGCCAGCGCTGCCTGGCAGGCAGAGTCCTCTGCTGGCCTCCTGGAAGCCAGGGTCCTGCAGGGGCCACTCTGGTGTGGCTCGGTGGCGGAGGCAGGCGCTGGGCAACACCTGCCCTGTCGATGTGCCAGCGTCACAGGACGGCCTCATTGGTGCTTTTACAGAGCAGAACTCTGGAGCTGCCGCCACAGGGCATCCAGGCACTGGCCCAAGCCAAAGCCTGTGTGTGCGGAGCGTGGCCCCTGAAGGTGCCCCGAGCTCCTCCCAGGGAGCTGGTCGTTCTCTGGTCCCAGGAGTCTCTGCCAGAGGCCAGGACCTGGAGAGAACTGCCACATCCCAAGGCCCAGCCTGAGGGATGAGCCTGCTGGGCTGAGGGGGCAAGGCCTTCAGGGCCAGGGGAGCCCAGCGGACCCTCCATGGTGGTTCAGTGGTTAAGACAGCCCTCTTAGACAGCACGGGGCACAGGTTCAACCCCCGGTCAGAGACCTAAGGTCCCACAGGCTGCGTGATGCGAACGAAGGAAAAGGTTGAGGGCAGGGGCTCTTGATGTCTTCAGAGCAGTGACCCTGCAGACAGGCTGAGGACTCTGTCATACAGAAGGACATGGCCCCCTCTAAAGTACTGGTTGAGTTTGATCAAGACTAATCTTTAAGGTTGTTACAGTCCCAAGGGGGAGAGTGCCAGAAAAACCTGTGATGGACTCTGACGTGGACCAAAGGGCAGGTCACCGTGTCCCTTTGAGCCACCTTCAGGGTCACCTGGTGCTTTAGGGGCCTGTACTTTTCATTGTTTTTGAGCTATTTTTACAACTCTAGCGTAATCTCGCAACTCTGTAGCTTTCTCTAGAAAGCTCACAATGATGTGAATAATTCTTGTCCATAGAAATCGTGTGTCCTGGTGATAAGTCGTGACCGAAGTAGTTGGTTATTGCTCTGAAGCTACTGGCCAGTTTTGCCTGTTTGTAAGTTCATTTTAGCGTGCCTGATGGTCAGCATGTGTGTATGTTGTTTGAGTTCTCTTCTGATACGTTGTAACATCTTACTGGTTCCCTCATTAATAAATGGCAGCTAAAATCTTTGGGCTTCGCTGGTTGCTCAGTGGTAAAGAATCGGCTAGCCAATGCAGGAGATGGGGGTTCAATCCCTGGGTCAGGAAGATCCCTGGGAGAAGGGAATGGCTACCCACTCTAGTATACTTGCTTGGGAAATCCCAAGGGTGGGGAAGCCTGGTGGGTTCCAGTCCGTGGGGTGGCAAAGACACCTTAAGGGCCCCAAATGTGGCCCCCAAATGTGTTTGTGCTTCCAACAGCCTGGACACTAGTCCCCGGCACACTTCTGTCCTGGTCGCCAGCCCTAGACTCTTCCCGTGTAGAAGCACTCATTGCTTAGAGCGCAGAGGCCGGGCTTATGACGTGGTTCAGTTCAGTCCAGCCACACAGTCGTGTCTCCGGGGAGGTGGGGAAAGCCTGCCTTCCCGGCAAGACTGCTCACGGCTCAGCCCGCTCTCCTCCTGCACGGGTCTGTCCATCAGCCAGCAGTGCCACCCCGAGAGCATGTGTAACCTCCTCCTCCCCGCTTGGTGCCATGAACTTCAAAGCTGACGCCTGGCTGCATGTTGCCTTCTTGCCAAAGTGGCAGAGAGGCTTTGTTCTTCTGCTTCAGATTATTTGCAACCATCTTTGAAACACGTGTCACACGGATGCCTTCTCATAGCCCGCGAGAGTGAGGAGGTGGCTTCATCCGAACCCACTTTCTGTGGGTTTTGCATATTGAACCTCACACTGGGAGCACTTGCTCCCATTTTAAAATCCATCCAGACCCTCCCTGCTGTGTCGCCGTGTCATTGGCAGGGAGCCAGACTGAGGCAGGGGGCTTGGCGGCTTGTCTCCTACCCCAGGCTGAGCTCCCCTCTACTTCTGGGCCTGTCCAGGCCCCACGTCTAGCCGCTCTAGCCAGCATGTCCTTCTCTGACGCAAACAACCTCTTCGTTCAGGGACCACACCCTTCCCAGGACCATCTTCCCCAGAGCTCAGAAAGCCCAAGCCAGGGGATGCGAACGGCTGAGGGTCTCACAGCCTGTTCTTGCCATCACTCTGGCCATATTCCTTAGCAGGGAATTTCATTTAGTTCCCAAGTTCTCAGCTCTTTCTGTTCTTCACTTTTAAGACAAAACTTAAAACTCTATCCCTGCACAGTTTTATTGCTTCTCTAACAGCAGAGAAAGCCTTCCCAAAGTGGAGGCTATGAAACCATTGTAACCGCCTGTTCTCTGGGGTTCTGTCTGAGACAGAAAATGCTGTCCTTTCCTGCTCCTTCTCCTGGCCCAGGGACCATCTCTGGCTAGTCTCAGCCTCTCTCCCAGCCTTCCTGGGGGAGTTTGGCCCATCCCTCCATGGGGACCTTGGAGCCCTCAGTCTTATCCCCTGTGGGTGCCATGAGCAGGTCTGAGTAACAGCATCCTTCCACAACCGTGCTTCAGTTCACTCACTTAAGGTACGTGTGATGCCGTGATAGACTCACGGGAGACCTCGTGGTCTTCTCTCAAGAGTACGGCCTATTCTAAAACTGTTATTTCTGCCAGCTCAAGCTTGAAATTCTAAAGTGCCACTACAAATTATATTCCTCTCATGCTTTTAATCATTCTTTATCCAGAATCCTGTAGAAGGATCTCATTTAACCTTCACGGAACCAGCTATTATCTGTGCTTCTCCTTTAATGTCCGGATGAGCTGTGAATAAGCCAGGAGAGGCTGTTCCGTGGCCCGGACACGCTCACCTCTGAGTTCTCACGTCCACCCAGAGCAGACGAGTGGCTCAGAGCGGGGATCAATTCCACAGCCCCCTTCAGCTTCCCAGCAGCTTCACTCTGAGGAGCTTGAGGTTCTGGGCTTTGAAACTATCTCTGTTGACAGGATGGCTATAAACAGAGGGCCCTTTAGCATAGAGAAGCAAATGTTGTTCGTCCCACCAAAGCAATTTCAATAACTCGTTGAGTTGAGCACTGAAATATAGGTCAGAGTCTCTGAAAAACTTGAGAATAATTATAGCAAGCACTTGAAAAATCATGAGGGTGGTTTAGAAAACAACTGTAGTATTGACCTATGCTTATTTCGTTTCATTTTTTTCTGCTGCTCTCTTTTTTTTTTCTCCAAATTTTGGAAATGAGTCTATATTACTTTTTTGAGAAATACATACACATATATTTATATATGTGTGTATATGTTTAAAAAAACTTACCTTTAGTATTACTCTATGGATGTACAGTTCTCAGAGTCAATCCAGGTTTTATAGCGTATGTAATTTTGGAGATTTTGTTAAGAAAAAAAATACTCAGGGCTTCCCTGGTGATCCAGTGATTAAGAATCCACGTTGCAACACAGGGGATGTCAGTTCAATCCCTGGTCCAGGACGATTGCATGTGCTGCTGAGCCCGTGTGCTGAACCGCTGAGCCCGTGCGCTGCTTCTCCTGAAGCCCGAGCGTCATAGAGCCCCCTGCTGTGCAACAGGAGAGGCCACCGCAGTGGGAAGCCCACACAGCACCTGGAGAATAGCCCCCACTTGCCTCAATTAAAGAAAGCCCGCCTAGCAGCAAAGACCCAGCACAGCCAAAAATAACTAAGTGAAATTACACGTAAACAATAAAAACCTTCACAGGTGGAATGACCCCCACGGGGATCTTGGGCAGGGCCGGAGCAGACGGGGGCCACGGGCTCACTGTGCCCCTGGAGAGGGCGTCGGGTGGCCACTCTTCACAGCTGATGGAGGCCCAGCCCCCTGCCGTCAGTGCACCCCAAAGGCAGCAGGTCCCTGAACAGGAGAGGCTCCGTGAGCCCCGACAGGAGGGCCCACTCTGCAGAGTGTGAGCTCCAGCAGAGTCCCGCGGCCTTTAGTCCTGGCTCTCCACATCCAGCTAGTGTGCGCCGGGCGTGCCTGGTGGCTGCAGGCCACAGCCCCACCGTCCTCCCGTGCAGGACACCCAGTGTCCAGTGCAGGCCCACATGCCCCTGGTCCACACCACCCCGTTAACTGGCTGGCCTTTCCCTGCTCCCCACCTCCTATTTCCGAACGTTTAGGTGTACAGAACAGTCGTGGGGAGAGAGTTCCCCAAACCCTGCGCTCGGTTTCCCTTCTCATTAACTTTCCTTCGTGTGGGACGTTGTCACAATCAGTGAGCCGATGTTGCCGTATGATTGTTACCTAAAGGCCGGGCTTTGTTCGGTCTCGGCATTTTGCACGCGTCTGTTTCTGTCCCAGGACCCCACCCAGGCCCACACCCCATTCGGGGGCCTTGGGCGTCTCTGTGGGCTCCTCCTGGCCTGACACGTTCTCACACTTACCCTGACATGGACGACGGTGGCAATCTGGGGAGGAAGGGGAATGTGGGAGGTCCTCTCACAGTTAGGCTGGGGCGAGGGGTCTGGGGAGGGACCACAGGGCGCAGCGCCCGCTCACTGCCCCGCCACCAGGCTCCACTCTTGGTGCGGCCGCTGCTGTTGCCATGGATGGGCCTGTGACGGGGGAGCTGCAAGTGAGCGTGCTCCCGGGATGCCTCCTCCATGGCCCCGTCCTGAGGGTGCACCGTCAGCCTAAGAAAAGCAGAGCGCTTGTGTCCCGCGTCCGCACAGCCAGCCTCGGCTGGGAGAGGAGAGTCCCCTGAGGGTGATCTCCCCGGACCCCGAAGGTGACGGTCCAGAGGACAGCACCCCTTCTGCATCCTCCCTGTGACCGGGCCCTTGGCTTTCCTGCTGCGATACCGAGCAACTGCCAGAAGCCGAAACAACAAAGGTGTACTTATCCGGAAGTTTCCACGACGTGGGAGGATCAGGCTGTTATCAGTGCCTCCATTTCCCGTGTATGGATGCGGACGATGGTCCCCACTGCGGGTCACCATGGGGCCATCCCGCAGTGCCTGGCATGGCAGGTGCTTCCTCAGAAGAAAGATGAATCCGGGCCCTGGGGTGAGTCAGGCCCTCTTCTAGGTGCTGAGGCTCTGACACTGACTCAGACGCATCCGAGTGGAGTTTATCTCCTGGGTGGCTGTTTAAGTGGGTGCGTGAGTGCGTGCTCAGTCGCTCTGCTGTGTCCGACTCTTTCATGACCCCGTGGACTTGCCCACCAGGCTCCTCTGTCCGTGGGATTTCCCAGGCAAGAATACTAAAGTAGGTTGGCCATTTCCTCCTTCAGGGGATCTTCCTGACACCGGGATCAAACCGGCGTCTCCTGCATTGCCAGGTGGATTCTTTACCACTAAGCCACCTGGGAAGCTCCACTTAGGTGGATTTCTATTCTTATTATAATTCTTACAACAATACTGCTATTTCAGGAGACACAGTGTGCAGACAGTTGTAGCCAAATCAGCAGTGGAATTACAATTAGAAAAATAATAAATTTGCATCTTAATCTTCCACTTAGCTCTCTGTATAATGTGGGGGAAGTTGTTTTAATGAAAGCATGTTCGTTCTTATTTGTACAGAAAAATACAAGGGACAGCATCAGTGAGTTCTCATCATTTCACGTACCGGGTGTCCAACTGAGCACAGTCGTAACGTTCTCAGCTGGCAGTGCTGTGACAGAACGGTCACTTTCTAAAAACTTTTCACCAGGAAAAACACTAAATACGCACAAAGGTTCAGAGTATCCTTGTGTCTGGTTTCAAAAACCATCAATAGTTTACAGTATTTGTTTCATCAGTTCCCTCACTCTTTTTGCTAGAGTATTTTAAAAGAAGTCCCAGAGATTTTGTCATTTCATCCATAAGTGATGCAGTAAATACTCAAACAGGGACATCAAACAACATTCATAGAATCCTTAACATCATCTTACACTCAGTCCACATTTAAGTGTCCCTATTAAAAAAAAAAGCCCTTTTCACAGTTGATTTGCTTGAATCAGGATCCACACCAGGCCCATCTGTCGTGTTGGTGGTTTTGCCTCTTTCATCTCTTAATCGACTTTCCCTGTTTCCACCCCCCGCCCTGTCCCCGGCTCTCCCCGGCGCACAAGCCGGGGCACTTCCTGTCCAGTGTCTCCAACGCTCTGGCTGCTTGCTTCCTCCCGGTGCCATCTAATTGGTTCCTGCATCTTCATTATCGCCCAGAGACACTCAGCCTCTGGTTTTGTGTCCCTTCTTGGTGCGTGTGTGCGTGTGTGTGTGTGTGCGTGTGTGCGCATGTGTGTGTGTACTTTCTGGGTGCTGCTGGGCACCCCATGCCTCGTCACGCAAGGAGACACTGGAGGCCCTGCTGCCCTGCTCTCAGGGACGTTGGGCCCCCCCAGGAGGCTAGGCGGCGACAGCCTGTATGTCTGGGGAGAAGTTACTTAAACTTCCTGGAGCCTTGATTTCTTGGCTTGTTAAGTGGGGAGAGAGTGCCTCCTCCCCTAGAGGTCTCGTGTGGTCACGAATGCAAAAGAGCCTCCAGAAGGCGGATGGCAGCACAAACATTAGGTATTAATAGTAATAATGGTTCTTTTGGCAATTAAGGAAATTTTCTGTGGAAAGTAGTTTCCTTCCTCAATAGTACCTTTAACTGAGAACATGGTGATGCTCTTTTTTTTTTTTTTAATAGAAAAAAAGCTTCCAGTACATTTGGGAAGATTGAAAACCACCAATTTTTTAGCCAACAGACAGAGTGGAGGGGGTGATTACGGCTTCCTGGTTTCTGGGCACTGGAAGCCAGGAAGAAAGCTCAGTGATGCCCATCTGTGGAGCAGAGGTTTGTTTAATATCCCGGCTGGGGAAGACTGGAATTCCTTAGTCTCCTAGATCAGAGGAGCAAGGGGCAGCCCCAAGGGGGAGAAAAAAAGCTATCGAGACTTTTATGGGGTGGTTCCCTCTGTCGAAATGTTCTTCTGCATTCCAGCCCCAAGAGAAGCATCTCGTGGGACTCTTCTGTGAGGACCCGGGGAAGAATCTTTTAAAGGGATTTTGCGTTATTGATTGTCAGGAACAGAGTTGCTACTTAAATTTTAACACTTCTCAGCAAGCTACCAATTCCAAAGCTTGTGAATGAGCAAATCCTCCCCACAACCACTTTTTTTTTTTTTGATACAAATCAGAGTGCCCATGAGATGGATCGGGTTCATTTGTATTAGTTTTCAGTTTAATCTCTCTTCCTGCCAGATCTTTTATCTTCGAGCAGGAGAGGGAAAAAGAATAAATAAAGCACCCTATAGACCCAGCAGGAGGAGTGAGCAGAGCCCCAGGGCCCGGAGTAGATTAATAGGCCCTGTTGTCAAATCAGACTGGGCAGCAGTTCCTGCGGCTCAGGCTGCACTTTCAGGAGCTGTTTACACCCCGCGTGAACAAATGGCCCCAAGGCAGGGAGTTGCGTGGGGCCGAGTCAGGGGTCGGGGTGGGGGGAGAGGGGCCTGCGTGGGGCTGGAAGGCGGCGTCCGGACGCTTCTCGGCCCCTGCCCTGCATGGTTCAGTCGTCAGGCTGGACCACTGTGCTTCTGACGCTGCCCCTTTGTGGAATCGCCGCCGTACCTGGCTGAGCAGGTGAGCTGTTTGCTCCCAGACCCTGCCGTCTGCAGGAAGACAGGAATGAAGAGACCCTTTCTTGCGTCGTGTCGCCCAGGGCCCCGCGGGAGCAGGCGCGCTCTCGGCTTGTGGTCAAGGGGGCCTTTACGTGGGAGAGCTAACTGGGGAGTGGAGGTAGGGAACTGAGTGACCAGGGGCTGGCGGCAGCGGAGCCAGACTCACCCATGGTCACAGGGCCCGGGGAGCCTCAGAGCCCGGGGAGGGTCTGTGCAGAGCCACCCCCAGAGAAGAGAAGGGAACCAACCCGGCTGTGAAGAAAGCAGTGTCTCCAGTGAGGAGGGAAGAGTGCCCCCCCTGCCCGACAGGCCCCCAGGGCACAGGCAAGGTGGGGTGGTCGCGAGGGTCTGGGTGAAGATGGGAGTGTCCAGCAGAGTCCCCAGCGGGGCCAGGCCTGGGCCCAGAGGCATCAACGCCCCGCCCTGGTCTCAGGACTCACGTGGCGTCCCCCACCATGCTGTGTGTAGATCAGGTAACAATTCTCACTGTGGTGAGATGCACACAGCATTAAACCTTCCATCCTAACCATTCACAGTGTTGTTCAACCAATCGCAGACTGTTTTCATCCTGCAGAACTGAAGCCCTGTCCCGTTAAACAGCTCCCCGGCCCCCGGCCCCCAGCCTTCTACATTCTGGCACTATGAATCTGACTGTTCCAGGCATCTCATTTAAGTGGAGTTGTACGTTTTTTTGTCCTTTTGTGTCTGGCTTATTTCACTAAGCATAATGTCCTCAAGGTTCATCCATGTGGGAGCATAGTTCAGAGTTTCCTCCCTCTTCAAGGCTAATATTCTGTCACGTAGATGGACCACATTCTGTTTTTACATTCATCTGTTGATGGACCCTTGGTTTGCACCACCGTTTAGCTACTATGGAGCTTCCCTGGTGGCTCAGATGGTAAAGCGTCTGCCCGCAATGCGGGAGACCCAGGTTTGATCCCTGGGTTGGGAAGATCTCCTGGAGAAGGAAATGGCAACCCACTCCAGTGTTCTTGCCTGGACAATTCCATGGACGGAGGAGCCTGGTAGGCTACAGTCCGTGGGGTCGCAAAGAGTCGGACACGACTGAGCGACTTCACTTCCACTTACTTCCTTTAGCTACTATGAGCAATGCTGTTAAGAGGGTGAGTGTACAAACACCTGTTTGAGACCCTGATTTCAGTTCTTCGGGGTCCATGTTTTGACATGGACTTGCTGGATCACATGGTAATCCTGTTTTTAACTTTCTGAGGAGCTGCCCCCCTGTTTCCCCTGGCAGCTGCACTGTTTTACGTTCCCACCAGTGGTGTACAAACGTTCCGACTTCTCCCCGTCTTCGCCAACACGTTACTGTCTGCTCTTAGATAGCAGGCGTCCCAGTGGGTATGAAGCGGACTTCAGTGGGCTTCTGATTTCCACCCCCCACATTACTGCTTCCCGGGTGGCGCGGTACTAAAGACTCTGCCTGCCAACGCAGGAGACGTGGGTTCAACCCCTGGGTCAGGAAGATCCCCTGGAGGAGGAAATGGCAACCCAGTCCAGTATTCTTGCCTGGGAAATCCCATGGACACAGCCACCTGGCAGGCTGCAGTCCACGGGGTCGCAAAGAGCCAGACACAGCTGAACAGCTGAACACACATAACGCACGTTTTCGTATGAGAAGCGGGAACAGAACTGAAGCCCTGTAAGCAGAAGAGCTCCAAGTCAGCTTTGGCCTCTGTCCTTTCAACCAGGTATCAGCCATCTTCAGGATGGAACCTGTGTCTCCACTGAAGCCTGACTCAGCCTGCCCAGTTCCCACCAACCACGTCCAGTTACGCTGACATTAGCGGAGTGTCTGTCCCCCTCTGTGGTGACAGAGGACTCTTTTCTGTAAGGGAACCTGCCCAGAAAACCAGATCACCACGAGCCGTTGGATGCCCTAAAGGGGTCTCAGGCTCCCAAAGTAAAAGGAGACACTAGTGCGAGTTTTTCTACAGTTGATTGGAGACACACACGTTGCATTTTTAAAGGAAACATAAAAGTGGGGGTCCTTGTCAGCGGTAGATCACCTCTGTCACCGAGCAGCACAAGCCAGGAATGCCCAGCTGGTGGCGAGGACTGCCATCCCAGAAAGCCATTTTGGGAGCAGCTTTATTTGAAATAATTAAAAAGACTCAGCCCTCGCAGCCCAGCTGGCACCGTGCTGCAGAGCGCGCAGCTTCCATCGAGGAGTCCGGACTTAGCGTGGACGGCACTGCGTGCAGCTCAACAGAAGTCGCCTCCAAGGGCCTCACTTCATTTCAGAACAGCTTGTGGCCACTTCTTCACCCGTAAAGACCCCGAGCGCGTTTCTGATGAGCCCCCAAGTGCAAACTTGTAAGTCTCCACAGCCAGGCCGCTAGGTCTTCACGGAAGTGGCTGTGATGTTGTGTGTGGGCTGTGCAGGCCTGTGCGCAGGCCGAGCTGAGCCTGTCTGACACCAGGGTCACGAGTCGCCCCTGTGTGACACTTTCAGACGTGGGTGAGCGATTGCAGCGATTGTCTCCAAGGAACAAGAAGGATAATTGATTCCCGTAAGAGCTGCCCATCCCCCTGCCTCACTTCACTGATAACTTGAAGACACAGTTCAGCCTCAGAGCGATTCCGAGTGGACCCGACAGAGGGCTCTTGTTCATCCTAAGGCTCCGCGAGGTGCTCGGGCCAAAAACCCAGCCTCAACTCTGCAGAGATCGTCCCGGGGAGGGGTGGGGGCCCGGCAGAGCCTTCCGAAGCCTTGCAGAGGAGAGCTCCCTTAGCTGGCAGGGTTGCCCTTCCACACCTGCCCGGAAAGCCCGGGGGAAAGATCTCCTAAACTCGCTGTGAGTTTCATTCCACATCTCTCCAGCCAGAGCCGCTCAGGGGCGTGGATGGAACGGGCCGCCACGCAGATGGGAGGCAGAATGCATGGCCCATCTGTCTTTATCATGCTCATTTCCTCTTTTATTAAAATGTTAATGAATATAGTTTTTATTTATCATTTGGTGGCGTGTGCAGCATCCTTTTCTGGGAGACAAATCTGCAATCTGCCGCGTGAGCTGACAGAGAGCCTCTTCTCATTACCCAGTGAACACGGGAATGAGGAACAACGCTCTGGCTCCATTTAAACTGCCACGTGCAGGCTGAACAAAAAATATCCCTTTTCGTGTAGACAAGAGCTCGGGGTTAGCGGCGGGCACCCCCCGGACTCGGGAGCGGGCAGCCTTAGTCCAGAGCCGGGCTCACTGGTACTCACCACGGGCCCGGCACCTCGGTGTGTGCGTCCGCTTAGTGGGGCCAACCCCTCCATCTGCCTTGGTGAGCCCGTGAGATGGTTTATGCGGATGCACTTTGCGTCCCCTTGTTATCATTCAGACGGGCGCCTGCAGAGGTTCCAACTTGTTCTGCTCCTGCTTTCAGACTCTCCCTGGAAAGTGCATCTGTCAGACGTCGGCCCCGAGATGACGGGCGTCACAGTGCGCGGCCTGACCCCGGCTCGCACCTACCAATTCCGAGTGTGCGCCGTGAACCAGGTGGGCAAGGGCCAGTACAGCACGGAGACAAGCAGGTGAGCTGCCGCCCAGGCCTCAGCCCCGCAAGGGGAGCCGAGCGTGAGCATCTCGTGGGGCGGAGGGAGGCCATCAGCGAGGTCACTTCGAGGGCATCGACCTCCGCCCTTAGTGATCTTAGCCGGGAACAGACACGAGTGGGAAGACTTTAATCAAGAGGTGGAGAAGGGGTTCGCGGGACGTGCCGGGGCTCCCTCACTGCGGAGGGAAGTTTCTTAGGTCCCTGGGGTGCTCTGACTGTGCAGACAGGAGTCCTTCCCGATCGCCGAGCCCCCTGTGTCCACAAGATTAAAGAGCTGGTGGTGTCTCTGGGCCCTTTGTGCAGCCGACCGCCTGCGGGGCGGGACTCGTAAGCACCCAGCAGGTTCACAGGAGGCAGAGCAAGCCCCCGCGTTTCCCTGGCGTTGGTCCTGATGCTGAGTTCTCCCCACCACTCCCCCCCACACCTCGGCCAGCAGCTGCTCTCAAGCCCGTTCAGATGTGACCTGGGGAAAGGGCTTCATCGCGTTTCAGCAGAGCCCCTGGCCAGCCGGGGCGCTCGGCGGGCCCATTCAGTGGAAGTGTTGAGAGCTCTAAACGGCTGCTTTCTAATCGTGGGGGCCTGGTGTGTGAAATACTGAAGGAGCCAAAGAAAGTGATTCGGAAGCAGCCCCAGACTTGGGCCCACTAGCCGGCTTGCTGGGTCCTTAAAGGGTAGGGGTACTGTGGGCCGCTCAGGCAGAACAAGCTCGCCCCTGTGTCTTCTGGGACCCGTTATATCGATTTGTCCCTCCTGTCGGATCAGCTGTGTGTTTTGCTTTATTCGTCACTCGATTCAAGTACACAGTTCGGCTCAAGGCCCAGCAGGATCGAGAATGGGAGCAAGGGCCCCATGCTCCTGGGGCTCATCTCTCCTCCCCTCCCACCCTCTCTTTTCAGACTGATGCTCCCCGAGGAGCCACCCAGCGCTCCCCCGAAAAACATAGTGGCCAGCGGGCGCACCAATCAGTCCATCATGGTCCAGTGGCAGCCGCCCCCAGAGACGGAGCACAACGGGGTGCTCCGGGGCTACGTCCTCAGGCAAGTAGCCCGACCACGGTTAGGCCCCTGCAAACTGCCCAGGGTCTGTCTTGCGGAGGCCGCAAGCTCAGATGTCTGCAGGAGCCCAGCGGTAATCTGGAGACTCAGGCCAGCGGTAGGACCCCCGGGGGCGGTGGAGACTGCGGCCAACAAGAATGAGCACCTGTGGGCAGCCTCCCGGGGACAGGCTCTGCAGATCAGCCGTGATGTGGGCACACAGGAACCCACCCTCAGGGGGTGCGGTTTAGCAGAACAGAGGGGAGTGTTCCAGGCTGGAAGCAAGGTGTGCTGTTCCTTGTGAATCCTTTCACTCTAGGTTTTTACCAGAGGTATGCATTCTAAAGTGTAGTGATTTTTAATTAATAAGAATACAACTGATTTCGTTACAAGCCGGTTTTTGCCATGCTAGTGTGTGGGGCTGCCGGGTTCTCCAGAATTACCAAAAAAGGGGAAGTCTGGTGTTTTTGCATGCATTCTCACAGTTTTCCCATGTTGGGAATGAAACCAGTTTGTTCTGAAACACAAGGCAGGCCACACCCTCCCAGCTGCAGACCAGATAGGGCCCAGGAGTGGCCAGTTCACTCTCTCTGCCCCTCTGGGAGGGGTTTGGCTTCTGAGCACCTCGCATGAACCGCGCCGGCCCTGGCTGGGTTGGCAGAGGAACCTGCTTTGCCAAAAACTACTGCTGAGTTTAAAATGGCAGCGAATGCAGTCATTTTAGTAGTTTGTCAACACAAGTAAAAGGAAAAAAGTAAAACAGTATTGCAAAGGTAACTGTTAACTCCCTCCTAACGGACCATGCAGCCATGGACCCACCCGTCACCAGCCTCCGGGAGCAGGGATGGTAGGTGTCCACCTTGCAGATGCCCAGCCCACGCCTGTGCTAAACCTGTGATCAGGAGACACCAGGTTAACAAAGGTCCAACGTGGAGTGATATAACTTCTTGCTGCTGAGTCGCTTCAGTCGTGTCCAATCTGTGCGACCCCATAGACAGCAGCCCACCAGGCTCCCCCGTCCCTGGGATTCTCCAGGCAAGGACACTGGAGTGGGTTGCCATTTCCTTCTCCAATGCATGAAAGTGAAAAGTGAAAGTGAAGTTGCTCAGTCATGTCCGACTCCTAGCGACCCCATAGACTGCGGCCCACCAGGCTCCTCCGTCCGTGGGATTTTCCAGGCAAGAACACTGGAGTGGGGTGCCATCGCCTTCCCCGAATGTAACTTCTTAGCTAAACGTAAAACATTATGAGAGTTGCTTCTTTAACTCCATTGTCTGCGTACAGAAGTCAGCTCATCCCCAGCATGTATTTATGTAATCACCCACTCGTCATTTAATACACATTTATCTACACACGTAATGTGTGCCCGTCACAGCCAATTCACTGCTGTTCTCCAGTTGTCCTGAAGCATATGAATTATCCTCTGAACACAAGCCAGATTGTTATCTGCCTAAAGAGGTTCAAACGCGACCATCTCCCGGCTGCATGAGGGCCTCAGCGCTGAACCTGCACGCGGGGCCCCCTCAGGCCCTGAGCCCCTGGCCTCCCTTCCCCGGTTCACAGAGGAGACTGCCGATCCGTCCCCTGTGGGCCGGGGGCGCCTGCGGGCCCGTGGGTGCTTCCAGAGCTGGTCTCCCTCCCTCGGGAAAGCAGCCCAGCGCTTCCCGCTGCTCACCCAGCTGTCCCCTGGTTCCCTGCTCATCAACTAATGAAGATAATTGGCCTCCCCTCTGGACCGGCCTCCCCCTCCCGTGCTTGTCATCCCATCCGCCTCTGTCTTTTTTTTGACCACAGGGAGGAAAAGTTGCCTGGGGCTCCATCTGCCAAGTAAGGACTTTAAAAGTCAGGCCACAGAGCCAGGCTCCGGGTGTGGAGTTTCCTAACGCAAACTCTCTGATGTCGCAAGGCCCCATCGGGCACTGCACACTTCCCTGTTTTGTGGGATTACGACTCTTAAAAGGATTTTCCATGATGGTGTCAGTGGAGGCAAGCACTGGAAAAGAGGGCATCCATATTTGCAAGGGCTTCAATCCAGAGAGCCCCGAGACATGGGTGCGCTACACAGGCTGTGAATATCCCAAGTTTTCAAAAATTAAAGACCCATGCCAAAGTGAATTTGCTGGGAAACATTTCCGAATAATCCTCTAGTCTGCAGATCAGCTCTGTTTGCAAGCGTGTACCCTCCGGGGCACAGGGCTCCATGTCAGACCAGCAGCGTGGTCCATGGAAGAGCAAAACGGAAATAAATCACGGCCGCAGCTCTGGCCGTAAGCAGTTAGAGTGCGTGCACAGTAATAAAATATTCATAATAATGGGCAGGGTGTTTCTTTGAGAGGAACATAGGGGTTATGTCCTTTAAAAACATTTTCCTGTTTATTTCCATGTAAAGAATCTTCTTGTTCTCTCTGAGGCGGTCTCCTGGGCAACGTATCCGGCCCTTCAGCGGACGATGCCCCTCGCTTCTGTTATTAATTATGACCTTCCTAGACATTCTGTGAATATTACAAGAGCACCCTGAAGCCGCTGGTCAGAATGGACCACGCTCCCTGCCAGAAGGGAGAGCCAGGAATCTAAGAGGTGGATTCTCCCTGCCTCATACAGATAGGTCTGGGAGGAGGGATGGGCAGGTTCACCTTCAGGGCTCAGAACTCAGGGTTCTCTGTTAGCTTACCTCCTGCACACGCAGTGTCCCCAACAGAGAAACATTTTTTGGGGGCGTGCTTTAATCCGTCACAGCTCCTTTGCACCTATTTTTCATCCTATTCTCGAACCGACCCCACGGGATGCCACTATTACCACGTCACCTTAGGGAGGCGGAAGCCAAGGCTCAGAGAGTGAAGAATTGGCTTCAGACCTTCAAGCTCATGAGTCTTCTTCCCAGCTTGGTCTTCTGGGCGGCTTGCTTTGCTCTGCCTGGAATGCATACCGGACAGTGGAGCTGGGGTCTCCAGCAGCCACGCCTGGCTGTACCCTACTGGGTACCCGAGGTCCTGGGCCCAGTCATGTGCCAGGCTACTCTGGGGTCTGGTGTGGGTGGGAGCCAGTATTTGCCTTTTTTCAAAATGCCTGTCTGATTATCCCAGGGCCGTTTATTCTCAAAGCCCCTGCTCTGTAGATAGGGAGATGGCTGGTACTCGGATGACGCCACACCAAGCCTTCCCTGCCTAGAAGACAGGCAGGGATAGACTGTGATAGACTCAGTTCAGCCCGCCGTGAGCGGCGCACACCCCTGGCAGGAGAGTCCAGGGAGGTGCAGCAGGATCGGAGCGGGTGGGAGAGAAGCAGAGATGGGCGTGAGGGCTCTTTCGCGTTTGCCCATCACGGAGCGCCGCTGTGTGTGCCAGCGCCTCCCCCAGGGCTGCTGCAGGCCCGCGTCCCGCGGCTCCTCTCAGGTGTGAGGCAGGAAGGCCCTGGGCCCTTGTGCCCTTCATGGCCTGCCTGCTCTCGATCCTTTCTGCCTCCTCTCCGGCAGGACTCGCCGCGCACAAGCGGCCTGCAGCAGGATGGGCTCAAAGATGAGTCTCAGAAAACCCTGATTTTCATATTACCGTGTTCGTACATCCTGAGTGCATTTCAGTCATCACTCTCCTTGGAGAGCTGCTTCCCACTCCAGGCTTGGATTTCGGAGTTCCTTCTTTTTCCCGAAGGTGGTAGCCTTGCTGACACGCTGGTTCGAGTGAGTCTGGCTCAGGCCCTTCCCTGAGTCCAGGCCCTGGGGACGGCACGGTGCCTGACCCGGACTCTGCAGGGTCGCTCAGCGTTCCGGAGGCGCCTGAAGACTCCAGCCCACCGTGGGGAGTGGGTGCGTTTCCCACCCCACTCCAGGTCTGTATCCTGCTGCACCTCTGCCATCCCCACCAAGCATCAGAGTCGTGTCTTCTTGAGGAAGGAGCCAGCTCTCGGCTAGAAACTCCACGCTCTTGGAAGTTATTCCTACAGCTCTCGCCCCTCGGTTTACCCAGAGGAACGATTCGCTTCTGCACGCATGATCATGGAAGACGTCCGTCACTCAAAATAATGTTACAACAGTCCTTTGACTGTGCAAATAGCAGTTTCCCAGCTAATATGTTGTCTGTGTTCAGAGTCGTTCGTGTACGTCATTGTTTTAAATAAATGCAACTTTAAATCTTTGCCTTTTGTCCACAGAAGAGCCTGCACATTGCCCTCTCAGAGGTCCCCTGAAAGCCCCTCTTAGCAGTGGGCCCATATTTTAGCAGTGTGAGCACCTTTGAAAGCCAGTCATTCTGACTCTGGACTTCACGCACAAGCCCAGCAGGAGCTCAGCCCCCGGACACCGAGGGCACCATGCTACCCGCTTTCTCTCCTCCGCCGTTTCAGAGTCGGAGGACTGATTTATAGCCGCAACCCACTAGAAATCTTGTCCGAAAATTGGCGTCCTGAGTTACTGTACTCCCTGAACGACTGACACTTAAAAAGGGATCATTTTTCCTGAACCCTAATGTGGTTGAAGTGTCAGATCTGTTAGCCCACAGCTTCTAGTCACCGTGAGATTAGATCAGACCTTCTTAGCAATGGAAGTGGACGTGGTGTCATCTGGGGCGGACCTCTGGGCTTTCTGCTTGTCCGTCTACCCCTGATCTCCTCCAACGGCGTGAAGGAACCTCGGGGAAACCCAGGCTCTGGCTCAAGTCATCTCTCCCGGTCTGCCGCAGGTACCGCCTGGCCGGCCTGCCCGGGGAATACCAGCAGAGGAACATCAGCAGCCCCGAGGTCAGCTACTGCCTGGTGACCGAGCTCATCATCTGGACCCAGTACGAGATACAGGTGGCCGCCTACAACGGAGCCGGCCTGGGCGTCTTCAGCAGGGCGGTGACTGAGTATACCTTGCAAGGAGGTAAGCCCGCCCGAGGCGGCACAGCCTTCACTGGGGGGCCAGGTGCGCAAAGCTCTGTTGCAGCAAGTGAGCTGATCAACTCACTCAGTATTTGAAATATTTATTTCTGTTGAAATAAAAATAGAGTGCTCAGTCCTCTAGGGAGCAATCAGAAGGCGATGAATCATATTTAATTTAACCTCTCCTTCTATTCGTAAACTATAGCAAAGCCACAGAAAGGGGCTGGATCTATGATTCTGTCTGCTGCTTTGTGGTCACCAAGGACGGAATGTGTCTCTACACATCCTTTAACTGGTCCGCTTATTCTGAAAATTCCTGTGGAATTGACTTTTTCTAAAAGGAATGACGGTATATCTTGCAGTGAAGGTGGCTGTGGAGTCCTGTGTGAAGCTGTGAATGTTTTTCAAAGAGAATGATTATTTAGTGTTTTGCTTTTAGCAACGTAATGCAGTTATTAGTAGTGGGTTTGCGACTCTGTGCTCTCCACCCCCACTTTGGGTTTCCTTTTTCAGTTACACAAGCAAACACTTCACTAGATTCACAAAAACGCCACCCCACACCCACCCTCCAAAACTGACCAGGCAGAATGCCGAAAAGCCAGCAGGTGTTACATTTGTGTGCTAAGACCCAACCCCGTCATTTGCAGTTAATTCCACTGTCTTCTGGGGGGTCCAGACCTCGGCCCCAGGAAGGTCTGGACGCCCAGAGGCCCTCTCCACGTCTGCATTTCACTTTCGTCGTAACACACAGACCCTCTCTGGACACAGTGGCACACCAGAGCAGCCCAGAGCCTGGCCCGGGGAAGCAGTTTTCCCACCAAATCTAAAACCCTTTGTCGTTGAGCAGTTTTCCCCTCTCCTGACTCACAGGTGTGAGTTTATTTGCTTAGGCGTTTTTATTGCTACCAAGCCTTGACCTTTTTCAAATGATAAAGTTCCTAACTGCCCACATCTCTCCCCAAATCATGCCTGAGACCTAATGTTCCCTGATATTACACGCTGTCATTATCATCCCATATTGATCGGCTGTCTGTTGTCATCCCTGAGCCCATAAATCCTCCTCATGAATTAAGTGCCGTCAGCCCTGCTTTCACAGTGACGAGCAGAGAGACTTCACATGCAGGATGACAGGAAGGGCTTATGTGTCGGCCTGTGCCTCTTGATCACTCGTTGGAAAATGAAAATAGCTGAAAACCTGCTCTGTTAACGCTGGCTTTAATTAGTCCGTTTAATAAAATAACAATAAATTCGGAAACACTTAAAGTGACAAATGCTGCTGCTAACAGTCCCCCAGCGCTGTGTACAGTGACAGCCTCCTCGTGCTGCCGGCGTGCTCATGTTCTGTGCGGGGCACAGTCTCCCCCTGACCGAGATGGGCCGTGGGGTGCTGCGTCGTGCGTCTCTCCCGCCGTCCCTGGGAAGCTTCAGGGCTGTGAGCGACGTGAGCGCTGCGTGAGGAAGGGAGCTCTGCTGGCAGGTGCGCGGGGAGACCCGAGGGGCCTGAGAGTGGGGCGGCCGCTGCGGACGGCGGAGCACTGGTCCAGCGGTGAGCTGATGAACTCCCCCGATCGCCGACGCGGGCTGAGGGGAGCCACGGGTGTGTGCGGTGCGGCTTCACACATATTGCCTCTGGGCTGCCCTCCACCGCGTCCAGCCTGGCACACGAGCTCTCGCTGGGGCGGCCTGTCCCATGGGACCAGCCCAGCCCCCTCCTCAGCTCACTGGCAGTTTCTGGGATCAAACAGGGCACGTTTTGCTCGCGTTGAGCGGGTCTGAGGTTTGCTGGGCTAACACCCGGTCCTCTGATCAGCGGCGCTGTTTTCTGGGCGCCCTTGGCCCCTCTGAGGTCAGTGGGGCCCCGCAGGGGATTCATCCGGCCTGACTGCTGGCGGCGTGGCTGCCCCTCCAGCACGAGGGGCTCGTGGATCTGGACGCAGCTGGAGGCGGGCGCTGTCTCCGCATGGAGCCGTCTCTGGATGCCTCGGTTCAGGTGAGGTTGGGGGGAGTCTGCTTCCTCACATAGGTGAGAACCTGACTTCCGGTAGCTCTGTGTGCAGAGGTGTTCAGAGTCTCTCTCTTCTTAGCTGCTTATGAGCAGACGTCGTGTGTGGTTTTCCCATCTGCGTGTTGGCCTGAGACACCGGGTCACTGTTCTTTGCCCGGGTACCGGGTAGCTGGCAGGGGAGCCTGGAGCTAGGAACCCCGGCAGGTCTCGGGGCCCCCAGGGTGATCATAATGCACATCTTTGCTCACTGGAGGGCCCTTCTGGCATTCTGTGTGTCCTCAATGCAGGCTTTGATCCGGCCAGCCTCGGTGTGAACTCGGAAAACACACATCCTCTGGGGCACCTGGCGCCTTTTCCAGCCGTGATTTGCATGCCCAGACCCGTATGCTCCGTGCAGTAGTAACACCCAGACAGCTGACCCCGAGCGCTGGAACTCAGTCAGTTGTTCCATGCTCTGCTTCCAGGCCCTGCCCTGCCCCTGCCCTGGACCCTCGGTCACCAGCAGAGCTTCTCAGGCCATTTCAGCCTCTGATGTTTCCCCTTTAGTCTGAGGGTCATGCCTGAGCCCCAGGACTGGTCCCTTGGGCTCCACACCTGGCAGATCAGGATGGACACATGGCCAGGGGAGATAGCTGGACCCTCAGCACGGGGCTCACTCACATGGGGTTCACGTGGGGGTCACTTACACAGGGCGCGCACACACACACACACAGAGCCCCAGAATCGGCCCTGGCCCAGAGCCCGCAAAGCCTGACTCTCATTACTTAGCAACAATACTTATCTGCCTTCCAGAAACATCTTAGCTTTTCTCTGCCTCTGCTTTGTTTTCTTTCTTTTCTTTTGCATTTGTAAAGTTCTGACATTTCCACCCACCCTGACTACTTTAAGAGCAGTTGTGAAGAGAAAAGGAAGCAGTCTAGGTGAAAAGGCTATTAAATGCTGAGCTGTGACACCGCACCCACATTGCTGTCTGTATTCCTCCGTCCACCCTGACGACGACCAGTGTCTATTGTGGGATTTGAATGTCGCCATCATGGTAGTTGTACAGAAAGAAATCTGGGGTCAATTTCTTTGCTATTAGTAAAATCAAGAATGGATGTTGAGGAATTGGTGTGAGTGCCTGCTATGTGCTTGGGGTCATGCAGCAGGCCAGGGCACTGAGAGTGGAGGGGACACCTGTCTCGTTGTCAAGCTTGGGGGCTTCAACTCGACCAGGAGTGAAGACTAACATCTGTGAAACAAGACTGGGAATGAGAACAGAATCCGGCCTCATTCTCAGGAAGCAGTCCCGCTCACCCACACGCTCGGCGTCACTAACGTACTTTAGAGGCTCTGCAGCCAAGGCGCTCCCAGGAATGTGCCAGGAAGTACGTGTAGCTGCTGAACTGGTTCAGAATGGAGTCCGGCTGCTAGAAACAGACCCAAAGGAACAGCAGCTTAAATGAAGTGGGGTGTGTCTCCATCTTTCTGACACCACAAGAGTGGGCGGTGGATTCTGTGGGGTCATAGCGGCAGCTTTATGGTCACCAGAGAACCAGGTCCCCCTTTTTCGCTTTGCCATCTGCAGCCCTTGCCTCGTCGTTGCAAACTGACTGCTGTGATGCCAGCTATCACATCCACATTCTAGAAGGAGGAAGGCACAGGGTCTGCCTTGTGGCCAAATAATCAAGTATGCCCACTTTTCAGGAACTTTCTTAGAAGTCCCATCTGCCACAGACTCGTGCTTACAATTCATGGACTGTCTGTGTGCCAGAGAGCCTGGAAAGGGTCCCTCAGCTGGGCACATTTCCGTTCGTTATTAAGGAAGGAAGAGGGTAGGGCAAGCAGAGGGCAACTAGCAGTGTCTGCCCCACTTTGTCCGGAGACTCCTGCTGAGGAGTCGCCCGAAGGATGTACGGTTTCTAGGTATAAACTGGTGAGACTGCGGGCAGAGCGCCTCCTGGCCCTTCGTAACCACCCAGACTGGAGTCACCAGACACCGCAGGCCCACAGCCCCCCGGACCCCTCGGCCTCCTCGGGAGCTCGGCGGCTCTGCTCCAGCAGCCCGCTGTGTGTCCCAGGGCTGTTCGCAGCCATCGCTGAGAAAGCCTGGGGGGCTGAACTGGTCCCTGAAGCTGAAAAGGGCATAATTTAAATGCTGGAGTGTTACAGGGATACGGAGGGGTGAATTACGCATAAGATGAATTATTCGTCAGCCTGATTTGGGAAATTACTGGAATGTGTGTACGCACGATTCTGGAGCCAGTCAGGAGACTGTGGAGGAGCAGGAGCAAAGGGAAGAGCCGAGCCGCCATCCAGCCAGCCTCCTTTCCTCTCCCGTTATCCGCGTGGCGGACTGGAGCCATCAGGGGACGCAAGGTGTCATTTATCTTGACTTTAATAGGCTCCTCTTGAAAAGATGTCGGAATACCAGGAGAGCTCGAGAGTGTGGGGTGGGGCGTGTGCTTGTCAGACGGTCACCCGCAAAGAGGACGTGTGAACGACGTGGCGTCGGCCCGGCGAGGGCACAGGGGCGGGAATGCGGCTGGGAGGGCTGCTGCCCGGAGATGCGCGTCCCCGGGCCCCCGGAGCACGCGGCCTTGGTCTCAGAGGGGCTTCCCTCAAGGGGGCTCCTGAGGAATGATAGGGGGTCATACCTCTGAGCCCAGTGAACTGACCCAGGAAGTGGTGAGAACCACCGTCCGCCTGTCAGGCCCCAGGTTTCTCCTCAGCCCCGTTTACTGAGATGCAGTAAAAGCATCCGTTCCGGTCCACGTCCTGACACTGTGTGCGACCCCAGCCACTCCGAGGCTCCCCTGAGGACTCTGGGGTCACATGGCTGCTTCACCGGTCTCTCACCGTTAGCGGAACAATTTTTAACAGAAACATTGTGGAGCCAAACACTGCGTCAGCATCGACTTCGAACCACTGATTGCTTCAGATGACGCCAGTGCTTTTCCTCCCTCACTGGATGATTAGAAAGTTGCTGAAGTAGACATTGGCAGTAGGAAAAATGCTCATAATTATACAGGGTGTTTAGTTATGCGGAACTTAGATTCTCTGGCTTTTTCCTCTTGAAACCAAAAGCATATTGATTTCTGGAAGGGTTTGGAAGGAACTTCTGAAGTGAACTGAAGTTGTCTTCCATTTCACTTGGGGAGATCGCTATGGAAATTTGACAGCTTGGGTTCCCAAGTTCACGTGGTTAGATCTGTTTTAAGAGTCTTGCTGTTGCGTGTGTGTGTTGCTTGTGTTTGTGCTCAGTCGCTTCTCTGTCTGACTCTCTGCGACCTCGTGGACTGTAGCCCACCAGGCTCCTCTGTCCATGGGATTCTCCAGGCAAGAATTCTGGAGTGGGTAGCCATTTCCTCCTCCAGGGGATCTTCCTGACCCAAGGGTTGAACCCGCATCTCCTGTGTTTCCTGCTTTGCAGGCAGGTTCTTTACCACTGTGCCAGCAAGAAAGCCCATGTGTAGGTTAATCTCTCACATTTAAAACCTCCTTCTGCAGGGAAGAGAAGATCATGAGGCCCTGCTAACAACATCTACTAAATGGGTTTGATGGGCAAAATCGGGGCGGGTGGGGCATATGAGCGGAGAAGGCAATGGCAAGCCACTCCAGTACTCTTGCCTAGAAAATCCCATGGATGGAGGAGCCTGGTGGGCTGCAGTCCGTGGGGCCGCTAAGGGTCAGACACAACTGAGCGACTTCACTTTCACTTTTCAGTTTCACACATTGGAGAAGGAAATGGCAACCCACTCCAGTGTTCTTGCCTGGAGAATCCCAGGGACGGGGGAGCCTGGTGGGCTTCCATCTATGGGGTCGCACAGAGTCGGACACGACTAAAGTGACTTAGCAGCAGCAGGGGCATATGAGAAGCTGGGAGGTGAGAAGGTTTGTGTTAGATGATTCCCAGGTGTTCAAGTCGTAAAGAGCCAGGGCAGGCCAAGCAGACATTTGAGGTGTGTTCAGTCACTCACCCATGTCCAGTTCTTTGTGCCCCCGTGGACTGTAAGCCTGCACCAGGCTCCTCTGTCCATGGAATTCTCCAGGCGAGAACACTGGAGTAGGTTGCCATTTCCTCCTCCCGGGGACCTTCCTGACCCAGGGATGGAACCCGCATCTCCTGTGTCTCCTGCATTGGCAGGAGATTCTTTACCACTGAGCCACCTGGGAAGCCCCAAGCCAGTGAGGTCAGCAACTTTAACCCTTCCTTAAGTATGTTAGCCGCTTAGTCATGTCCAACTCTTTTGCGACCCCATGGACTGTAGCCTGCCAGGCTCCTCTGTCCATGGAATTCTCCAGGCAAGAATTCCTTCCTTAAATGGGTCCATTAAGATGCAAATGCTGCTTTTTCTATAAAAGGTTCAAAGACAAATTATACTATAAATCATCATTCTTGAGCACGCCAAGATTTTAATTTTTTCCGGTTTTATTTCTTTATCATTTTTCTTCTTATAACAGGTATTTTTGTGCTGTAATGATTTATTCTGGTTTCAGAACATTACCTTCTAATGAAAGAGAACTATTCCATATTTAGAGAGAAATGGGAAAAAACATTTGGTTATCCAGGTTTCTAAAACATTAGTAAAAGCCCCTAAATGTTCACTTGGGCTTCGCAGGGCTTTCTAAAGTAAGGATTATAAATGAGCACTCTGCAAGCTCCATTCCTATCTCCTCTTGGGAAATTCTCAATGTAGCGTAAATGACATCGCACAAGAAGATTTGTTTCTCAGTCCTGATGACTTTCTAGACCTCAGGCTGCGCCCACAGACAGGCTGATGCTCAGATTCTCCCAGCATCACCTGAAACGCCCAGTAGGAACCAAACAAAGTGATGCGGGGTGTTCCTTTAGGTATGGGTCTAACTTGGTCTTTGAGACATTTCAGGAAAGGGCAGGAATCGAATTCTTCAGGGGGAGCCGCTGTGTGCCAGTTTTCACTGGCCTGTGTAGTGTCTGCTTACGTTCATTGCCTTCTGTGGCCATCCCCCAGCCTCATGTGAGAGAGGCACCACGGTCCCTGTTTTACAGAGAAAAAGATAGAAGTTCAGAGAGGTAATCAGCTTTCCAAAGGTCACACAGGTTGAAAATTCTGGGAAGTGCTCAAATGTATGCTTTTCCTTCTCATTCTGCATATAAACATGGGCAAAAATTGCTTCCAAATTTTTAGTGCTCAAGTAGGTTTGCAATAGCTTGTGGATATTTTTTACCGCAATGAAAAATAGACACAGTGAGTCTACTTTACATGGAAACCCAGGACACACACACTCACACACACCTGAAACAAAAGGTTCAGAGAACAATAATCACCCTGACAGTGTATGACGGTTTTCAGTATTTTCTGCTCTATTCCATTCCGTCTCATTCTTCCCGTCTTTAACAAATGCAGGCTGCAATCACTAAGCTGAGTTTCTGGTCTGCTGCTAATGCAGTAGTGGCCTGCAGTTTGAAAAAACACTGAATTCAAGCAATACAGGGTGTTTGGTTCACTTGGTTCATGAATCCCTTTCAGAACAGGCGTCAGCTGGCCTGTAGTTCACGTCAGGGTCAAGGTTGAAGCCGGGTACCCAAAGGAGATACTACAATGAAAGGCCCAACAGGGGTGGGGCTGAGTGGGGCCCGAGCGGGGCAGCCTGGGCACCACGCCGAGATTCGGGGACTGGAGGCAGGTGAGTCCAGCACCTGTATCTGTGCAGACGACCTTGTGGGAGAAGACTTGCCCTTCGGCTGCCACTGAGAGACACAGGAAACCATCAGACCCATCTTAAATGACTCTGCCTGCGTGCTAAATCACTCCAGTCGTGCCCGACTCTTTGCGATCCCATGTAGCCCACCAGTCTCCTCTGTCCGTGGGATTCTCTAGGCAAGAATGCTGGAGATCTTCTCCTCCAGGGGATCTTCCTGGCCCAGGGATCGAGCCCGAGTCTCTTACATCCCCTGCATTGCAGGCGGGTTCTTCACTGCTAGCGCCACCTGGGGAGCCCCAGTACTGTGACCAGCACACTATTTTGGGAGGTTCAGGCTGGTCTTCCCTACAAGCCTGTGAAAGTTTTGAAGGAAGGGGCTGCATCTGATTGATCTTATTTTCATCTGTACCCCCAAACCCACGCACGGTGCCTGACACGTCAACAAATGAAGCGTAAATGGATGTCTGATTATGGCGAATGCCTGCTGTTTCTATTTCAGTTCCTGCCAGCGGGCCAGTGAGTGTCCGTGTTCAGCACGATGCCCAGCCTCCTCTCCCAAGGTCTTCTCCTTGTCTTAGAAGAAGAACCCAGTGCCTGCTGGCCTTGCGCGTCTGCAGCCTGCAAACTGGTCCTGAAGGCTTTCCCCTCAGTGCCTGGTGCAAAAAGAATTGGGGAGAACAAGTTTGGAAAGGGAGACACAAAACTTTTTCAGTGTTAAGGTATTTTCTTATGCAGGACACTTAGAAAGGGATTCTTGAGCTTCTTTGTGCAAGATCCATTATCCTTACAAAGTGTCAGGAGTGTTTGAAGCAGGGAGGACACGCAGGCACATCAAAAACATGAGCGCTGTCATGGCACAAGAACTCAGCTGCAGCCTCCAGCACCCTTGAATTGATGACACCGCCCAGCACGCAGATGGAATACATCTGTCCACACAGCAGAGCTGTAGCCCATGGTTCCTCCACGTCATGAGCTGCTTCTCCCCTTCTCTGAAAGGCAGGTAGTGGTGTCGGCTCACCTGGAGAGGGAGACCCCCGTGAATTCTGGGTGGACTCTTCAGTTCCCCATACTCGAGATCATACACGTTCAGGAATAGGAGAATCGGGGGGTGTGGTTGTGGTGGAGACATAAGGAGTCAGGCGTCCTTCCGTGGCGTGGACACTGCTGGGACCAGCCATCCCGCCAGCAGCTCCATCCCTAGCCAGCAGAGGATGAGCAGAGGTGAAGAGACATTTTTCTAGGCGAGGGAGGCCCTGAGTGTTCACAGCGAGGAAAAGCAACCTTGCCTTGAGGGCGGTGAGGGATGAGCCGCCATCGTGCGGGACTCTGAGGTTTCGTGGTTTGAAGCAGGTATGGTCGCTGTGGCATCTCAGGTAGATTCACACGAGCATGTGAGCACACAGAAGTGTTGAGTGACGCACCATTGTCTCATTCTCTGCTCGACTCAGCTGACTGACAGCATTGTCCCTGGGCCGTTAGCATCTTTAGGTTGGATTCCGCCAGCTGATAAACGGGGTGAGGAGAAGGAGGCAGACGTCAGTCACTTTCCCCTGCGGACGCCTGGACGCTCCCTCCCACCTGCCCCACGAGACCTTGGGGATCTCCCTGCTGGCATTTCACGGTGTCACTCCATTAATTTTATCTGACATGTTGTGAATCTCCCAAACATCAGGTAGCTCCATGGCCAGTGCACGTTTCTTCTGATGAACTGTAATTGTAAACCGATTTCCGCTGTTTACATAGATTGCAGAGAAGATGGATTGTAATGATAGTCTAGAATTTACTCCGGGGTCCTGCAGATCAGCTTTGCATAATCTACATGATGTTGTTTGAGTGCTTGAATGAGATAGCAAACATGAGCCCAACCGGTGTCTCTCTTTCCAGCTGCAGAGACTGGCTCAGGAGAAGTGCTGACCCAACAGAGTCTCAAATTCTGTGGGCTGTGAAAAGCAGTAGACGTTCCTGAAAGAAAAGGTGGAAAGCTGTCACTAGGAGTCGCCTTGGGCCACTCAGAACAGGCCACCTTCTGCCACCCTCACTTCCTCCTGGGGGAGGGTTGCCGAGTTGATAGGTCCAAATGCTATGTTCGTTCTGTGGCTTGATTTCCACTTCATTTACTTATCAGTTCTTTCAGTCAGCACCCTCGCGGCTGAGATGGAGAACCATGGATTGGGTGATAAAGTCATCAGGTGGGCCCTGAGGACTCAGCTTTGCCCAGAGAGTGTCGTTCACTTGAAGGACCAGCCGTGTGAAGGTGACTCGAGCGGCAGAACCCATCACCCTTCAGGGCTTCTCTTGCTCAGCACTTCTGTCAGGGACTCGGAGCGGGTGGAGACGACATGCCCGTCAAGCCTGCAGGTGTCACAGCTGAGAGAGCCATTCAGATGTTCTGTCCCCGAATCAGAAATAAAAATAAACTGCGGTGTTAGATTGATGGCTGAAATCAGGCTGAAACATAAAAGCCAGACGCTGCTTTTCCAGACACACGACCAGCCACGTGACAGAGGAGGAGGGACAGGATGTGCCGATTGTTGCCATAAAGAGAGTTGGTTGGTGAGCTGAGCACAGACCCAGGGAGAGCTGGGACCAGTCTGGTCAATGACACGTTTCCGAATCAGGGCAGGTCCAGTGCCATGGAGTCCTGTGCGGGCTGAAAGCCACTGGAGCCTGGAGGCCAGCTCCAGGTGCCTCGCCGTGAGGGCTGGTGAGGACTCAGGGGCTCCGCGGAGAGGGGGCCCCGCACGGGCAGTGCTCTGTCCATCCCATCATGTGGGAAACTGGAGAAGCAGAGTGTTTACTTGGCCCCTGGGAGCCAAGCCCAGCTGGATAGATTTGTGATTTTCAGATGGTCCAGTGGCTCTGTGGGCAAGGAGACAGACAGGCAGGAACAGGCAGCGGTTGTGAAAGGAAAGGAAAGGCAGGTCCCTTTACAGCATTCGGCCGGGGCACACGGGGACTGCAGAGAAGGAAGGGATCCAGGAAGCCCTACTGGCCACCGAGGGGCCGCCTGTCGGGAGGGGTGAGCGGGCTCCTGCGAGGACAAGCTGGTGAACGCCAGGACCACGGGGGGCTGGAACTGTGCCTGCTGGAGAAGGAGGCACAGAGAGACACATTAGGCTTCTCCTTGACTCTGAAGCCACATAAATATAGTCCATCTATTCATGTGTGCACGCGTGCTCGGTCGTGTCCGGCTCTTTGCAACCCCACGGACTGTAGCCCACCAGGCTTCTCTGTCCACGGGATTTCCCAGACAAGAATACTGGAGTGGGGTGCCGTGTCCTACTCCAGGGGATCCTCCCGACCCAAGGATCAAACCCACATCACCTGCAATGGCAGGTGGATTCTTCACCACTGTGCCACCTGGAAGCCTTCATCTATTCATAAAACTAAGTTATTTTAAAACATTTATAACAGAAATTCTAAAAAACTGAAGGCAATATGAGACAAATGAACATAGCGATATGTTGAGTTGGTGAACTTAGCCAAGTGGAAAGTAATTATTTCAGGTAACTCTGAAACTTGATGATCTGACTGCCCATCCCTAGCACAGAACCAAAATAAAAAACCTGGAGGAAAAAAGATCTACAGCTTTCAGCGGCCATGGAAATGGATGTGCTGGGTTCGGTGTTTTTAAGGCACAATTGTGTGAGTGCTGTGAGCTAAAGCAAGTAAGTACTATGTGGCTATCACTGGGAACTGAGATTTTTGGCAAAGTTGAAACCCTGAATTGAAATTGGAAGTATGATGATTTTATCCTCAAAGGAAGAAAGAATTTCTTGTAAAAATCCCTGGAAATGAGAACCAACCTAGGAGCACAGAGTTTCCCAGTAACCCCCAAATAAACAGGCTTTCTTGGCTAAACGGGAGATCCCAGGTCAAGAGCAGGCGGTATATAATATAACATAATATCATCTATAATTCCAAAAAGTGAAGAAGCTTATCAAGCCCCAGTGAGAGCTTGTCAGGAAGACCCCTGAGCCACCTTGAAGAGGCTCCCACTCGTTAAAGATGGGATAATGTGAAGATCAATAATAATAACTGCAACGAATTGAAGTGTTCCAAATACATTTCAGTCCATGGATTCGTAACAGTGTACATTTTCAGAGCCACATTGATCAGCTTTGGAGAATGCTAGGGGAACTTTTATATGCTGAATTTGTATAAAACTTTCTAATCAAAATCTCAAAGTTTTGAGTGAGAAACTTGACCTCAGTGGGTGAACACAAGTTATTCAATATGTGGTTTTATTCTTGAGATGGTGCCATTCAGATACCATCAAGACTTCTAATGATAACCTCTTCAAGGATTTGAAGGTAACCATTAACAAGAAAGCATTTGCACAAGTAGATGGTCGTGAGTGCCTGAAGATTATTTATCGCTTTTTCCCCAGTGAAGAGAAACTTACGTCTTACTGTTAACCAGAATGGAGACGATTCACCCTCTTTAAGTTATAGTTTAAGGGGGCAGTATTTCCCTCGGTTAACAGTTCTTCCTTTCATTTTGACATTACAAACGTGTAACGTCAAACAGTTTTTGTGATAATGTGACTGGATTTGGAATCTGATAAAATATTTCTCACAGCAAGTATTTTAAAATAATGGGCATTTGTATTACTCCTTGGAAGGAAAGTTATGACCAACCTAGACAGCATATTAAAAAGCAGAGACATTACTTTGCCAACAAAGGTCCGTCTAGTCAAGGCTGTGGTTTATCCAGTGGTCATGAATGGATGTGAGAGTTGGACTGTAAACAAAGCTGATCGCCAAAGAATTGATGTTTTGAACTGTGGTGCTAGAGAAGACTCTTGAGAGTCCCTGGGACTGCAAGGAGATCCAACCAGTGCATTCTAAAGGAGATCAATCCTGGGTGTTCATTGGAAAGACTGATGCTAAAGCTGAAGCTCCAATACTTTGGCCACCTCATGCGACGAGCTGACTCATTGGGAAAGACCCTGATGCTGGGGGGCATAGGGGGCAGGAGGAGACGGGGACGACAGAGAATGAAATGGCTGGATGGCATCACCGACTCGATGAACATGAGTTTGGGTGAACTCTGGGAGTTGGTGATGGACAGGGAGGCCTGGCGTGCTGTGATTCATGGGGTCGCAGATAGTCGGACACGACTGAGCAACTGAACTGAAACTGAACTGAACACATATACTGCTGCCCATCTTAATAATTTTTCTTTCGAGTTCAAACACTGATTCCTTTAGAATTATAAAGCTGATTGTATGTCACTCGTACACGTGAGCATAGATGGTCTGGGGACTTCTCTGTGGAGTCCAGTCAGCTGCTACAGAGTGTCAGTTAATGGCCATTTTTGTGCCAATAGCTTTTCCTTCAGCAGACCTTCAAAGTGAGACCCATTCACTAAAAACCTCAGCAACGATGATAATAATAACACTTTGTTCACAAACTCTTACAGAAACTCTTAGACAGCTGGTAGACTTCAGTTTGAAATTAAGACAGGAAAGTTCCGTCATGAATAATACTGTTGGAAGATACATGGACGGCATGTCAGATGACACAGTGACAGAGCCAGTCCGGATCGTTAAACCAGGATCACTCCCATCGCAGGTTGATGAGCCCTGATGCACAGCACCAGCTTCAATCCCGCAGAAGAATTCTTTTCTCAAAGTGGTATCTGATCCCACTTCTCTCACAAAGTGAAAAGCAGGTGGGGCTGTGGAGGTTGGGTTCTGTTAGGTTCACCGTCTGATGAGGAAAGTTATGGCACACCTCGATAGTGTGTTCAACAGCAGAGATATCGCCGCCGACAAAGGTCCGACTGGTCAAGGCCTCGGTCTTTCCAGTGGTCACATACGGATGTGAGAGCTGGACGATAAAGAAGGCAGAGCACTGAAGAGTTGATGCTTTCAAACCGGGGTGCTGGAGAAGGCTCTTGAGAGTCCCTCGGAAAGCCAGGAGATCAAACCAGTCCATCTTAAAGGAAATCAACCCTGAATACTCTTTGGAAGGACCGATGCTGAATCTAAAGCGCCAGTACTTTGGCCCCCTGATGCAAAGAGCCGACTCGTGGAAAAGACCGTGATGCTGAGAAGATTGAGTCAGAAGAGGGCAACAGACGACAAGGTGGCTGAATGGCGTCACCGAGGCGATGGACATGCACTTGGGCAGACTCGGAGAGATGGTGAGGGACAGGGAAGCCTGGCGTGCTGCAGTGTGTGGGGTCGCAAAGAGCTTATGACTTGGCGGCTGAACAGTAGCAGCACATGTTTAAATATAAGGAACAATGAAGCGGACTATCGGAGAAGGCAATGGCAAGCCACTCCAGTACTCTTGCCTGGAGAATCCCATGGATGGAGGAGCCTGGTGGGCTGCAGTCCGTGGGGTCGCTAAGGGTCGGACACGACTGAGCGACTTCACTTTCACTTTTCACTTTCACACATTGGAGAAGGAAATGGCAACCCACTCCAGTGTTCTTGCCTGGAGAATCCCAGGGATGGGGGAGCCTGGTGGGCTTCCGTCTATGGGGTCACACAGAGTCGGACACGACTGAAGTGACTTAGCAGCAGCAGCAAAGCGGACTATACGTATGTAGTAACTTCAGAAATCAACTTTTCAAAAAGTTGTGGTTGAACAAATTCTTAAAATTTTCTAATAAATCGGGTTAAAAAAATCAGAAAAAATAAGAAGCATGCAGTAAGCAATATTGATATTTTCCTTTTTATTTAAGGATTAAAATTGTGAAAAATTCATAACAATGTTATATACTATCTTATCCAGAATATTTCAAAAGGTAAATTATTTGAAGCTGTCAAACCCTGTAGTCCTTTCTAATAAGTTGATTTACTCATGTGAGTTATTATTTTTAAATACTCATGTGACTTAGTGGTAAAAAATAAAAATCCACCTGCCAATGTAGGAGCTGCAAGAGACGCCGGGTCGATCCCTGGGTCGGGAAGATCCCCTGGAGGAGGAAGGGGCAACCCACTCCAGTATTCTTGCCTGAAAAATCCTATAGACAGAGGAGCCTGGTGGGCTGCAGTCCATGGGGTCGCAAAGAGCTGGGTGTGACTAGGCACACACACTTCAACAATGTATATAATGCACACGTATAGTTTTCAAATGTAATTCCAACAGTTGTATGTTTTTGAGTGGCCATCAAGAGTGGTTTACTACAACGAAAAGCTGACAGCATCTCCTGGCCCGGGGGACCCCAGTGGCGGCGCCCTGCCTGGACCACTGTACCCCACTCTGCCCTCTACTGGCCACCCCAAGAAATCCATCCTCAGGAACCGGGAAGGGCCTTTGTGTCATCAACACCTTGCAAACGTTCCCGAAGGAAGACTTCTGTGTCTAAAGCCAGCCGTGTGGTTCTCCTCTTACATAACCTGGCTGTTAGGTGCCCCAGAGAGTTGGGGGCTTCCCCACAGGGCTCCTTGTCCCTGACTGAAAACTGAGACAGTGTCCAGGGAATCTAGGTCGTGTGTTCTCACTGGGGTCTAGGGGGAATTATCTGGTGAAAATGGATTTTTTTTTTTTTTTTGAGCAGTGAAAATCTCAGAAAAACATAAGCCCTGTCACTTCACCAGACCACTTCATGGCCTGCAGTTTGAGGCTTGGAAAGAATGGCACTTCAGGTGCTAATTATCTGGGGAGAGAACACCTGTGGAGGCCTTACTCAGGCAGCAGGAGGCCACAGCTTCTCAGGAGGGTCCTCTGCGCGCAGACCAAGCTCAGCTGTGGACGCGTGGGCCTCCACCGTCCTGCAGAGCAGTGGCTCCTCAGGGGCTGAGCCCTGCCTTTCCCGGAAGGCTGTGGTTACGTAACCCTCCTTGGTAATTAAGACCATTCTGCCGTAGCAGCTTCTTTCTTTGAAGGTCTGTCAAGAAGGATTTATGGGCTGTAGGTCTTTTTCTCACTTGAGGGAATTTTTAATCCCATTGTCCACAAATTTGTGAGTCACTTCTGATGACGGTAATTAGCAGAAAGAGATGCTCAAGGATCTGAGAGCAGAGAGAGCTGAGGAGCACTGTGAGCTTTGACGTGCGGAGAAGGGAGCTTGCCTTCGTAACTGGGTCAGCCAGGCCGGGACTGGTATCTGGGCCCCGGGGCGGGGCAGGCGGGGAGGCTCTGACCTGATGGTGAGCGGGCCTCTCAGCGTGGCTGTTAGGCGACACGGAGCAAAGTAAGGAACAGCAGGAAGTGTTGCTCATTTAGTTTATGCAAAATGCCATTTTCTTAAAGTGTTCGATCGGTGCGGTCTTACTTCAGAGGATATACCCACATTTGACCGGAAAGTTTTATGGAACTTCAGAGTCAGTAATTGGAAAGGAAATCCCAGAACTAAGCCTGCAAAGAATGAGGCCGTGGGCTCTCTGAGAAGTCACGGCCCTTTTCAGTTCTTTCCCAACTGCTCTTCATATTCTTTCATCCCTTTTCCCTCCTATTTCCCCTCCCACCCCCTTCCCTCCTCTCTTACACAGGGGAGATTGTCCGGGTGACCCATTGCCGCAGAATAAGCCTGGAGCTTGCAAGCAGCACCGTGGTACCATATCTCATGGTTTTTAGGGCTGGGAATGGGATCCGGAGGGGCAGTAACTTGGGCTGGCGGCTGAGGGTCAGGAGAGGGGAGAGGGGTTCCCTCGAGTGTGGGTGCCTTGACCGGAAGGCCATCAGGCCGAGCACCCTAGGGCTGCCCTCCAGGCACCACACCCAGCTAGTCCAGCATGGTGGCCGCAGGGACAACAGACTCCTTTCTCCTCTCAGGACTTCCAGAAAGGATGGTTCTAGAGATAAGGCGTGGAAGCCGCTAGTTTATTAAGGCCTGGGTTGTATTCTCTTGGCCAGAACAGTCAAGAGTCTGCACTGAAGTGCCTCAAACACCACTTGCCTCAGACACCACCGCTGCATGAGAAAAGGCATCAAGGTTTCTGCAGCCTTTTTAAAGTCAGTTTACTGAGGTGTAACTCACTTAGCTTGAGAGTAGAGCGCTGCCCCCACCCCCAGCCCTCGGCACTGTTCTTGCTTCCTCTCCTCTAGCTTTCCCTTTTACAGGAGTCATAAAAACGGGAAAACCCAGCGTGCCGTGTAGCCAGTTGAGTCTGGCCCGTCCCCACGTCTGGCACCAAGGCCGTCCGTGAGTGAGCGGCTCCTCCGCTTTCACTGTGAGCAGCGGCCCATCCCGTGGACGGGCCAGCTTGGTTTTCCTCTCCAGCAACTGCAGGCCCCTGGAGATGTTTCCAGTTTGCTGCTGCTGTTGTTCAGTTGCTCAGCTCTTGGCGACGCTGTGGACTGCAACATGCCAGTCTCCTCTGCCCTTCACTGTCCCCCAGAGTTCACTCAAACTCATGTCCCCTGAGTCGGTGATGCCACCTAAACATCCTCTGTCGTCCCCTCTCCTCCTGCCCTCAGGCTTTCCCAGCATCAGGGTCTCTTCCAGTGAGTCAGCTGTTCACATCAGGTGACCAAAGTATTGGAGCTTCAGCTTCAGCACCAGTCCTTCTAATGAATATTCAGAGTTGATTTCCTTCATTGACTGGTTTGATCTCCTTCCTTGCTGTTCAAGTGACTCTCAAGAGTTTTCTATTTCTTTCATCAATTTTCAGCATACAGATTCTTGCCTATAGTTTGTTAAATTTATACCTATTTCATGTTTTAACTGCCATGTAACTGATACTGAATTCTTAATTTCAGTTTCTAGTTCTCCATCACTTGTGTTTCAAAATATTTTGATCTTGTATCCTGTGATCTTGCTAATCTCGGTTCTAAGCAAACACGGGAATTTCCTACATGGACAGTAGTATTGTCAGTGAATAGCGAGGTGTTTTTGGCTTTGTTTTCCTTTTCAATCTGTATGTCTGTTGTCTCCTTTCCCTGCATTACTGCTCCAGCTTGGCCTTCCAGAGTAGGAGCGGTAAGAGAGACACCTTTGCTTGTTCCTCGTCTTAGGGGAAGGCATCCCGTCTTTTGTCTTAAGTAAAATGTCAGTTGCAGGTGTTTTGCAGATGCCTGTTAGCAAGTTTGGGCTTCCCAGGTGGCATTAGTGTAAAGAACCTGCCTGTCCATGCGGGCAACATTCAGAGATGCAGGTTCGATCCCTGGGTTGGGAAGATCCCCTGAAGGAGTGACCCACCCAGTATTCGTGCCTGGAGAACCCCGTGAACAAAGGACTCTGGCAGGCTACAGGCCACGGGGTCGCAAAGAGTCAGGCACGACCGAACTGATTTAGCATGCAGCTTGTATGCTTAGCAAGTTTAGTAAGTTCCTTTTAGTTCCTACTTTGAGAGTTGTTTTTTTTTTTTTTCCTTTAATCTGATAGCTCAGTTGGGAAAGAATCCACCTGCAATGCATGAGACCCTGGTTCGATTCCTGGGTCAGGAAGATCCACTGGAGAAGGGATAGGCTACCCACTCCAGTATTCTTGGGCTTCTCTTATGGCTCAGCTGGTAAAGAATCCGCCTACAATGCAGGAGACCTGGCTTCGATCCCTAGGTTGGGAAGATCCCCTGGAGAAGGGAAAGACTACCCACTCCAGTATTCTGACCTGGAGAATTCCATGGGGTCGCAAAGAGTTGGACTTGACTGAGCAACTTTCACTTTTCCTTTAATCACTATCGGAGGTTCAATTTTGTCAAATGATTTTTCTAAGTCGATTAAGATGATCATGTTTTCTAAATTCTATTGATAATGGCAAATTATCCTGATGAATGTTCAAATGTTGAACCAACCTTGTGTTTGTAAGATAAACCCTACTTGAATTAGGATAAATTGTGATTTTTACATATTTCTTAATTTGATTTTTCTAATATTTTATTAAGGATTTTTGCATCTACGTTCTCAAGCCTGTAGTTTACTTTTCTTTCTTTTTATGTTCAGCACCTTTTTCTGATTTTGGTGTCAGCTTAATGCTTTAGAATGTCTTTTATTTCCTTCTTCAAATGCTTTGTAAAATTAACCATTGAACCTTATATGCTTAAGAGTTTTCTCTTTTGGAAGTGTTTCATTTTGTATTCAAATATTGGATAGCTATTTGACTACTCAGGTCATCTAGTTCTTCTTGAGTAGATTGGAAGTGTGTTTCTTTAAAGACATTTGTTCATTTCATCTAAGTTGTTGAATTAATGAGCATAAAGATACTCAAAATGTCCTTTTATTCTTCTAGCATCAGTAGAGTTTATAGAGCTATCTCCTGTTATTGGTGATGTTGGTAATTTGCAATTTCTATTTATTTTTTATCAGTCTGGCTAGAAGTTTATTGATTTTTAAAAGAACAGCTTTTGGATTCGTTTTTTTTTCTATTATTGTTTATTTTTATTTCATTGATTTCTGCTCTTTTTCTTCACTATTTTCCTTCTTTTTAAATTTACTCTTATAGGTTCTTAAAGTTTAGATTACATTATAAACATCTAAAGGCTATTTATTCAGTTCAGTTCAGTTGCTCAGTCGTGTCCGACTCTTTGCGAGCCCATGGACTGCAGCAAGCCAGGCTTCCCTGTCCATCACCAACTCCCGGAGTTTAATAAAACTCATGTCCGTTGAGTCGGTGATGCCATCCCACCATCTCATCCCCTGTCGTCCCCTTCTCCTCCCACCTTCAATGTTTCCCAGCATCAGGGTCTTTTCCAGTGAGTCAGTTCCTCACATCACGTGGTCAAAGTGTTGGAGCTTCAGCTTCAGCATCAGTCCTTCCAATAACTATTCAGGACTGATTTCCTTTAGAATGGACTGGTTGGATCTCCCGGCAGTCCAAGAGACTCTCAAGAGTCTTCTCCAACACCACAGTTCAAAAGCATCAATCCTTTGACGCTCAGCTTTCTTTCTAGTCCAACTCTCACATCCATACGTGACTACTGGAAAAACCATAGCCTTGACTAGACAGACCTTTGTAGGCAAAGTAACGTCTCTGCTTTTTACTATGCTGTCTAGGTTGGTCATAGCTTTTCTTCCAAGGAGCAAGCATCTTTTAATTTCATTGCTGCAGTCACCATCTGCAGTGAATTTGAAACCCAAAAAAATAAAATCTCTTACTGTTTCCATTGTTTCCCCATCTATTTGCCATGAAGTGATGGGACCAGATGCCATGATCTTAGTTTTTTGAATGTTGAGCTTCAAGCCAACCTTTTCACTGTCCTCTTTCACTTTCATCAAGAGGCTCTTTAGTTCTTCTTCGCTTTCTGCCATAAGGGTGTTGTCATCTGCGTATCTGAGGTTGTTGATATTTCTCCCGGCAATCTTGATTCCAGCTTGTACTTCTTCCAGCCCAGCATTCCTCATGATGTACTCTGCATAGAAGTTAAATAAGCAGGGTGACAAGATACAGCCTTGGCGTACTCTTTTCCCAATTTGGAACTAGTCCGTTGTTTCATGTCTAGTTCTAACTGTTGCTTCTTAACCTGCATACAGGTTTCTCAGGAGGCAGGTCAGGTGTTCTGGTATTCCTATCTCTTGAAGAATTTTCCACATTTTGTTGTGATCCACACAGTCAAAGGCTTTGGCATAGTCAATAAAACAGAAGTAGATGTTTTTCTGGAACTCTTGCTTTTTCTATGATCCAGCACTTAATCCCCAAATTTTGGTATGTTGTGTTTTTCCCGTCTTATTAAACTAAAAATGCTTTCTAATTTTCCAGGTGGTTTCATCTTTAACTTATGGGTTACTCTGAAGCGTGTTCCTTAATTTACAAGTTTTTGGGAACTCTCCACATATCTTTCTGTTGTTAATTTCAAACTTGATTCTGTTGAGTCATAAAAGACACCCTTTGTGATTTCAGTTATTTTTAACTTGTTTAGATTTGATTCGTATGACATGTATATTTCAAATATGTCCATCTCGGTTAAGTTCCCCATGTGCTTGAAAAGAATGTGTAGTCTGTTGCTCTTGAGTAGATTTCTAAGTAAATATCATGTGGATCAGATTCTGTGTGGTGTTGTTCTGGCCTCGAAGATCCTTGCTGATGTGCCTGGTCTGCCTTTTTTTTTTTTTTTTTTTTTTTGATGGGGTGTTGAAGTCTCCACCTACCCCAGTAGTTTTGTCTAGTTTTCCTTCAGTTTTGTCACTTTTGCCTTCTGTACCTTGAAGCTCTGTTGCATCCACTTTCAGGATTGTTGGGTCTTCTTGATGGACAGACCACGACATCATCATGGCATGTGCTTCCTTATCATCGGTTTTATTGCTTGGTAGGATATTTACTTTGATATTAATGTAATGACAGCAGGTTTATTTTAATTGGTGTTTTCAAGTATTTTTTCCCATTCTTTTACTTTTGAGCTATGTTTTAAAAGGCGGGGGAGTGTCCCTCTTTTCTCGTATTTCGGCCACAGTGGCCCCACAGTGGCCCTGTGGCCTCAGCTTCCTTGTGGGCTCACAGAAGGGTAAGACTTTACCGTTTGTCCAGCTTCTCCTCACGTTTGCTGGGTGTGCCGTGCTTCCCAACTGCCTGCACACTCGGCTCAGTAAGGCCTGTGGCCGTTTTCAGTCCAGCCCTTCAGGATGGCACTGAATGGGAAGCGAGTAGGACAGTCTTCCTGGTACCGTATGCAGGGAGGGCCCAGAGAGAGCGGACGGAGGAGACAGGAGCGGATGGCAGACGTGGACTCTGGAGCGGACGGCTGGGATACGGTGTGTCTTTCTCATCTCTGCCGGATGACGTGAGATTCTGAAGAAGAGTGTAATGAAAGCTGCAGTGATTTTTAACAGGACCAAACTGAATCCTCACGTGTTCTGTGCCAAGAGACACATGTCTCTTTTTCTGTTCCTGGAGCCAAAGGATCCTCTGGGATCCGCTGTCTTTCCTTTGAAACAAGCTCCTAAAGAACCAGGACCTTCCCATGTGTCCCACAGAAAGTTGTACGGCACAGTCAGCCGGCCTGCCCCCTCTGCAGAGGCCGGCCTCTCCCGTCTCTGCCGTTTCCAGAAGCCCGCTGATTTCCCACTGCCCTCCGTGCACGCTCTCAACCTCTGCGTCCGGCGTCTGGGGCCATCCCCACAGTGACCCGTGCACTTTCTCAGCCCCTCTCTCCCCTAGCACCCCATGCCCAGCCACGCTCATTATCCTCTCACCACTCACCAGGCTTCTTTATTCTCTGACCACTCACTCACTAATCGCTTTCCTTTGCTGACTCCCTTTTCCCCGATGCGAACACTTTTCTCTAGGCCTTTCCGCCCTCGAAGGTCTGCCCTTCTCCCAGCCCTCATGCGGTGTCCCCGTCTGAGGCCTTCCGCACGCCCCTGGCACAGAGGCTCTGCCTGTGTGTACACCAAAGGGAGCTGCCGTGACAATTCAAGTTGAAAGTGAGCAGCTCCCCAGGAATGTGACTTCCTTGGAGGCCTCTGGGCAGGCACGTAATTGGGCTCAATAGCTTTTCAATAAAAGAAATGGAAAGTGGAAATTTTTTTAATGGTGGTATCTACGGCAGACAAAGAGAAATTTAGCCTCTGAATGGATAAGTAAGTACACATGAAAAGGGACTTTTTTAAATATATAAAGGATAACTGGGCTTGAAAACAGAATGATATGTAACAGGGGATGCAGAGGCCTAGATCAAACCTTGCCTTGATCTCAAATACTAGCTAACTGAAAAAAAATCAGAGAAAGCTTTTGTTTGCTTTCTATCTTGGGGTGCCTAGGAAAGGCTCACGGTGGGTTGAGATGACCTGGTCCACTCTTCTGCCTGTGCCTTTAAGAATTCTCTAACAGAAAGTGAGGAGTAGCCCAGCTCTTTCTTGTTGTAAGGTCATGATTAGCTTCCACAACCAGGTTCGCAGCGATGAGCATGCCGGTGAGTCGTGAGTGGCAGCTCAGGGTCTCTTCTCTCCCCACCCCCAACCCGTGCCTCCTGCCGGCGTCCTGCTGCCCCCGCCGCCCTGGAGCAGTGCCGACCGCGCCCCCGCAGAACGTGCAGGTGGAAGCTGTGAACTCCACCACCATCCAATTCCTGTGGAACCCTCCACCTCAGCAGTTCATCAACGGCATCAACCAGGGATACAAGGTACGCCTGGGGCCACAGCCAGGGAGGGGGCTGTCTCGGCGTCGGCTCGGTCTTATGATCAGGGAGGGACCCCCCGTACCTCATTTCGCGAGGAACCCACGGCATCCAGTTATAGACATGTTGACCTTGGCGGGGTCTCCTTTCATCCACGATCTTATCACCTGCCATACTGACTCATAAAGTCTAATAACTGGTTGTCGGGAGGATGGTTTTGGGAATTCCCTGGTGGTCCAGTGGTTTGCACTCTGTGCTTTCACTGCCAAGGGTGTAGGTTCAGTCCCTGGGTGGGGAACTAAGATCCCGCACAGCCAAAAAAAACAAAAGAAAAGAAAGAAAAAAAGGATGGTTCAGCTAGGACTGGGCGGCGTTATGAGAGAGGCCGTCCATTGAAAATGACGTGTGGGAGACCCGTCCTGGCGGATTGGAATCAGCACATGTACGAACCGCTTCCTCCCGAAACGGGGGCCTCTCTGAGGAGCGCAGACTCGGAACAAAGGGCATGGGACATACCAGAGTGAGGTTTTACCAAGTAACGATGAGTAGGTGCCCCTTCCTGCTTCAGGGCAAATTCTGTGTGTAGAACCGAGACCCGCTGACTCGGGGCCCCCACCTGGACTGAACAGAGACAAGCCTACTCCTGCCTGCCCTGTGCCGTGTCTGAGCTCCAGCCTCTGACCTTCAGAGCTGTGCCTGCACGCAGTTTCCAGAAGCACAGCTCTCCTTTCCTTTCAGATAACCATCTCCTGGTTGGGGCAGGGAGTCCACCTTCATTTTACCTGTAGTGTAATATGTTCATGTATCTTCTGCGGTAGCAGGTCAACTCAAAGGTTCCTCTTAGTTTGCTCAAAAACTTGACAGTTTCAGATTCAGAGAGTGTTATTTCCTCAGAACACAGTTCATTCCCGCCCCTCCCCCCCCAATTTGGAGTCAGCTTACTAAAACACTTGTTTTTCACTAGAAAGACAGGCATAGTTGGAAATTTGTCCTGTCTTTTCAGGACAAGAAGTTTCTTTGAACAGTCAGAAGTTTCTTTGAAATCATACTGATCAGTGAAGATCTTACTGGCAAGATCGGGGCGCTCATTCCGTGGCTTGGTTGTCAGCTTATTCTACATAAATACACTCCTTGTCCTGTGATGTGTCAATTTTCAGACCTAGTTAGCCCTAGAAATGTTTGGTGTCAGAGGAATTAAAAGTCACACTCATACAAAATGTTGCCAAAACATTAAAATAACTTCTTTTGGAATGTGTATATATACTGTATTTCTGGTGACTCAGGTGGTAAAGAATCTGCCTGCAATGCAGGAGACTCAGGTTTGATCCTTGGGTCAGGAAGATCCCCAGAGAAGGAAATGGCAACCCACTCCAGTATTCTTGCCTGGGAAATCCCATGGACAGAGGAACCTGAAGGGCCATAGTCCGTGGGGTCGTAAAGAGTCGGACAGGACTGAGCAACTAACACTTTCACTTTCATAATCAGTCTCCCCAAATCCATTTTTAGAAAACCAGCATGAGATAAATTACAGATAATTAACATTGTTCCCATTGAACTTAGGACTTCTTTTTGAGTCAGAGTAGGTGCCCATCCATAAAAATATTTGTATTGATGCTTCATTGTACTGATCCATTCAAATAACAAGCAATGTCATCTTTACTTCTTAATGTTAAATATATATGTTCTGTAACACGTTTAAGTGAAGAGAAGGTGAAAGTTTGAGAAGTGTCTTTTTTCCCAGTGTGAGTTAAAGTAGATTTTTTATATACACGTGTATAAAATGTGTATAGAAATATGCATCTGCTCAGTCAGTCCTGTCCAACTCTGTGACCCCGGGGACTGTAGCCCACCAGGCTCTTCTGTCCATGGGATTCTCCAGGCAAAAAACGCTGGAGTGCATTGTCCTTTCCTCCTCCAGGGGGTCTTCCTGGCCCAGGGATCAAAGTCACGTCTCCTGCATCTCCCACATTGGCAGGTGGAGTCTTTACCACTGCGCCACCTGGGAAGCCCATAAATACACATATTTGTACTCAAGTAGTCTGTGAGATATCTTTTAAAATCCATATTTTTCACTGAGATTATAAAATGTAGACTGTAGTAAATTTCTTGATCATGATTTTGCTTTCTTCGAAGACATATTATCGCAAAATAAAAATTTTTTGGTGCAGATTTGAGGGTGAAAGCATGAAATTAAGTCTCTTTTTATATCCCGTTCCATCCCAGCTTCTGGCTTGGCCGGACAATGTCCCCGAAGCTCTCACTGTCGTCACCATTGCTCCAGATTTCCACGGAGTCCATCACGGGTACATCACCAACCTGAAGAAGTTTACCGCTTACTTCACGTCAGTTCTGTGCTTCACCACCCCCGGGGATGGGCCCCCGAGCACGCCACAGCTCATACGGACACATGAAGACAGTGAGTCCCTTCTCCAAGGGTCTCATCAAGACCCCTTAGTCATCAAAGAGGTTTGGGCCACCGTCATGTCCAGCTTAGCTTCATGTAGTCTATGGGGTGCGGGTGACCCTAGGGAAATGAGCTGGGAGCTGACCAGAGGAGTCTCAACGGCTCAGTCTCAACGGAGCCATCTAGGCATTCAGGACCATGGAAGGATTTCCCGTAGGGCTGTGGCTCGAGTGGTTTCAAAGCTCTATCTGGAGGTTTTGTGGTGATGGACTAGAGACAAAGTGTGGGGAGAAGGCGGATAATCATGATAGCCTGTACCCCAGATGCAGGGCTAGTCCTGGGGGAGACCAGAGATGTGTTGCAGAGAACCGGGGTCTGGTGGGGCCCGGGCGTGGAGGTGGGTAGAAGGGATTCTCCGGGTGACTCCGCAAACTTCGGCTCGGGGGACGGGTAGGTGGTGACGGCCGTGACTGGAGCGTGAAGGCAGGTCCAGGGTTGCAACGCCGGGCTCAGTCAGGACCCGCTCACCTCGAGGCAGCAGAGGCCTGAAGAGCAGATTTGGGAATCCAGTAGTTAGCGACTGTGACCATGTTCTCCCAGGAAAGACTGAAGCGTGTGGTCTCACCACAGACGGAAATACTTGAAACCAGTGCCACCTCAGGGCATCTGAGTAGTAAGCCCTTGACAGTCAAACCACCTACGTGGGTGCAGTCGCTTTGGGATCAGCGGGCTTCAGAGAAGCAGGAGGCTGGCTGGGCCCTGGCCCTGCCATGTGCGAGGAGGCTGGTTGGAGCCTGTGTGCAGGGGGGCGAGCAGGGGGCCCCGGGGTGGGGGGCTCTGGAAGAGGAGGAGCTCTGCTTGCCGGAAGGCCCCTTCTCCACTCCCCTGCAGGAAACACAGCTGGACTCCTTTACGATTGCAGGCGGGTGGGAAGGCAAGCCCCCCCACAGCCCCCATAGTGAGGGAGGTGGCAGTGAATTCTCAGAGCGTCTATCGGGCACCCCTCATAGCTCTTCATTTGGACATTTTCTTCCATTTCATTGTTGAGAGAAGAGCCCAGGGCAGCATCTCAGTTCCAACCACAGCAGGTCCAACCAGACATTGGATTTCACTTTCCAGAGGACACTTACTAAAAATAACAAGTGGCAAAAGCAGGGAACTTCTTCAGATAAATGAGAGAAGACTCCTGGCTGAATTCTTTCCTTGAAAAGCTCTCTTGTTGCCGGTTAGACATACACAGTAGACGTGAGACTGAGCACATTCCAGCAGACAGTGGGGCTCAGGGGAGCCTGGCGTGCTGCAGTCCGTGGGGTCGCAGAGAGCCGGACACGACTGAGCGACTAAACACCGACAAAGACATGCACGGACCATGAGGAAACAGCTCACAGCGCTGGGCAGCCGGGAACAGGGCCTCCAAGGCCCAGGCCCACCGTTAGGAAGAAGGAGAGATGAGAAATTTCTTGAGAGTTGAGAAAAGTAGCAGTGACATCATCTTTTTAGAATTTTCTAACTAAACCACCATTTTTTGATAGAAAGGGAGCCTGTCGGTCCTACCTAGAAAGACAGAGCATCCTTGTAGGCGTGGACAGTCTCCCTGAAAGATGGGCGGTAGGGCTGCTGTTGGGCTTCCCAGGTGGCGCTAGTGGTAAAGAACCGGCTTGCCAATGCAGGAGACATAAGAGATGCGGGTTCGATCCCTGGGTCAGGAAGATCCCCTGGGGGAGGGCATGGCCACCCACTCCAATATTCTTGCCTGAAGAATCCCACGGATAGAGGAGCCTGACGGGCTACGGTCCACGGGGTGGCACAGAGTCAGACAGGACTGAGCACACACGGGGCTGCTGTCAGCTCTGGGGGTGCAGCCTTTAAAAAAGGACCTGGGACTCTGCGTGCCAGAGAAATGGCCCCCATCGCCCCAAACTGACGACGCAGATGGCGCCCTGGTCAGCTCCACACACACCGCAGGCCTCCTTCTCAAAAGCTCTGATGAAATAAGAACTGTGGGGAGGGGGCGGAGGGGGCAGCGCAGTAGAGAGGAAACAGAATATAAATTTAAGCCGAGACGCTGCCAGCTGGCTCCAGCAGAGCTAGAGGACAAGCGCATTTGGGCAGCAATCCAGGAAGCAGAAACACTGAGAACATAAAAGGAGCAAAAAGCTTTCTTCGCTATTCTATCGATCGAAAAAGGAACAAGTCGGTTCAAAAATCTGTCAGAATGTCTTTCTGGAATCTTAGAATTGGACGAGGACGAGATGGTCTTGACAGCCATCCTATTTCACCGTGTTCCACACTCAAAGAGTGAAATTTGTCAGAGCATGTGAGCTTATCCATAAAGAGTCCTTCTGAAAGTTTCACCCAGATGAGTGAATTTGCTGAGGCTGTTATCATTAAAAAAAAAAAAAAAAAATCACGAGGTGTGTTTGGAGGCTTTGTCCAAGTACCAACTGGGTACCAGGTGTGGAATTCGCCTTAAAATCCTGCTGTCTCTACAAGGTTGACAGTGGGCAGAACAGGGCTGAGGCCGGTCAGCTGGAATCCCTGAGCTCGGCTCCTGGACGGACACCAGGCACCCTTGGCTTTGTGCTCTCCTGTTCTAGGCTGAAAAAAGTGTGCTGTGTTATTGTGAGAAAGCTCTCCATGTGGCCTTGCCCAGAGGTGTCCACGGAGGCCAGTGGGCACCTGGTGCCCCGCCCGGCAAGGAGCACACTTGTCTCTGCTCCGAGTCTGCCTCTGCGCCTCCCTTTCCTCCCCCTGATGTTGTCCCCTGCGCTTCTCCTGAAAAAGGGCCGAGGGGGGGCGCCATCCTGGAGAGGCGAGCGGAGCAGGGCAGGTGAACTGCGGGCCCAAGGAGTGCCCGCCAGGCGCCCCACGATGCCTGGCTCGGGACCTGGGATGCAAGGGACCTCGGCTGTCCTCCCAGACCCCGCCCGCTCTGCCGCTGCACCTCCCCTCCAGGGTCTCCTTTCCCACCTGCCCTCCGCCGCACAGCACCGAGCGGGACCTAACCAGCATGTACGACCCGTCACTGTGGGCACAGCCACCTGTCACCTCTTCCCACCTCCTGGGGAAGCGGCCCCAAGGGGACCAGGTGTGGGGGCTCTGGAGCACTCAGCCTGGAGGAGCTGGAGCAGGCAGTGGGTTCAGAGCCCCCTGGTGGCCCCTGCAGTCCCTCCAGGGCAGACAGGAGACCCCGGTGCCAGACGCTCCAGGCTGGCCCTTGCACATCCCTGCTGTGAGCCGGCGTGGAGTTCTACAGCCGGAGAACTGGAGCAGGGTCAGAGCAGGCTTCTGACGACCCTTTGGGTCTGAGAGTCCGGACCTGTTTAGCTCATGTCTGGCCTTTCAGGCCTTTTCTCTCCAGCACTTTGCAAACCGACAGTAAGCTCACCTTAGAAACAGCTCTATATTCTGATGGCATGATAACTGACAACTAGTAACAACAGCAGCCACGTCAGTCAGCATTTTTGTGATGCTGGGGACATGCTAACCGCTTTCATGTTTTATTACATTTTTTCTCACAATTACCTTGCAGCGTGAGTTACTTTTATTTTCCCTGTTTCACAGATGAGCAAACTAAGGCTTAACCACTCTAAGGACCGCAGAGCCGGCCAGCAGGGGACCAGGCTTCTGCCCAGCAAAGCCCGGCATTGAAGCAACTGCAGCTCTGCTGCGCTGCCCTCCTACCTTAGGAGGAGGCTACGGTCAGGGAAATTCAAGGGAAACATGCAATTTTTGCTGGAAATTTCTCACGCCTGCCCTGCCCCTGGGCTACCTGGGGAGAGTATGTGCGGGTTACAGCCTGGATCAGGCTGGGAGGCATTGGCCAGCGACCAGGTATGGCCGCCCTGGCCTCCTGGCCAGGGCTCCTGGCTGCGGCCCCACACGAGAGACACAGCACGGCTGCAGAGGCATCAGGGACGCTGGAGTAAGCAGTAGCCTTCAGGGTCCAACCACCCAATTGTTCAACTAGATCAGATCAGGAGAAAGAGAAGGAGTTGCGTCTGCATCTCCCGCTGCCGGCCTCTGCAGTTCTCGGCGAGGCCGGAGTGAAGCCGACAGAAATCATTCATGTGACCGTAGTCCGGTCCCCTCTAACACCTCAGACCCTGTCCTTCTGGGTTTTCTGGCTTTTCCTGAGGGCTCTGACCGGCAGGCTTGGTCCCGGCTCCCACCTCCTTCCACAGATAGACTGTTCCACGCCAATCCGACTGGAGAGAATCGAACCACATGCTAACAGATGTCTTTGGTTCTCATTTCCAGAACCGGGAGCTGTGGGCCACCTGAGTTTCACGGAGATTCTGGACACATCTCTCAAGGTCAGCTGGCAGGAGCCCCTGGAGAAAAACGGCATCATTACAGGTAAGGGTCTCTGTGGTCAGAAAAAGGCAAAACAAGTCTGCCCCGCACGGAGGGATGGACACTTCTCCAGGCACCACGGCTGGCAGTGCCAAGGTGCCCAGGGCCTTCAGGGTGACTGTCGCGGAGCCAAGGTGGGGGGAGGACCTGTCCTGGGGGCCTCGCCTCATGTGGGTCCCTTCTGGCTGGGCTGCAGCCTCCCAGTGTGGAGGCTCGGTCTCGTGGGCTTGCTGAACAAGCCTCTGACATCTCTGCCCGGGAGACTCGTGCTCCAGGCGTGTCCTCTTACGGCCCTTTCTCTTCCGTAATCTCGTGGCTGTGCAGGGAGTGGACAGCTGAGATCAGGGCAGTGTTACAGCCGAGGAAGCTAGGGCTTGGGCGGGCAGGGAGAGCCGAACGCAGTCGCCATGATGGGGTGGCCCTGTCCCCCACCTTCCCCCAACCCCTGCCCCACCCCAGAGAGCGGCCAAGCCATACCTGTCCCCTGCTCCGATGCCAGGCCACCGGGGAGGCACTGTAGGTGAGGGATGTCCAGGGAGCAGGGCCCCAGGCTGGGCGTCGGCTGCCTCCCTCTCCTGCAGTGCAGTCTCAGGGGAACGGCCCACTTTGGTAGGACTTTTAATGATTTCATTTTGTAGAAGAGGTTTCTGAAGAACGTTCTAGGTTATAGGGCTGAATTTCCATTTAAATTATGTCATCCACACACAGCCCGGGGGTCGGCCCAGGCTCCCCGCCCAGGCCCAGGGCTTCGTTTTACGTTTTCCCGGGGACTGTGCCGCTGGCCAGGGGAAGGCCGGGTGTTTCCGCTTCCTCAGTGGTTAGGTGCAGACAGCTTAATAAGTATTATATCCCAGCAACTGAACAGCCGTTTGAAAGAAGAAGACGCATTCGTTGAAAGAAGAATGTCTGCATTTCCTTCTTAAGTAACCAGTTAGCTCCCAGCGGGATGCATGCGCCACGGGCACTGCCCAGCTTCTCCAGCTTGGACTCTGCGTGGACCCCGCCCGCCTCCCAGATGTCCTGTCCCACGTGGTGTTCACACGTTCTGAGTCCTTGTCTCTGTAACTGCCGGAAACGCAGCAGAGACGGGGCGCATTCGAAGGCTTGCAGCACGCTCTCTTCCTGGGATTGCGACTGGCTCCAGCCGCAGGTTCATGCGGGGCCTCAGACACAGCCCCCCGCACACAGCCCGGGTTCCGTCCCTACGCTGAGCTCCCCGCTTCTCTCCCGTTGCTCAGGAACCCTCCCGGTGCCAACCTGCAAGGTGCCCTCTGCTCCGACCAGACCCCCGACAGAGGGGCGTGCTCCGATCCAGGAGGCGCCACTAGGGGCGCCGTTGAGCCGCCGCCGCCTCTGACCCTCACTTTTAAATAAATGCATGAATCTAGGGCTGCCCTCAAGAAGCTGTGAAAGATGTTAAGTCCAGGAAAGGGGGACAGTCCCTATGAAACTGGGCCTCCAAAGCCCAGTCTGCTCGCCCTCTGAGGCCTCTGGGCAGAGGACGCAGTGCTGCGTGTGTGGGGAGGACGCCGGGAAGGAATGAGAACAAGCGGGCAGGTGCCCAGCGGAATCCAGCTCCCTGTGGCTCTCAGCTGCACAGAGGGAGGAAGACAGGCGACCAGTGAGAGGGAAGCAAACCCAGAAGCAACGAAAGCTGAGCAGCGGCCCCCACGTGGAAGAGGTCCTTCCGGCTCAGCCCTGTGGGGACATCTGTGGCCCAAATTAGAATGAGTTAGAGCTGCAGCTGCCGCTGACTTAAGGGGACCAGGGGGCCGGGGCGCCACAGAGCAGGCAGATCTTTCATTTTCATCGGCTCAGCCCTGAGGATCCACAGAAAGGGGTACGTTTCGAAAACCTGGCCAGGACGCCTCGATGGACAGACTCCACTGGGAGGCCTCCCACTGACAGGCGCACCCTCGGCCCTTCCCCGGGCCCTCCCAGCACCCGCCCGCCTCTCCTCCCCAGTGTCCAGCCTTGCGGGAAACCCACGGGCGTCACCCGCCCACGTGGAGCCCACCTCCCCAGGCTGGGTGCCCGCAGCCAACACTCCTGATTGATGATCATCCGTTCCTACCGCTAATAGGGCTTAATGAACCCAATTTCGTGTTTTATTAAACAAATACTTGCAGTCACCAGCAACAGCTACTGTTTGTCATGGAACTCAGCCTTTGCAGCTCGGGCTGTTCAGAGCCGGCCGCCCTGCCCCGGGCTGGAAGCAGGTCTGCAGTGGCAGCTCCGAGGGTCGGAGCTTCGTGCAGACGCTCCCTCGGGAGCACGTGTCCCTTGTGGTTTACTCTGTACCTTACCTCTCCCCCTGACTCTGTAAGACAGGCTGCAGGGGAAGGGGGCCTCCCAGAGGCCAGACCCGGCTTCAGTGTCCCCACAGTCACCCCCAAGGACCCCTGCTCTGTGGGGCCCTCCCTGCCCTGGGTGCTCTGCTCAGACACCCAGGGCAGCACCCCCGGATGGACTTGTTTTCCCATGGGACACGCCAGCCGCACCCCAAAGGCCTTTTGCAGGCTGAAGGGAGAGAATTCTACCAAGTACAGCAAAAGAAAAGCGTGTTTGTGTTTGAGGGCAAACCTGGCCTCCGAAAGCCCCTTTCAGGAAGCATCTACAGGGCACCAGCTACCGTCCCTCCCAAGCCGCCCAGTCAATGCCGGTCAGAGAAGCTGCCAGGCAGATGGCACCATAACGTCCAATGCTGCGCACGGGCCGCTCTGAGGCCCAGATGCCCCGTAGGAGACTGGGTGCCGGGAGCTTCCCTGAAGCGCCTGGAAGGAGCCAGCGGGAGGCAGCAGGGGCTCGGAGCGCCCAGCAAACTCCAGCCGTGCTTGCCCTGTACAGGCAGCATTCCCCACGGTCCCCCCCAAACGCTGATTTATGAGCAGGAGGATGCGGACAGACAGCTTGCGATTGGATGCACTGCTCTCCTGTGGAGAATTTACTTCAGCTCAACAGGGGATCATTTCTGGAGCCCCTCTGGTCATTAGTCTCCGTTGGGCAGCGTCTGGAGCAGGTGGAGCACACCCTGGGGGGGCTCTCTCCTCCCGCCTCCCGCACCGGGCGAGGAGCACTCCGGCCAGCCCTGCCTGCACGGGGCCGCGCCTACCACGTGCCCACACGCCGTCTCTGTGCAGGGAGTCCAGGCCAGCCTGCTCTCTCTGGCCTTTGCCGCGTCCTTTCCCGAGCGCATGAGGGCCTTCGGTTTTGCGTTTGGCTTCATTTGTATCCACAACAATGGCTGCCCACCAGACTGTCCGCCGCAATGGCCTGGACCCCTGCTAATTCTCTTCTGCGGAGGGTGCTGGAAGCGCTGCGTTTGGGCTCCAGGTTGCCATGCAGAACAAGATGCTATATTTTAGTAGATCTTGATGAAGAACAGCTTTTAAACAAAGAGAAGTGTCTGGCAGACAAGGTGGTGACGTTAAGGGCACTCATGAGAAGACGAGTGTGTAACAACACCCTTCTCGTCCGGCGCGTGTGGGGCCGACTCGAGCCTCTCCAAGCGGAGGCTCGATGACCCCCAGGCTGGGCACGCCTCCCCGGCCTGCCATGCGCGGCAGGGCTCCCGGGGGCCAGAGGGCTGGGAGGGCGAGGAGCCATGGCCTTGGTCCCCGCCTCACGGAGGAGGCAACGATGCTGCAGCCTCCGAGCTCCATCCGAGGCTGAGTGAATTCACGCGTGTGGGGCACTCAGGACATCACAGGAACATCATGGACACAGCGTGTGTGAAGTTACCGGTCCTCACTGCCCTGCCGGGTGGTCTGGTTTTCACTGTACAGTTAGTCCCAAAAGTCTGACTTGGCAAAAAATAAACGGATGGATTTTAGAGCCTTGGGGTGTTCCTGCCTCTGAGCGTGAAGGAGGGCAGGGTCAGGCCGGGGAGCGGGGAGGCTCTCAGGTCTGCAGTGAGCACCGTCCTCTGTGCGTAGGAGGAAGGGGAGCGGAGGGGACCCGGGAGGCAGCCGGGGCCACGGGCCTGGCTGGAGTCGTGGTTCACGGGAGTCTGCGGTGGGGACCCCGTGGCCGGCAGTGCAGCTCAGGTAAGCGGGGGTTGCCAGTGTGCGGCAGGGCACCCCCTCCATCCTCCACGGCCTGCTGCCCAGGCCCCCCCCCACCGGCAAGGGCCGCACCCCAACCCCGCCCATGGAGGCCCCCAGGCCGCGGGGCAGCTGACGGGCAGCAGCTTCTAGAGTTATTTTTTGCTCCAAAGTACTGAAGTCCCGAGACGCGCTCCTCTAAATTCTTGTTTACCTGCAAGTGCAAGTCTCTCGCTCGATTTATTGCTTCATCAGGGTGAGGAGGAGCCGAGAGAGCCTCCCAGCGCGTCTGTCTCCCCGCTCTCGGCCGGGAAGACAGAAGAACAGCACTCTCAGCGCTTCGCCCCGGCCCGAGGGCCCCTCCATCAGCGCCTCCCTCCTCGGGGGGCGCTCCAAAGAGTTCTCTGATCACAGAACACCCCCCGCAAGGCGGCTGACTCAGGGCTGCCTGGGTCTTTCTTCTCTGAGCCCCGGATCACGATGGTCCCCAAGGCTGAATGAATTCTGATCCCGAGGCCCCGACAGATAAACTTGAGCACGAGGGGCGGGGGACGGTGTCGCTCGGAAGACAGGCTCAAGGGGGAGGCAGGGCTGGAAGCAACGCTCGTGCCTGGGCGGGGGAGAAACGTTACAGCGGAAAGCACTTTATCAGTCATTTTATAAGGGAAAAGTGACAGCGTTGCCACAAATTAGTTGCAGGCCAGGAGCAAGCCTCTGATTTAGGGCGCCGTGTGATGAAAATATCGCTTTATAAAAATGGAAATGCGGATGAACCGCGTGCTTCATCTGGGGAGAGAAGGCTGCACAGAGGACTGCAGGCCTGCCGTCCTCCCCGGCCCCGCCCGTCCTCCCCGGCCCCGCCCGTCCTCCCCGGCCCCGCCCCCATCCTCCCGGCCCCGCCCCCATCCTCCCGGCCCCGCCCCCATCCTCCCGGCCCCGCCCCCATCCTCCCGGCCCCGCCCATCCTCCCCGGCCCCGCCCCCATCCTCCCGGCCCCGCCCCTCCTCCCTGGCCCCACCCCCATCTTCCCGGCCCCGCCCCTCCTCCCTGGTCCCGCCCCCATTCTCCCGGCCCCGCCCCTCCTCCCCAGCCCCTCCTTCTTCAGCTCCGCCCCGCCCCGCCCCCTCCTCCCCAACCCCCTTTCGCCCCCAGCCCCCCATCCTCCCAGCCCCCCTCCATCCGACCCCAGGCCCCCCACCCCACTGTCCCGAGAAACGAGCTTGCAGAGACCCTAGCCCATCCTCCTGCTGTCCCCGTGTGGCCCTGGACTGGCGGCCCGCTGGGCTCCGCACTGTGGTCAGACCCCCAAGACGCCCGCGGGGCGCCGCCCCCGCCCCGGCTCCAAGGGCCCGGGGTGACCCTGTGCCCCGCCTGCCTTCCAGGCTACCAGGTCTCCTGGGAGGTGTACGGGCAGAGCGCCTCGCGGCTCACGCTCACCCTCAACAGCTCGACGCACGAGTTCAAGATCCAGGGGCTGTCCTCTCTGACCACCTACACCATCGACGTGGCGGCCGTCACCGCCGCGGGCGCCGGCGTGCCCGCCTCGTCCACCATCTCCTCCGGGGTGCCCCCAGGTCAGTACGCTCGCGCCCGGTGTCCCCGCGGCCATGTCCCCCGGGCCAAGCTCACGCTCCGAGTCGGTGGGCACCCTTGTGCGGAAGTCACTGGGAGCCTTTGAAAGAGGGGTGTCAGCCCTGGGCTCAGATGGCCGGGGTCAGTGAATTACTGCAGTTAAGACCGAGAAGCACAAGAGTGTCCCCTCAGCAAAGCAGGGGGGTGGGTCTGTGAGGAGGAGTGAGAAGGTGGGGAGGAAGTGGGCAGAGGGGGTGCAGTGAAGGTCGGGGAGCGCGTCCACCCCCACCGCGGGGCCCAGTGACCCCACTCTCAGCAGGGCCTTTCTGGAAGTCAGAAGTCTCCCTAAACGTTCACGCTCGTTCCAGCTGCGGAAATTGCACTCAGCTGTTTCTCTGCAAAGTTTACATTTAAAATGAAAGCTTTTTTCCCAGGAATTCACCAACACACAGACGTGAGAAAACGTTGTGGGGCCATCGATTCAGTTCTGTAGCTAAATCGGAGACCTCGTGCTCTCCAGAAGCCGTCTGGTCGCCTCCTTTGGGTCTCTGAGAAAAGCAGGACGGCCCCAGAGACTGAAGCCAGCGGTCACCCCCACAGCCCTCTCCTCGGGGAGCCAGGAGCCCCCGGGGTCCCGTGGCACAGCTCTCCGTCCCCTGACACGCAGTCACCACTGTCCTCTCGGGCAGGGCTTCTCACACTGTCCTGGGTGTCTATCTCGACTCCCCCCCCAGTCTGTGCTGGGCCCACTCCCACATGCCCACCCCCTGGGTGTGGGCAAGGCTGCAGAACTTGCCATGGGACACACTCCAGGTGGCGCCCACCCTGCTGGCCAGGGCCCACACTTGAGCCGATACAATATTTTCTCTAAGGCGTTTACATAAGACACATGTCCTTTCTTAAGAAGGAAGTCTTTGGCTTCCAGAGAGATTCATATATTCCACGTACACAGCAGCTCCCAAAGCACACATTCAAAACATGGTTAGGACCTTAATAACTAGTGACAATGAGGCGGCGATGATGCCATGTGATTTAATTCGTTAGAACCAGCTAATGAACAGTGGTCAGGGTAATATGGAGCATCCCTGGGCAACCAACTTGTTCCCTGGATGCTTTGGACACCGTCCAACCGGGGCCTGGAAATGGCCAGCTGACCTCACCTCTGAGCGGCCTTGGTCTCAGCGTGACTGTGACCAGCACTACCCCGGATGCAGAGAAGGGCTGTGGGAGTCAGGCCTGGCCACACCAAGTGTACCTGATAACCTGGCTAGGGGGAGGCCGGGGGCTGCTGTTGCTTCCCTGATGGTCAGGTCCCCAGGACCTGGGGGTCTATCCTGGGACACACCGAGAAAAAGCACGTGATGGCCATCACTTTGGGCTGTGATCCATTTGCAGTGCTGAACTTTACATCCATTCATGACTGGAGAACCAGCTAAAGAACCCGGAGAGCTGACAGATACACAGAAAGAGTCACTTGTCCTTCGGTTTAAATAGTCTCCTCTTCAAGTTCATTAAACATGAGGTGGAAAGGACCCTTGAGAGCCCAGCAACATGGTGTGTGCCAGTCCTGAACCATCACCAGAGTGGTCCTGTTGCCCCCGTGCGAGACCTGGTCTTAAACACCCCGGACACAGCGAGTCCGGAAGTCATCCCTTAGACTCGGGGTGTCTGGGAGCCTTTCCTGACACTGGTGTCACATCTTTCTTGCCTTCGTTGCATCCCACGGCCTTCCTAGAGTGTTTTTCAGTTGCCCAGTAATGTCAGACCTCTCACTGTGAACCCACAGCATCTCACTTTCTAGTGGGACAGGCTCCTGGTGGCGGGCCAGGGGGATCAAGGGCCCCCTGCAGAAGGGCCTCTATTCAAGGAGGAGGCTTAGCCACAGGTGGCTGCAGACGAGGGGCCACACGCAGAGCCCACCTGCCCTGGTTCAGTTGCCAGAGCAACAGAGTACAGGCAGAGTGGAACGAGTTCTGCACTTCCACCTGAGTTCGGTTGTCTTGGAAACCAGAGCCAGGACGCCTGCGCCTTGGGACCCGCACACTTCCCATTTCAAGCTGCCCGGAGATACTCAGGGTGCACACCCACTCCCCGTCCTCTTTCGAAGGCACCAGGTCATTGTCAGAAGGGAGACGGACACTCAGCCCTTTGCGTTCTTCAAAGAGCCTCGGAGGGAACACTGTGCTTCTCTGGCAGTTGTAAAAATAAACGCTGTCTTGGTGTAAGGGCATGTTGGAAGTGGTTGCTGCTGACATGTTTGATACCTTTCCTGAGCTGTGGCAGGATTTAAATCTCCACCTTCCCTCTCTCCTCTGTGTCCAGAACTTCCTGGTGCCCCATCCAATCTGGTCATTTCCAACATCAGCCCCCGCTCGGCCACGCTCCAGTTCCGACCAGGGTACGACGGGAAGACGGCCATCTCCAGGTGGATCGTGCAGGGACAGGTATGGTCACCCTGAAGCCGAGAGCTGCAGCTCCCATAGAGTAACACGGGGCCTGGAGGTGACAGGTGGATCGTGCAGGGACAGGTATGGTCACCCTGAAGCCGAGAGCTGCAGTTCCCGTAGAGTAACACGGGGCCTGGGGGTGACAGTCAGTTCAGGGATGCCTTCGCAGGACAGATGAACCCCTGGCTGGAGCGGCCTTGGATGCTTTGGGGGGCAGTGGTGTTTGGAGGAGGAGAATTGGAGACTGGAGTGACCTGGGCACCCGGGGCAGACGTGGGAACAAGAGGGAACACAGGGTATTCGGCTGGACTCTTACTGGATAACAGAAGAAGGGATGGTAGGGGCGCACGTTCAAGTCACGGTTCGGTTCAGTTCAGTCGCTCAGTAGTGTGAGCCGTGTAACTCTTTGGGACCCCATGGACTGCAGCACGCCAGGCCTCCCGGTTCATCACCAACTCCTGGAGCTTGCTCAAACTCATGTCGATCGAGTTGGTGATGCCATCCAACCATCTCATGCTCTGTCACCCCCTTCTCTTTCTGCCTTCAATATTGCCCAGCATCAGGGTCTTTTCCAATGAGTCAGTTCTTTACATCAAGTGGCCAGAGTATTGGAGCTTCAGCTTCAGCATCAGTCCTTCCAATGAATATTCAGGACTAATCTCCTTTAGGATAGACTGGTTGGATCTCCTTGCAGTCCAAGGGACTTTTAAGAGTCTTCTCTAACACCACAGTTCAAAGGCATCAATTCTTTGGTGCTCAGCTTTCTTTGTGGTCCAACTCTCACATCCATACATGACCACTGGATAAACCATGACTGATGGACAGGAGGCCTGGCGTGCTGCAGGCCGTGGGGTCGCAAAGAGTCGGACACGATTGAGCGGCTGAACTGAGCTGGATGGAAAAACCACAGCTTTGACCAGACGGACCTTTGTTGGCAAAGTAACGTCTCTGCTTTTTAATATGCTGTCTCGGTTGGTCATAACTTTCCTTCCAAGGAGCAAGTGTCTTTTAATTTCATGGCTGCAGTCAGCATCTGCAGTGATTTTGGAGCCCAAGAAAATAAAGTCTGCCACTGTTTCCATTGTTTCCCATCTATTTCCCATGAAGTGATGAAACTGGATGCCATGATCTTAGTTTTCTTAATGTTGAGTTTTAAGCCAGCTTTTTCACTTCCCTCTTTCACTTTCTTCAAGAGGCTCTTTAGTTCTTCTTCGCTTTCTGCCATAAGGGTGGTGTCATTTGCATATCTGAGGTTACTGATATTTCTCCCAGCAATCTTGATTCCAGCTTGTGCTTCATGTGGCCCAGCATTTCACATGATGTCCTCTGCGTATAAGTTAAATAAGCAGGGTGACAATATACAACCTTGACATACTCCTTTTCCTATTTGGAACCAGTTTGTTGTTCCATGTCCAGTTCTAACTGTTGCTTCTTGACCTGCACAGAGGTTTCTCAGGAAGCAGGTCAGGTGTTCTGGCATTCCCATCTCTTGAAGAATTTTCCACACTTCGTTGTGATCCGCACAGTCAAAGGCTTTAGCATAGTCAATAAAACAGAAGTAGATGTTTTTCTGGAATTCTCTTGCTTTTTCTGTGATCCAACAGATGTCGGCAATTTGATCTCTGGTTCCTATACCTTTTCTAAATCCAGCTTGAACATCTGGAAATTCTTGATTTACGTACTGTTGAAGCCTCGCTTTGAGAATTTTGAGCATGACTTTGCTAGTATGTGAGATGAGTGCAATTGTGCGGTAGTTTGAACATTCTTTGGCATTGCCTTTCTTTGGGATTGGAATGAAAACTAACCTTTTCAGGTCCAAGAAGCAGTGATCAAGACTGGCCCCAAGAAAAAGAAAGGCAAAACAGTTATCTGAGGAGGTCTTACAAATAGCTGGGAAAAGACGAGAAGCAAAGGCCAAGGAGAAAATGAAAGATATAAGCATCTGAATGCAAAGTTCCAAGGAATAGCAAGGAGAGATAAGAAAGCCTTCCTCAGTGATCAGTGCAAAGAAATAGAGGAAAACAACAGAATGGGAAAGACTAGAGATCTCCTCAAGAAAATTAGAGATACCAAGGGAACATTTTATGCAAAGATGGGCACCATAAAGGACAAGAATGGTATGGAGCTAACAAAAGCAGAAGGTATTAATAAGAGGTGACAAGAATACACAGTTGAACTATGGTAGAACTATACAAAAAAGATCTTCAGGACCCAGATAACCGCAGTGGTGTGCTCACTCACCTGGAGCCTGACATCCTGGAATGCCAAGTCAAGGGTTCCTTAAGAAGCATCACTGCAAACAAAGCTGGTGGAGATGCTGGAATCCCAGGCGAACTATTTTTCCCTAAAAGATGATGCTCTGACTGTACTGCCCTCAGTATGCCAGCAAGTTTGGGAAACTCAGCAGTGGTTTGGTATAGGTTCCCCCAGTTTAATGGTGTCACTGGTTGAGATTTTTCTTTTACTTCTGTATCACAATGAGCTACAGAACAGACTAAGACGATTGTTTGGTTTATAGCGGCTCACAGCAGTCAGAACGGATGAACCTGCATTCACTCAGCAATGTTTACAGCATGCGTTTGTCTGCAGGCCCTAGTCTAGCCCGAGGTACGCGGCAGTGAGCAGCAACAGACGCCGTTTGTGCGGTCAGGGAGGAAGGTTCTGTCTCAGGGGAAGGACCTTCAGGTTGCTGGGAAAGGAACAGCAACTTTCCCTGTGAGGACGGCATGGGGGACAGACAGCCGGAGTACGGGGTGTTGGGAGGAGCTGGGGGCAGGTCATGGGAGCCCGGGGTCCTTCTTAGGAGGACTTTGCACATGACTCAGAACACGGTAGCAAGAGAGCAGGACCCACAGCGGGTCATGCGCCAGGGGGAGGGTCCCGCCAGCCTCCATGGATCACACCCGCCCTGACGCACCTTGTTCCACCCAGAGCAGAGCGAACCGATGCCAAGCCGCATGCCGAGAGCGTATGTTTCCAGACCCTTCGTGTCCGTGGTAAAACCCCAGTGGCCCATGACTATGCTTGTGCTCTGTTGCAAGACAGTTCGATCCTGAAAACTTGGCCATAAATCAGGGCACAGATTCATCTATGTCTTCAAAACTTTCATTAAGCAACTGTTTCTGGAAGCCTCTGCAGGATCCTGACAGTGGGCCAGCTAGTTGGAACCGATCGATCAGCGCGGCCAAAACAATTAATTACTTAGGAAAGGATCACTGAAAAAATACATCCCCGGGAAATGAAAACCGAAACAATAAAAGCGAGCTTGAAAACACATCAAAGAAAATAAAGGAGGAAAACCGTGGTCCCTCCTGGAAAGCAGAGGCTCAGAGTCGGCCAGACAGAGCCGGGCACGCGCTCCAAGGAGTACAGAAGCCAGGAGTCCATCCTTAGTGTTCCTGGACAGCAGTACCGCTGGGCACAAAGGGCAGACACTCTTCAGGGTGGGCGTCAGGCCAGGCTGGGTGGCGGGAGTGGAGATGCCACCTCTGATGGCTCTGCTCGAGACCTGCGTCCTGCGCCTCCAGAGCCAGGCCAGGGAGCGGCCTGCTCCTGCTGCCAGGGCCCGCTCGCCAGGACGGTCACAGGCTCCGGGTCAGGGAGGGGTCCTTCTTCTGTCCGTGGAGAGAAGGTGATGGCTGAGCACGGGACACCTCTTTGTGCATAAAGCGTGCGCGCGTTACGCTTCTCTCCCACAGCGGGCCTGGTAATACTTGTGTTTGTAATACGAACATTCTCAGCGTGCCCGGGCGGAACGCGCTCCCGCACGCCCGTCGCCCGCACTCACCTCTTCTGCCCTCTACGCTCATCTGGTCCCTCTTTCTGTGATCGCTGGAGCAGTTTTGTTTTTTTTTTTTTTTCAATTAAAAAAATTTTAGTGAAGTATTGATTTACAATATATATTGCTTTCAGTTGTACAATATTTTTGCAGATTATACTCCATTTAAAGTTATTATAAGATATTGCTGTGTCTTGTGCTTGTCAGTCATGTTCGACTCTTTGCAACCCCATGGACGGCAGCACACCGGGCCTCCCCATGGACTGCATGCTCAAACTCATGTCCATTGAGTCGGTGATGACATCCAGCTGTCTCATCCTCTGTCGCCCCCTTCTCCTCCTGCCCTCAATCTTTCCCAGTATCAGGGTCTTTTCCAGTGAGTTGGCTCTTCACATTAGGTGGCCAAAGTAATTTTTACAGATAATACTCCATTTAAGGTTATTACAAGATATTGGCTCTGTTCGCTGTGCTGTACATTAAGTCCTTTATCTTATTTATTTCGTGCCTGCTAGTCTGCTCCTCTTCTTTTAAATTGATGTATAGTCACTGTACAATATTACGTAAGTTACAGGTGTACAATATAGTGATTTGTGATTTTTAAAGGCGATACTTCACTTATACTTATTATAAAACATTGGCTCCATTCCCCATGGTGTGGGCAGCTTGTGCTCTTGTCCAGAAGCTCTGGGAGACCACCATCTCCCCCCTCTCCTCGCTTGTCCAGGCTGTTGGCAGCGCTCACTTGCTGAGGTCCTGGGACCGAGCCAGGCGTCATGATCCCCAGCTCCAAGAGTCCCCACGCCCCTGCCTCCCCCTGCAGAGCCAGCGGTGGGGGCAGGTCCTTCTCAGGCTGCCACCATCTCTCTCGTCTCTCTCCCTGACCCACTCTCCCGCCTCTCTCTTGCATTTTTCAGGGTCGATTAGACCCACCCAGATAATCCAGGATAATCTCCCTATTTCAAAGCTCTTAACCTTAATCACGTCTGCAGAGTCCCTTCTGTGTGGGGTGACCTGCCTACAGGCCCCAGGGTTCAGGGTATGGACCTCCGGGTTAGGGGAGATGCTTGCAGGGGGCCTTACTCTGCCTAAAGCTTGCTCTCAGCCTCTTGCACACTCCTTCCATGTTTATGCGGCTGAGTCTCTGGGCTCCATCCCTAGGGATGGGATTTCGGGACCAACAGTGAGTGTAAACTTTCTAGATGTTACCAAAGCTTTCTGCTGCAGGTTGTCCATGTTGCATTTCTGTCAACTATATATAGAATTTTTTGCCCTGCCAAAAAAAACTGAAGTTTAATTTATCAATCCTTTCTTGCAAGCATTTGGACGTTGAGGTCTTAGATAGAACGGCTTTCCTCATTCTCAGATCATAAAGGAATTCACCCAGTTTTACTACCTCCTCTGTGATTTCATGTTAGCATTTAGGTCTCCATCCATTTGGAATTTGTTCTTTTATATGAATGATATGAATCCATATTTTATGATTTTGCAAGTAGCTGTGTAATTGTCCCAAAGCCGTCTGCTAAGAAGTCCATTTTTTCCCTCCTCCTGTTTTGTACAATTAAATTCCCATATGCACGTGGGTCTATTTCTGAAATCTTTATTCTGTTCTACTAGTCTAGCTGTTCATGCAGAAACTCCACATTGTTTAATTAGCAAGGTTTTAAAATGTGTTTTAGTGTGTAGTAAGGTCTTCACCACCCCCACCATCACACACATGAATGCACACACGCACACACACGCACACACGCCTGCGTATGAATACATGCCTGCATACACACACACGCCCGAATATGCACACATGCCCACATACACGCCCGCACACGCACTGCCTGACTTATTTAGCATTTTTCTCACTTCCTTCACGTTCGTGAAGATGAACACAGTACGTCTTCCCATGATACGTCTATTTTCATCAGGTGTTTTCTTCTTGGGGGAAGCACCGGGCTACCTCTTCCGACCTTCACTCTGCTCCCCAAAAGGCAGGGCAGCTGGGGGGAATCAGGGTGCCCCGAAAGCTGTGAGAGGAAGAAAGTGGACTTTGCGCCAGCCGCCCTGACCTCCCTTTCCCAGCTCTGGGGTTCTGGGCATATTTTTAACTTCCCTGCCAGCCTCAGTGTCCTCACCTATAAAACAGGGTCCGTAGCACCATCACAAGACCATCGTGAGAATTAATGAACAGATGTACATTTTAAATGGCATTTTCTGACTGTTGCTGGCCTGTTGGGTCACAGTTGATTTTGGAATTTTTTTTTTTTTTAATTTAATGAACGCTCATGTGTTCTTGGGCTTCCCTGGTAGCTCAGCTGGTAAAGAATCGGCCTACAATGCAGGAGATCCCAGTTCGATTCCTGGGTGGGTTGGAAAGATCCCCTGGAAAAGGAATAGGCTACCCACCCCAGTATTCACGGGCTTCCCTGATGGCTCAGATGGTAAACAATCTGCCTGCAACGCAGGAGGTGTGGGTTGGATCCCTGGGTCGGGAAGATCCCCTGGAGACAACATGGCAACCCACTCCAGTATTCTTGCCTGGAGAACTCCGTGGACAGAGGAGCCTGGCGGGCTGCAGTCCATGGGGTCGCAAAGTCAGACACGACTGAGCAACAAAACAAATGTGTTCTAAGCGCTTTTACACATTCACTCATTTAATCCTAGTACTGACTATGAGGAGGTCACTGTGACCCCTTCCTGAAGACAAGACCAGAGGGACTGAATTACACAGCTCAGCCCAGGAGCGGAGGTGGCCTGGCCCCCAGTGCCCGCCTGAGGCTACAGCTGTGTTCCAGTCCAGCCCAAAGCCCCAGGAATCTCTCGTTAGTTTGTTAATTCTACTGTCGTTTCTGTAAAGAAGTCACACCACCTGCTACCACTGACAGTTTTATTTCTTCCTTTGAAACCTCCATGTCCTTTCTTTCTGTGTTTTTCGTTTCTTTTTATTTATCATTCTCAAAGGACGGTCTAGATCCCCCTGTATCATATTGAATCAGAGCAGTGATAGAACAGCCTTTGTTTTATTGCTAACTTTAAAGAAATTCGGTTAAGGTTTTATTATCAAGCCTGACATTTACAACATTTATGGTTGGTTTTGTGGGGAATTTTTGGTATTTTGTTTTTACAGCTAGCTTGTATTGGGTTAAGACAATTCTTTTCTAATCCTGCTTTGCTGGGAGTTGCTTTGGGGAATTTTGGGATTAAAAAAAAAATCATAAGTGTAATTTTGTCAAACTGTGTCTTGCATCTATCAAGTTGTTCGTGTTTTTTCATCTTTTGTCTGTTGGTAAGATGATTTAGGTTGATGTTCTAATGTTCTCTAGTCCCAGTGTTTCTGAGATGAACACAATTTGATGTTTATAGTGTTTGATTCAATTTGGGTTTAAGATTTTTGTATCCACGTTCATAAGCGAACTTGGCCTTTTCTGGCTGTTGGTTTGGCTCTGAAAATCGAGTTTACTTTCTCACCGGTTTTCGTAAATAATGTTGTGATTGCTCTGAAGGGGGAGGTGAGAGGAAGAGTGCTGACACCCCGACCTCAGCAGCACAGTCAGGAACCTGGAGATCATCTTCCTAAGGTTCCTGGGGTTCTCCATCCCAGCTGTGCATTAGCAGGTGGGCAGATTTTAGCACCCAGGACCCCCCCCCAACACAAATCAGTTCATCAGCAACTCCAGGTCTGAGGTCCAGGCCCCTTCCTGTTTATACATAAACAAGATGACATAGGTCCCCCCGGTGACATAGCAGGTTAAAAGCTACCATGTCTCCTGCACGGGGCCTGTCTTGGGGGCCCCTGCGCGGGGCCTGGAGGGGCTGTGTCAGTGATCCAGCCCCTTCTCAGGTCTCTGCCTAGAGGTTCCGAGGCTCCAGTTCCCTGGGGAGGCCGATCTGGGCGGGCTCCCTGCCACTTCCCCAGGCTGCACCCAGCGTCTCAGAGCGGCCCTGGCGGGGCAGGTCCACAGCTCAGAGTGCTCACCGCTAGCTCACCGTCAGCCTGGAGCCACTTCTTAAAAGTTTAGGATTGCCCCAAAGCTCATGTTTACCTCTCACCTTGAAAGCATTTCAAAACGACATAAAAGTTGCTCGAATACTACAAAGAAACAACCCTCCACCCACCCAAACACTCCATCCGAGTTTTGTCAAGTGTCCCTAAGTGTCCTCGGTAGCAAAAAGCTCCAGCCCAGGACCGCATGTCACACCTGGCTGTCCTGTCCGCCCTTCCCCGTCACCTGTACTAGTTCCTTGGTCGTTCCTCGACTTTCATGACCTTGACAATGTCAAAGTTCACAGGCCATTCATTTCCTGGAATATCCCTCAATTTGGATTCATGTATTTCTTCATGATTAGACCCAGATTTTGCGTCTTTGGTCAGAATGTCACCAGAGTGATGCTGCTGAGTTCTTTGCACTGCATCCAGTTGTGTTTGGTATGATGTGGAAAGGCCCCGTCTTTGGTGGAGCTGGTTTTGCTCTCCCGATTCTCTCCCCTTCACAATGAGTGGGTATTCTGTGGGAGATGCTTCCAGGTCGTGTGAAAATCTCATTCTCCTTTCCACTCACCTCCTAGAGAATCATTCCCTGATTAGGTCTTGCCAGAATTCATTAGTATAATGAGCCGCCCAATCGTGACCTTTCTGATTCAATCATTTCTTCTACATTTATTGATTGACTTTTACTGTTTTGCTCTTTTTTTTTTAAGCTTTCTTGGCTCACTTGTTTGTTTACCTCCGTGTGGACTCACGGGTTCCTGTTTTACGTGACAGATTTTAATCCGTCTTGATCATTATTTATGTCAGCACGCAGGCTTCCGTGTTCTTTTCACAAGTTCCGGTTATTCCAAGGCCCTCCTCACTTTCTGGCACGAGATCTCACTCCTTCCTCCTCTTTCTCAGCCATTTCTCTGGGGAACTTTGGATCCTTTCTGTGGAGACTGGTATTTAGAAACCAAGACCTGGGCACTGGATGTGCTCACGGCTCCTGGGGTGTCATTTCTCCCAGACCTTGCTCATAGGTCTGGCCCAAATCTGTGTATCTATCTACATAAGCTGAGAAGCACTGGCTCACAGCAGCACCTCCAAATACAATTCTGTGTGTGTGTGTTTGTGTGTGTGTGTGCGCGCGCACGCATGCGTGCACGTGTGTGAGTGTTTGTTGCTCAGTCGTGTTTAACTCTTTGCAACCCCATGGACTGTAGCCCACCAGGCTCCTCTGTCCATGGGATTCTCCAGGCAAGAATACTGGAGTGGGCAGCCGTTCCCTTCTCCAGGGGCTCTTCCCGACCCAGGGATGAAGCCCAGGCCTCCCACACTGCAGGCGGATTCTTTACTGTCTGAGCCACCAGGGACGCGTGCAGTCCAGCACCGTCCCTTTGCTCAGTCCGCCACTTCCACACTGACACCAGCCTGCCTTTCCTCCCAGTGCTCTCATTCTGTTTACTTACTTGCTGAATCCCCCGTCTGTGGCCGATCCTCTGAGATGACCTCCCTGCTTGGACACCTTCTCTGCAGCAGTCCCACCTAGGCTCCTTTGCACTGTGCTTCTGGAAGGAAGAGTGAAGGCTGCCCTAAAAATTTTAGCTTGCAAACTTAAGTTATCAAAATCTAAAGTTAGCCATTATCTCTCTCTTCCTCCCAGTGATATAAGATTCTCTAAAATTCTTTAATTCCAGTTGAGTCATACTTGTGCCCAGCATTTCAGTCCCACCTTTTCTTTCTGTATCTCCAAAGGCTGTGATGCCTATTGGCATCTTTTCTTACAGTCAGTGCTTGCTTAGATCTCACGGCCAGTTTGCCTGCAGCTTCACTTTCCACTCTCGGCCTCCAGGCACGTACCTTTCTCCCCAGCATGTTCCGCTGTGCATGGCTCATGCGTCTGTCACACTCTGTCCAGCTCTGCTCTGGCTCTCGGGCGGGAGGTTATCTGGTCTGCCGAATCTTCAGAACTGGAAGTCCCTTCAAAATAGTTTGTCTAAAATATTTTAATATTAACTCAGCAAGCTTAAAAATTCTGGTAGTGGTGCAGACGGTTGGAACTTCAAACCCAGAAAGGAAGTGTTTTCCCCTGAAACTCGTTATCCGAACCATTTGTGTTCCAATGTTCCTAGAGAGTAAATGTTCATCTATAAAGAGAAACTTGGATCCAAACCACAGGGGTAAGGATTACAGGCTTTTCCTGGTCAAGAGGAGACTGGAGGATGAGTGTTGACATTTCATCACTTGGTGCCTGGGGGCCCCTGAGCCAGCCCCGTCCCAGAGCTGACACACACTCGGCCTCTGTAACGACCCCTCCTGCTCGTGGACGAGATCCCACTCTCCTCAACCCTCCACGCTGACTCCATCAGCAGACCTCCGCTGGGTTTACGCTGTGCTCATCCATTCTCTTGATCGAATTAGTTGGACCTTGTTTTCCTTCATATACTAAGTTATCCCAAGAAAATCTCACAGTGATGTGATGAAGATTAGCACGATGTCCACTTCGGGGCAAACAAATCCTGCTTTTGATCTGTGAACTGCTCCTAAGTAACCTCGAAGGCCTGTTACAGCATTGTGTCTATTCAAAACCCAGTGAAGAGGGCTTCCCTGGTGGCTCACTGGTAAAGAGCCCGCCTGCCAATGCAGGAGACGCAGGTTTGATCCCTGATCAGGGAAGATCCCACGTGCTGCAGAGCAGCCGAGCCTGTGGGCCCCGGCTACAGAGCCCGTTCTCTGAGAATCCGAGCTCTACAATGAGAGAAGCCGCCACCGCGCAGAACCCACGCACCACGTCCAGAGAGCAGCCCCACGCACCACAGCTAGAGAAAGCCTGTGTGCAACAGTGAACCCAGCACAGTAGGGAAAAATAATAATAACAATGAATGAACAGGCATCTCTTTAAAGGTCTTGGAAGGCCCTTCATTGCTCGGCCGGTGTTCAGTTATCTCAGACTGAAGGCAGAACACACTCCAACCCGCCCCGCTCATCCGCTCATACACGCATGGCCGCGTCCGGGGACGGAACAGACCTGCAGCCTCTGAGCCCTTTCGAGAGACCCCGTCACTCCTCTCCTTGTATCAGCTCTGCTGTCTGGCCGTCGTCACGTTCCACGCATCGTCCTCCGACTCACCCCCGGGGAGGGGCCACGCACAAGGCCCCCGAGGACACGTGCTGTGGAGAACAACCCTGCTGGTGATTCAAAGGCCTTCAGCACGGGCTTCGGGACCAGAGAGGCTGGGCCTGGAGCCCCCGCTCTGCCCTCCCGCTGGGTGGCTCCAGGTGAGTTGTCTGTTCATGCGCTCTCGCCGCAGAGCAGGACTGACAGCAGCTGTCTCACAGGCTGCTGGAGCGTCAGGACATGTGGGCATGTTTGCATATCCTGGAAGTGCCTGGTTCCGTGTTCTGTGGACCCAAGAGACTTTACGAGCAGCATCTCCTCTGAGAAGCCCGTCAGTGCCTCAGGGCAGGGGGAGGCCGTGTCCATGTCACGTTGCCCCCACAGGAAGCCTCGGTGCAGCCCCACTATTCCTCTGAGAATGTCTGGGCACAGTCCCTGGCCCAGGCAGGCTCCACCTTTCCTAAACTCAGCACACTGGGGCCCTGGAGACCATGAGTGGTGTCTATGAAGCCTTCTGAAACATTCTGCACCTCATTCCCTTGGCATGGATGTAGGTCAAGCCCAGGCAGCCGCTCTCTGCGCTCACCCGGCCGCTCATCCGAGAAGCGGTCACCGCCTCCTGCCCCGTGCCTGGCCGTGGGCTGGGATCCCCAGAGCAACGAGGCTCAGGGGCACGCAGGCCAGTGAGCTGTAGGCCACTTAGCGACTCATCGCATGGAAAGCAGGGGGGTGATTTATAGAGGTTTGCTCAGGCTGCTGGCAGAGGCTGAGCAAGGAGGCCTGAGTCTGCTCAGGTGGCTGCGGAGGTCCACAGAGGGGGTGGCATCCTGGCCCACCACCCAGGGACCACGGCCGCTAGCCATGGAGGGCAGAGGGCAGCCGGGCAGCCTCTGCCAAATGCCTCGTGACGGGACCGCCTCTGCGCTTCTTCCTCTGATCCATGTCTTTGCAGAAGTTTCTTTTAAATTCTGACTGCTGTTTAAGTGTGCCGAGAAGGCTGTGTTCTGGGGTTGTCGCCGGTGAACTGTGGAATCAAAGACCCCATCACTGGAGGAGCCCCCTTGAAAGGCTCTGAAATAAGCTGATGCCCAGGTGTGGGTTAATAAAATTGTAAACAGCGTTTTTCCCAGCCAACTCTGGCTCTGTAATGGTTCGCTTAATTAGTAACCTTTGACTGGAGAGTGAGCACAGCCTCTCTTCCCACATTTTCACGGCACACCAGGAGAGGAGAGACTGCAGACGGCACGTGTTCTCCCTGCTCCCGTGCCCGCCTGCCCACCTGCCCGGAGCCCCTGCACTCCCACTCCCATCACAGCCGCGGGCTGAGCTCTAATAGCCAGAGTCACCCCAGCTGCTCCCGAGCCTGCTCTGAGCGTGGTTTTCTGCCATGAAGATGCTGGTGGTAGCGCCTGGGTGCAGATAAAAACAGTTTCCATCAGAAAGAGGAAAGAAAAAAAAAGTCTGCTTAGTGTGTATTTGTGCATAATAGTAGCCATTTTCTCAACGGGAGCGGTTTCAGGGAGTGTTACGTGCTCATAAAACACAGCACGGCCTCTGCGTTCAGGTCTTGGTAACTAAAGAGCAGCGGGGGCGGGAGGGCCAGCAGCCGGGGCCCCAGGGCAGGGCGCCTGCAGAGGCCCGAGGCGGTCGGCAGGGTGCAAGGCTGGCAGGTGGAGATGCACCTTCCTTCCGCAGAGGAGCTGGGGGGCACGGGGCTCTGTCTCCCCGCCACCCCACCGAGGACTGGATCCAGGCAGAGAGTGGAAGCCCCGCCTTTGTTTCCTCTCCTGCTGGCCGACACACTCCCCCAGAGAAAGCTAGACGAGTCCTGTGGCCTCGGGGGCTTGGCTCCCTCAGGATAACGCTGGGAGGAGGACAGCACGTGAAGAGTCTCCACGCCGGCTCGTGTGTGCTGAGCACTTGATAAGCACAAGCAGATGGGAAGGCTGTGCAAGTCAAGGCAAGTGTTGGGACGCAGAGAGAGCGGCCTGCGGCGGCGTGGCTCCGAGGAAGGACAGTGCTTGCCCTGGAAGTGCTCCTGGGATGGGCTGTGCAGAGTGCAGGGCTCGGCCCAGAAGGTACTGCCGTCAAGCCGGCCGCCAGGCCAGCCCGGGCCCACCTGCTCACCCGAGGGCAGCATCCTGCTGACGCTCAGCTCGGGAGGTGCTGGACTTTCGTGGTCTCCGGTCAGAGAACTGAGGTGGCCCGCGCTGGTCGGGAGGAACAGTTCCCGCGGCCAGAAGCCGGCCCGGCTTGAGTCAGCCAAGCGTCCAGAGCATCCAGGAGCTGGTGGGGGAATCTATTCACATGGAACCAGGACCAGGCCACATCCAGCCGTTCCCGATGCCCGCCCCCAGGAGACTGTCCATCCTGTGCCTGTGTATCCATCCACCTGGCTGCCTGCCACCTCCCACGGCGTGTTCTGTCTCTGGCAGGGTCACAGGTTGGATGTTCCTCTTTGTCGCATCACCTTGAGCTCTGGAGCTGGGGGTTTTAAATCGCTGGTTTTATCTCCTCCTTCCCTTGTCGTGGGTGGCATCAGTGCTGTCTGCGGCCCTTCTGACAGGGTCTGTCAGCGTTTCAGCTGTCATAAGCCTTCACTGTGGTGGAGTTTCTTTTTCATAATAGGAAGGGAAAGAGCAGCATTATTTCTGAGCGGTCTGTCACGTGTGCAGACGAGGGCTGTCATCACCGACAGCTCCTTCAGGAGTGGCTCGGCCGTCAGATAGAGTTGCCAAGATGGGAGCAGCTCGGTTCCGGTGTGCGCCTCTGCCCGAGCGCGTGCGTGCCGCGGGGATGGGTGACAGTGACATACACACTTGGATATTTCACAGTGTTTATTGTTTGCTTGATTGCCCGTAATAACACCCTTGTGATGACTTTTCCTCTCTTATTTCTTGACCTGTGTGGGAAGACTGTACAAGACGAATGGTTTGAAGTGGCTTTCTTGTTCATTAAGTCCATCAGATCCTTTTAGTTCTTCCCATTATGGGACTTTTTAACACAGCACAGGAGAAGGAGATACTGCAGCCTAAGGGACAACTCAAGTACAACCGAGGGAAGCGCTTTACGACCAATGTCACTTTCAAGAAATAGAGGTCAGTGTCCGTATAAATCACCCCTGTCAAACCGAATTACATTTTACGGGAGTTATGTTTTCCTGTTCTTTTTGAGAATCGCTCAGATTCTTTCATCCTGATTCTCTTGTTGGGAGTTTAGATTTGCCTGTACGTTTCATTTTTCCCGTCATTAGCTTTTATATTTGGTCCTTCCAGTCATCCATTCATCCAGCAAACACTTATTGAGCCCCTACTGTCATATTGGTTTCCGGACTCATGTCACATACTAGATTACAAAGACGGAAAGCTTTCACTCCCCACCTCCAGAAATCCACAACTGGGGGAGGGGGTAGGAGGAATGATTGAGATGTAATAATCAATAAAATGAGGCTTATGAGAACTGTTATCAAAAAAAAAAAAAAGCATTGCCAAGACAGCCTTGGAAAGAAAATGGGTAACAGAGAGGGATAATCAAGGAGGGCTTCAGGTAGGAGGCGGACTTTTTGTAGTTTGATGGGGAGCAGGACACTCCAAGCAGAGAGAATGGCAGAGTGACAGGCGCATGGCCCCGGTTGTTTTAAAATGTAAATTTTATTATTATTTGGGTAGAGTGAAGGCAGGGGGTCAGGAGACGGCCCTCGGAAAGATCTACTCACAGTTCCCAAGAGGAGGGTCCCGCAATGCCAGGCAGGGCCGCACGGGGAGACCCCAGGGCGGCTGGAGGCAGAGGGAGGGAGGGGCAGTGCGGACCGGAGGCCTCACTGAGGTTGCTGCGGAAGGCGTGGACAAGGCGGGGTGGGCAGCTGAGGACTGGCTGGTTTGGATCGTTCCCGCAGGCTCCAGGGCACGGGGCCCGTCCCCGGTTACGTGGAACCTGCCCAGGGTGGAGAGGACAGGTGGACGGTGGCCCAGAGGGTGGGAGCCTGTGGAGGAGGCATGGGCGGTGGGCTCTGGGTTGGCTGGTTTGCACAGGGAGGCGTGCTCACGGCTGAGCCGTTTGCTGTCTCCAGGACCCAGCTGCCCGGGGAGGGGCGGGCCCTGCAGGGTCGAGGCCCCAGTGTCAGGGTCTTCAATACAGAAGCGAGCGCTGTGGCTGGTGCACATGGGGAAGGCTGAGCCACGGCGTGGTTGGGCATGAGCAGGCAGTGATGGGAGCGGAGCCAGTGTGAGGCCTGCAAGGCCTTGCTGAGGGGACTGTGTTCCTGAGAACCTGCATCTCTGAGTCCCAGCGTGTCGCACACTTCCCCCGTCAGCGTCTCCCAGTGGGCCTTCGGAGCTGGTGCCCACATCATGTGAGCAGGAGGCACGGCTTCTTGGGTTCCCACCCTTTCCCAGCACCCCCAACTCCCACCCCACCGCACTTCATCAGTGATGGCGCCCAACCCTCACCGGCATCTCGGGATCTTAGCAAGTGGTAGGACACCCACACAGGGTGCGTGGAGTTGTGGGCAATCCTGTTGTAGTAGCCACGCGTTCTGGGAAACAAACTCACTCAGAAGGGCGATGCAGATGGTGAAGTGCAGTTTATTACACCGGGCGGGCCCCAGGCAGAGTCTCCCCTTAGCCAAGGACCCCGACCAGTTTTTGTGAAAACCTTATATACCCTAAGTGTACGTGCCCAAACCCACCTCCCCAAATTCCCTGAAGCTAGTCTGAACAAAGGAAGAGAAAGATACGATCAAAGTTAACCCTGATTCATATGCCTTAAGCCTAGGTAGTTAACAGGGGACAGTTATCAGTAGGCCTGTGGTCATACCCCAATAAGCATAGTAGAATTTATGATTCTATTTGGTTACACAGATAATTAGGGTATTCTGTTAGGCAATGGGGAATCTAGGTATGAGCCCTGGGGCTCTTCCATCTGGGAGGTCTGGTTTTCCAGTTGGTATGTCGTTCCCATAGATACTGGGCTTAGAGCTCAAAGTCCACAGTCCGGCCCAGACTGGAGTCCTGCTTTCGAGATGGAGCCTGTTCTGTCTGTTTCCTCCTTCACTGTTTGCCCTAGAGAGGGGGTGTGTCTGGGGGAGAGAAGGGACAGACACAGAACCGTCCCCCCGACGCTCGTGAGGGACACTGGAGGCCAGCTTGACGTGAGGGATGCGCGGGAGCTGGGTGCCCGGCTCCCTCGGCAGCTCCAGGGAGACGCAGAGGGCAGGGTTGCGGCTGGTCCCACACCTCCCTCCCCACCCTGAGTCAGAGAGCAGCTCCTGGGTGGGGGGCTCGGGCCGCACACAGTGGGCCTGTGGACTCAAGGAAGGGAGGCCCCCAGTGCAGGGGCAGCCCTGGGCCCACAGTGGCTTCCAGGAGGAGCCTCTTCTTGGGACAGGGGGAGCTTTATGGAAAAACTGGTTCTTAGGAGGATATTTCAGGGGGAATGTGAATAAACTAGTTGAAACCCCAGCACCCGGGGGAGGTAAGAGAAGGAAGGCTGGGCAGCGGAGGAGACCCTGAGCCACCCCTGGGGCCTGGGCGGTGAGCCGGGCTCGAATCTGCGGACGACAGGGCTGTTCACTGGTACAGGGGCCAGAGGCAAAGCCCTGAGCCTCTGGAATGGTCGCGTCACAGTCCTCTGGCCTCTGAAGACAGAAAATATGAAATCGCTAAAAAGTAAATGAATCACCAACTATCAGGTTAGGAGGAGGGAGGGAGCCGGCCTCGGGCTGCTTCCCAGCAGGAACCTCCGCACAAGCTGGCGTCAGGCAGTGCGGGGTGGGCGGGGGAGCTCATTAGGGTCGCACGCAGGCTGCCCGGACCCCTGGGAAACTGGCCTTGAGCCCGGTCCAGGTTTGAGTCCCGCCCTGGTGGTGCTGCGATCTGCCAGCGGTGCCAGCGGGGCAGCCCATCCAACCCCCACTCCTCCGCGCGCCCAGCTGCCTCCCTGGGTGGCTGGGTGTGGGGAGCCGCTGGCTGTGGGGAGCCGCTAAGACCACAGGCTGCAGGACAGGCGGGTTTTCCTGCTGACTCCGGAGTTTGGCTCAGCAGGCTTCCAGGGCGTGAATTCTGGAGCTTTCTCTCTCCTCCCCTCTGCATAAGAACAGGGCCCCCTCCTGCTCTCCCCTCCCTGCCCACAGCTCAGTTCCACGTGCCCCCTATCTGCTCGCCGTCCCCTTGTGGACGACGAGGTTAACGCCTCTCCTCTGAGTGGCCATTGATCCCCGGCCCCTGGGATGCTGAGCTCATCAGGGCCGCGGAGGCGGGGGTGCCAGGGCTCCTGCCCGACGGGCTGGTTTCCACCTGACTTCTCAGAGGCAGGGGCCTCCCAGGACAGGCAAGTTGGCAACGCTGATGAAAAACCCACTCAGCAGGGGTGGAAGGTCTGGGACCCCAGGCATTCAAAGGGCAGGCGGGTCTGAAGGAGCCCCGCCTCCCAGGTCTCGGGTGCCAAGTGCCTGCTGGGGGTGGGGGCAGCAGCCCAGAGCCCTACCCAGAGGAGGCAGGAGGCCGGGACTCCTGGGGCTTCATCCCCGGACGCAGGGCTCCCCATGGATGCTCACGACCGCCCCCCGCCGAGCGTCATTTGAGATGTATGGCATCTCTGCTCTCGTCTTAAGTATTGCAAAGTGCTGTTTGTTAGCTTTAAAAGAAAAAGAAGCAAAAAAAAAATTGTCAAAATCCCAGCCTCCCCGCCGAGCTCTGATTGTTTTATCTTTAAAGGATTCCTCCGCACCCCCTGCCCAGCACATCATTAGGGAGCTCTGGTTGCTTATAGAACACTCCTTCCTGGCGGTCTTGGAATCTAGGCGGAGAGCCGGAGGAGCCCAGCAGGAGACACAGGCCTCGACTCCTCGAGGAGAAGGGCCTCCTCTCTTTACTCTGTGTGTAAACCGCTTGTTGTGGAAACTCGACCCCCCACCCCGAGGTCTGGAGCCACAGTTAGGTTCCCTGTGGTCCTTTGTTCTGGAGCTCAGCGCTCGGCAGCTCGTCTCAACACTGACTTTGAAATTGTGCACGTTTGTTTGTATTAACACATTCATCCGTATGTTAATAAACCGACCGACTGGTCGCCCCGAGTTTGGGCTGGACCCCACTGGGGATCCTGGGTCTTCAGTGGTGAGCCAGATCCCGAACCCCCTCAGGGGCTTGTGGGACGAGGGACAACAAGCAGGAAAGACGCCTCGGGAAGGAGGGCCCTGACCGGGTGGGCGGACAGTGAGGACGCAGCCTGTGCGCAGGTGGCTTCTGCTGCAGCTTCGAGGCTCCGCTGCGGGGCCGGCCGTGGCCCAGAACACTGCGTTCCCCGAGCGGGAGGCAGGCCGGGACCCTGTGAGTGAGCCCACCCGAGGCCGCTCTGTCTGAAGTCCGCTGATGGCGTCTGTCTAGGGCATCAGGATCCGGCCCAGACCTGTCAACCGAGGTGCAAAGCTGCAGAAACCGCAGGCCCGGGGGTCGCCGCGTGTCGCCCTTCTGACCAGCGTCACGCCCGACGCGGCCGTCTCCGTCTCCTCGCGGCCCCCTGCCTCTCCCGGCTTCAGACCGCCCCTCGGGTGCTTGCCCCGAGCCCCTCGCCGCTGGCCGCTCCCTCGTCCGCGAGCACTGGGAACCTTTGCCGCGCCGTGTCTGAGCGGGCCTGGGCATGGCCAGCCCTGCACCGAGCTCGCAGAAGGTGCTGGAGGACACAGAACTAGGGCGTCACCTTCTGTGGCCTGTTTCGGGGGCGGGGGGTCCTGAAGGCCCGGATTCGGTCCAGATTCCAAGGACATCGCCAGCTTCGTGGAGAAGAGCCAAGGGCGGACGTGTTTTCGGGAGGTTCAGGTGTTGAGACTGTGTGATGCTGTCAAGTCACGACAGACGGGCCCATGGGGAGAATGGCCGGCGGGTCCACGGGGCCATGAAGCACCCACCCGAGCCCTGATGATGTGGCCTCCGTTCAAATCCAGGCCTTTTAAAAAAGAGTGGTAGACAGGAGGGGAAATGTGACTTGGGTACCCCAGGCCTGCAGTTGTAGGCTACGCTCCTCAGAACAAAAGCCCCGCAGCCGACCCGCAGCACCTCCTGTGGGGTCACATGCTGAAGCCGGGGAGACCTGGTCCCCTGAGCACCAGGCCCCGGACCCCAGCCGCCCTCCTCCGGACGTCCCTGCCCCTCCAGCTGCTCGCTGTTTCGCTGCCCCCCAAGCTCAGTATGTGCTCTGACATCCTGATCTTTTCCCCACCATGTTCTTAGCCTTTTGTACTTTTGATGTGTTCTCACTGAGGTAAAATTCGTGGCGAACGTAAAGTTGACCACGTCAAAGTGTACGGATCACGGGTTGGTGCCTCCACTCCAGCCTCCACCCCGACCTGGGGCTGAATCGTTCCCAGGCTCCCGAGGCACCGCCGCACCCGCCTCCCCTGCCCTGGCGCCCAGCCATCTGCTTTCTGTTCCTGCGGGTCCACCTGTCCTGGGCTTTTTGAGATGGGATCACACAGCGTGTGGCCTCCGGGTCCGGTTCCTCTCGGCGTCATGCCTTCAAGGCCCGCCCGTGGTGCGGCAGGGGTCAGCACTCCACCCCTTCCACAGCCGGGCAGCGTCCGTCCTGGGGCTACACCGCTGTTTCCCTATCAACCTTCTACGGGCACTTGCGTGCTTCCCCCCGGGCTGCTGTGAGCAGAGTGTCCGTGAACCTGTGCGCACAAAGGTTGGAGAGCCAGCTTGCACTTCCTCAGGGGGTAGACCCAGAAGTGAGGTTGCTGGGTCACATGGTGGTGCTGGGTTTAACTGTCGGAGGACCTGCCGAGCCGTTTCCACGTTGTGAATGGAGAGGGTTTAGAGCTCTGTGTTCATCCCTCTGGGGCTCACGCAGCCCGGCCCCACGCGTGCTGTCCCTTCTGCTTGCTCACGTCTCCAGTCTCCAGTCTCTCCTCTTCCACGTCTCTAGTCCAGCAAGGTCCTTCTGAATCCTCACGCCATCCTCCCATGACCGCCTGCCAGCTTGGTTTCTCTGCAGACGTCACAAGCGCGTTTCCTGTGCTGTCCCTGAAGTCATCTGTGGGGTGTCGCCTGCACGGGGCCCTGGCCGGCCCACCTCGGCACTGCCTGCTTGGCCTGAGGCTCTCCGTGCCCACAGCCCTCTGTCTGCAGGTGTCTCCAGGCCCCCGAGCCTGCACAGGCCCCGCACGTGCCTGGACGGGGTGCAGGGACCTGCAGAGAACTCAAGGGGCTTCCCTGGCAGGTTGTGACCAGTGCCCCCCACCCGCACCATTGCTCTCTTGCGGGGTCAGGTCCACTGGTCCACAGGGCAGGCAGTGCAAGCGGGGAGGTCAGGGCCCCGTGCGGGCGACACCCCACGGTGTCTAGTTCAGGCAGAACTAGAAGCCACTTTGATGAGGATGGGGATCAGGAGAGGTGTGGCTCGGGGTCAGGCCCAGTGGTCCTAGAAGGGCTGAAAATACCGCCTAGGCAGCTGCCTAGATGGGAGTTCACGGACAGGGGCTAAAATCAGCAGGAAGCAGAGCATCAGGCAGGACGAGGGGACAGATGGGGTTCAGGACAGAAGGTGTTGGATCAGCTGTGCCCCGAGGCGGGCTTTATTGTCTCAGCTAGTTCCCAGGGCAGCAGCAGGGCCCCCTGCACAGGGACCTCCAGTGGCCCAGCCAGTGGTGGCGTCTCCAGTGTGTGTTCGGCCAGAAGGCGTTGGGGTGGAAGTGGGAGGCGCAGCGGGGGAAACGGCTCTGGACCCTCCGTGGGGACGGTCAGGTCTTCTCTGCCAGGTGGTCCCCTGTTCACAGGGACGAAGGACCTGAAGGCAGGTCCTGTCCTGAGCCCTAGGTCTGAGTCCCCCGGGCCCGGTGTGCCCAGGCCCTGCCCGAGAGCTGGTGACTGAAACCCTCAGACCCAGTCCTGGGGACAGAGGGGCTCTGTCTCAGAGGCGCAGAGCAGGGGGTGGGGGTGTGCGCTTACGGGACTGAACGCCCCTCGCATAAGGGGCTGGCCAGCGGCTCAGCCCCATGCAGTCCAGCGGGTCCCAGGCCCTCCATCCTGCAGGTTGGCGCCATCGGGGACGAGGAGGAGTGGGTCACCCTCTGCGAGGAGGAGAACGAGCCGGACGCCCGGACGCTGGAGATCCCAGACCTCACGCCCTACACTCGGTACCGGTGAGAGCCCCCGCCGGGGCCCTCTGTCCAAGGCAGTGGAACCAGCTGCGCGCATGCAAGCAAGGCTTCCAGCCACCGCAGCGGTAAACTGAGCTTTTCTGGGTGCGAGATGCTGTTGAGTGTCACTCCCAGAGAGCCTGACCCTGCTGCCAGGCCAGCAGCGTGCCTTCCCCCGGCTTCGCTGGCCGGGCGGCCAGCAGGCATGGCTGGTGTGTCAGGCTCAGTAGCCAAGACCCACGTGGTTGGAGATGGAGGTGGAGAGAAGTCCGCCTCTGGCGCGGTCAGGGTGCCATGTGTGTGAAGAGGTGTGTGAAGAGCAGACGTCCTTGGAACACCTTCTGCCTCACCCTCCCTGGGTTCCATGGGTTTCACTAATCAAGCATTTAATGTGCCATTTAACCTTTGCCTCTTGACCCTGAAGCTTATCCAGGCAGTAAATCCTTGGCCCAAACGCAGGGCAGAGTGAGGGCGGCTGCTTGAGATGCCGTGGCTTGCCGTAAGATTGAGGAAAGAGACAGGATTTCCAGTTATCTCAGATGCTGGGTGTGATAGCGGCACTGTCCTGCCAGGATGGATGTACTTCATGCAGCCGGGGAGCAGAAGACTGAGAATGACTGGTTCAGGGAGTAAAAGGGGAAATTACATCTTTGTAAAGAACATTGTCTCAATACAATACCGAAGTGAGGGTTTTTGTTTCTGTTTTTTAAAAAAACCCAATGAGAGGTGCTATTGAACCTACGCTCGTTTTAGCATCCTTCCTAAGTTTAGAGCAGATGAGTCAAGACTCACTCTTTTTTAGGGGAAAACATTCAATGTAAAACGAGCGGCCAGGGTCCGTGATGTGCCCTGTGAAACTGGCTTGGGGTTTTGCTTCCTTCCATTCTCCCGCGGCCCCTCCCCCTGCAGGTTCCGAATGAGACAGGTGAATGTCGTCGGCGCCGGCCCCTTCAGTCAGTCCTCCCGGGTCATCCAGACGCTGCAGGCCCCCCCGGACGTGGCCCCCACCAGCTTCACCGTCCGCACTGCCAGCGAGACCAGCCTGCGGCTCCGCTGGGTGGTGAGCCAGGGGGCGGGGCAGGGGGGAGCCCAGAGCTTAGGCATCGCCTCCTCCTGCCTTTGTCCAGGTCAGAGTTAATCTCATCATTAAACCAAGAAGTAGTGCACTCTACCATTAGTGTTGGATCTCAGACCATCCCCAGCTGTCTTATTAATTAGTAGCCTTACCCACTGGCTTCTTGGAACTGAGGCATATTCTTTAGGGAAGAAAGTCGACCGTCCCACGGGCTGGACCTGTAAGTCCTTAAGCTCGGTCGACGCAGAACGGGTCCTAAGTATTTGTAAGATAGCCAGCTTGATATTGAAACAGAACATTTGCCCACAAAATTAAGCCACAATATATTAAAAGAAATTAAGTCCAGCTAAAGTTACTGACAAGGCTTCCTGTAATTAACAGAAGAAAAGTTCCAGGGAAAAGTAAAAAAGAAAAAGTCCAAGAATATTCACCCCAGAGTAGCTTTTCCGTGGACTCACCCCATAAGACAGGCTGGTGCTTGGGGACCCTCACGGTGGGTGGTTCCGAGATGGGGGCTCACCACAGACTGTCGTCCACTTCCAGCCACTGCCGGACTCTCAGTACAATGGGAACCCCGAGTCCGTAGGCTACAGGATTAAGTACTGGCGCCCAGACCTGCCCTCTGTGGTGCTGGCCCAAGTCATCAGTGACCGGCTGGAGCGGGAGTTCACAGTCGAGGGGCTGGAGGAGTGGACCGAGTACGAGCTGCAGATGCAGGCCTTCAACGCCATCGGCGCCGGGCCCTGGAGTGCGGCCGTGCGGGGCCGGACCCGGGAGTCGGGTGAGTCGGGCTCCGCGCCCTCCCTGTGTCTCCCCGGAGGAGGAGCTGAGCGGGCCCAGGCCCGGTGGCGTCTCACTGGCTCATCCTTTCCCCACCTCCCCACCCCCCGCCATGTCTTTGTCGACAGTCTTCTGAGTAATTAGATCAACCTGCCTCAGAGCCCATGACACTGCTTTGCATTTGATGATGGAGTCTCCCAGGGCTTGGACTTGCATTGTTGTCTTTATTTAGGGATGATTTTCACCACCAGTAATCGGAAGTAGGAGCATACGGAGACTCTGACGGGATCTTTGTGAGGCTCAGTGTTCAGGAATTCCTCCCAACAGAGTTGTGCGTGTGGTGTGTCAAGACAGTTTCCTCTGCCCCAGAAAACAGACCCTCAAAAATTCAGTTGCTTTCGCACAATGGGAGTTGCTCTTTACAGCGTAAGATGGGTGTGCCTGTTGGTGAGTCCTTGGGGTGATTTGAGGACCCAGGCTCTGCCGTCCTGTAGACTAGCTGCCATCTGCATGCGGTGGCCAGAGGGGAGAGATGAGCAAAGGGGGGGTGCGTCTGCCTCTTGACACCTGCCCGGAGACGGCTCCCAACCCTTTCTTACTGCCAGGGAGGGAGGAGAGCCTCCAGAGGTCGCTCGCAGAATGCTCCTCTTCTGGGTTCCATGGTCAGACTGGTCAACAGTGGTTTTCAGGACCCTTGCTGGCCTGGTTTGAGCTTATAGAAACACAGAAAAGAGCGTGGCTGACATTCTTTAAAGACACACAGACCAGCTCTTTCCGAGGGTCTGGAATAGTGAGGTTTTCCCCTGAAAAGAAAGAACATCTCTTCTCTTCAGCTCACCCCCACCCACATTGTTCAGCACTTGATGTATCAGGGGACGGCTTACCCTAGACCACATGGGCTGTTAGAAGTCATGCTCTGAATACCTTCCTGACCTGCACCCAAGAGGGCTGAGATGAAGGTGGGAAGTCTGAGACGGGGAACTAGCTGCATCAGGAGTTAACTGTTTCCTCAGAGGCTTCCTGAGCCCAGGGCAAGTCCTGCCTTCTTCATGTCTTATGTTGTATACCTAAATCTTACACAGTGTTACATACAGATCATATGTGACGTTGACTTGTTTATGTCACATTGATTCTAAAGCTAGAAATAAATTGTAAAGTCTTTCGTTATTAAAAGAAAGCATTAAAACTCTAAGTAGAGATTCAGTTCAGTTCAGTCTCTCAGTTGTGTCCGACTCTTTGTGACCCCATGAATCACAGCACACCAGGCCTCCCTGTCCATCACCAACTCCCGGAGTTCACTCAAACTCATGTCCACAGAGTCGGTGATGCCATCCAGCCATCTCATTCTCTGTCGTCCCCTTCTCCTCCTGCCCCCATTAAAATACCATTTAAAACAGTTTTTCTTAGGGAAAAAAAAATAAAACACTTTGAGGTAATAAGTAGGTTAGACACTGCAAAAGAGAGAATTGCCAAACTGGAAGCTGAAAATGAGTGAAAGTCTCAAAATACAGCCCAGAGACGTTGACAGCGAAAGTGTGACAGAGAAGTTAAAAGACATGAAGACTAGACTGAGAAGGCCCAACATACAGTCAGTAAGATCCAGAAAGGACGGGGGCAGTGCAGGGAAACGAGACAGGGGAAACACACAGAGGTTATGGCTGAGAAAGTACAGAATTGGGGAGGACACTGTGCATCAGACGGAAGACATGAATCCCAAACAGAAAAAACAGAAATAAATCTGCACCAAATTGCACTGCCCTACAACTGCAAAATACCAGAGCCAGAGAGAAAATCTTAAAAACATCTGGGCCCAGGACATCTCACCTGCAAAGACCATCTGAAGCCAACCTCTCGAGAACAACAGAGGCCAAAAGACAATGGACTAATAATCCTGAAGGAACTGAAAGAAAGTAACCGTCAACCTCAAGCTCTGCACTTGGCTACAGCCTTTTGTTCAGAAAACAACAACTAAATATCATGTGAAGGTGAAGAAAGGGAAATTTTAAATGGAAAATAATATTTTGGGATAAGTTTTCAAAGAACACTCAACAAAGACAACCGATGGCAAAATGGCTGCCTTGAGTATCTTTTTGTAAAAGTCTCCCCGGCTGCTAAAAAGCCACCCTTCCAGTGGTCAGACAGAGGACGAGATGGTTGGATGGCATCACCAGCTCAATGGACACGAGTTTGAGCACACTCCAGGAGATAGTGGAGGACAGGGGAGCCTGGCGCACTGCAGTCTGTGGGATCACAGAGAATCAGACACGACTCAGCTACTGAACAGCAGCAAACCAGAGGTCATCACTCAGCATTTGGTGAAGAGGGTGAAGGGGTCTCCAGGGCACGCTGCTGGAGCGTCACAGCTGCTGATGGAGTCAGACGGGGTCGGAGGGAGCTGGGAGGAGAGGAAGCCTGTAGACCCCTTCTGGCACACGCAGCACCTCCGTGATGATAGCTGTATGTCCGTGCTGTAAGAAGCTCAGAGCACAGACATGCTGAAAGCCCGCTGTGGAAGCACCACGTAGAACTTCTCAAACCACATTTATATGAAGTGTCCAGTTTTGACGTGCACTTGAGCTGGTTTCATGACATCTTATGATGTGTTATAAGGGTAGATGAGGCCCTTGAAATCAAAGCCACGACATGAGGCACAGCTCATGCTAAGAGGGAAGGAGGCCTGCAGACGAGAGAGAAGAAAGAAGGAGGTGCATTCTAAGCAGCACTCTTTTTAAAGAAAGGGAAGTTTCTAGGACTGTCTCAAAACTCAAGATACCAGGCTGGGAAAGGAGTTGAATCTCCCTCAACTTAGGTAATGTGCAAGATTTTTCCCCAAATCTTAAGAACATAAATATTTTGTAACTAAATGGCAGTTTTCCCTGGTGAGACTCAAATGGGCTGAAATTTTTATCGTGAACACTACCGTTTGCTCAGCCTGTCTCCTCGTTGGGAACCCAGCTGCATTCTGGGCACCGAGGCTGAGCTGCCACAATTGCCCAGTTGCCCTGACTCTCTGGGGACACGGCTGGCCTGCCAGTGTGTGGAGGCGCACGGTACCACGTCTTAGAAAGTCATCTGTTACATGTGGGTCTACATGAGAACTGGGCGCTTACGGCCTCCAAGATGAACCGCAGGAGATAGTTAGGATTGAGAGCTGGCCAGTTTGCATTGCTGTGACGATGGCCTCTCTCTTTGCAGAGAGATGGAAGTTGAGAACTTAAGGCTAGTGTCTTGGTACAGTATATTTTCTCCCCTCGCCTGGTTCTAAATAAAGTGGAAAATGAACTCGGAAAATTGTAGGTTTACCTTCTCTTTGAATGATAAGTGACACCTTTAATTCACAACTGATGCAAGGTGTCAGCTTCTCCCTCAGTTGTTTTTCTTTAATAAAATAAGCATCTGTGTCAGCAATGTCCTGGTAACCGCCTTGGAAGTTACAACACCAAGGGGGCGCCCCTGATGGACGGAAGACACGAGTGGCTCCGTGGGAGCCCCCATGGGAGGTGCAGGGACTCGGAGTGGTGTGTGCGGCCGGCCTGCTCCCTGAGGGGAACAGAGTTCACAGGAAGCCAGGAAGATTCTCTCCCTGTGACACAAATCTGCTCAAGTGAATTATAGTGTTTTGTTGAATGACTGAATGATGGAATAAATGACCCTCTACTGACGTAGCTGGGAAGAAAAAATTAATCGACCAGGTGAGCTGGCCAGCGTCTTCTCTCCAGAACTGTCAGGAGGGAGGACCCCTGTGCTCGGGACAGACAGGCGCCAACAGCGGCGTGTGTGTGTTGTGGGGCGTCAGCCGACCCACGTGGCAACCGGTCCACACCTGGGCTCTGAGGCCGGTCAGTTAGCATCGTCGGTCAGGCTCCGAGGCCCATCAGTCAGCCTCTTCAGTCAGGCTCTGAGGCCCATCAGCCTCATCGGTCAGGCTCCAAGGCCCGTCGGTCAGCCTCACCAGTGGGCAAGGGGTGGGGTCCCCGCCCCCCGGGCGGTCAGGCCAGGGGCGCCGCCCTTCCAGGCCCAGCGCTCCCAGCGAGTGGCGCAGCGAGGCCCGGCCTGCCGCTGACCCTCTTTGGCCCCTCCACCTCCTCTCAAACCTGCCGCTAGTGGAGCAGCCGGGACCAGCTGGCCAACAACGGAGGGCATCTCCTCCAGGCCCTGCACGAGTCCCGTCATTTTTGTCTTACAGACTTGATTACAGCAGTCCCTCATTTCCTGGGGCTGCTGTAATCCCGTGCCTCAGAGTGGTGGCTTCAAACAGCAGAAATGTATTCTCTCAAGGCTCTGCAGGCCAGAAGGTGGAGAAAGGGGTGTGAGCAGAGCCGAGCTCCCTCTGGAGGTGCCGGGAGGGGTGGTCCTCCCCCTCCCAGCTTCTGGAAGCTCCTCGGCTGCGGCAGTACAGACCCAGTCCTGCCAGGGGTTGGGGCTCTTCCCACATGCATATCCGTCTCTCCTCACAGGGATGCCAGCCCTGCTGGAGTAGGGCCCACCCACCCCCATGTGACCTCATCTGACCAGTTACATCCACAGGGACCGTATTTCCCAATAAGGTCACATTCTGGGCCCAGAGGGTCGGGACTCAGCACGGGAACTTGAAGGGACACAATTGACCCCACAGCAAAGACCACATCGCTTTGGTATAGAAGCTCCAGGAAGCAGAGTTGGGGAGCAGTGTCGATGGGCAAACACGTTACTTTCTGTCTTCAGACTGACTACCGGAGGAGCCTTCGCAGTGGCCGAGCAGAAGGAAGCAAGTGCTGATGTACGAGGGAGGGAGGGCATGACTGAGGACGTGAAGGAATAGACGGATGGGCGAGCCAGCCAGTGGGCAGGCGCGTCCGGGGTGGTCACTGCGAAGGTGTCACAGCCCCATCCCGTGTTATGTGCCCCTGAGTCTCGTGAACTTGACACGTTCTCCGTTTCGACCATGGAGGCGCTGGGGGTGCTGACGCCCCCTTTCCTGGTGCCTGTCACCCCCTCCCCACAGAGAGGTACACCTTGTCAGTCTCCCCTGCCCCCAGCCCCGATGTAGATCATAACCTCCCCGCCTGCCTGTCCCCCACAAAGTCCGCACTTAGAGAGGTCCACGAACTGTGTCTGCAAGTGAGGATTCCGTCTGAGATAAAAGTCACAGTTCTCACCAGTTAATATAAGAATCAGACAAGCTTATTTTCTCTCTGGGTGGACTCGGGGGGGTAACATGGAGCTCCTAAATACCCAGGATTTATGGAATTTGTTGCTGATATTAAGGAGATTTACATTTCCGTGATACCCCTGCAGGTTTAATCTGATCACTGCAAAAAAACGCTCAGAGTGCATTGCTATTTCAAGGACAACTTGATTAGAAGGATAAAAATTAGACCTTTGTTTGTAGACGCCTTTAGACTTCCAGAGCCAATCTCTTTAACTCATTCCTTGCAGTTCCTTCAGCCGCCCCTGAAAACGTGTCAGCCGAGGCCGTCAGCTCCACCCAGATCTTACTGACGTGGGCCTCGGTCCCTGAACCGGACCAAAACGGGCTCATCCTGGGCTACAAGGTATGTGCTCAGGTGACCTTCCCCGCCCACCTCCCCGGCCCGCGAGCTCGCATGGCCTGCGCGTCGCCGGCTCTGGCCTGTTTCCTGGACTTCACCCCCCTCCTCTCCTCTCCCTCGTCCCCGTCTGGGATGAGGGTCGGTCCACCCTCGTCGCGCGGCCCCACGCAAGGCGCTCTGGGCCCGAGTCCTCCCCATAAGACGGGCGGAACGGCGGTTGCTCCCTCCAGTCACGGGTGGCTGATTTTGTAAGATGCCAAGGACGTGTCCGGAGTCCCCGACACACGTCTCCAAGTGTCACCACTGCCCATGTCCATCCTGGGCGCTGGCCTCGGCGTCGAGGCTTGGACTCCTCCTGGTTTCTCTGGGAGACCTTTCTGCGCCAGCCCTGTGTGCTTTTACCCAGACCTTCAAACCCCCCTGTCTGTTCCATCCGCTCCCCCAGCAGCAGGACGGCCCTTCCTGGGTTTGACCGTGAGGCACGTGTGTCCCCTGCGCTGCGGCCTCCTCCTTGGGCCATCTGCCTTCTAGATCCCGTTCTGTGTTTCCTCCCATCCTCAAGCCCCACCGCCACCCCAGGGCATCCTGACCGCTCCCTCCTGGCCCCTTTGGACACAGCAATCCCCTGGCCCAGCTCTGAGAGCAGCACCCACAGCCCCACCTGTGACCCCCGCCCTTCACAGCCTTCTGGCCGCTGCTCCTGCGGGCCAGCTCCCAGGGGCCGAGCTTCGGGAGTGAGGAGCTGGCGGGCCATGGAGGGGCCTTCTCAGTGCGGCCGCGTCTGCAGTGAGGGCAGTGAATGGCCCCGGGGCGGGGTCTCGGGTTTGGGGGTCCACAGGTCCTCCGAGGCAGGAGGCCCGCCTCCTAACAACCATGTAGCCAAGTAGCCGCCAGCTCCTTTCACAAGAAGCGGGATGTCTTTGGGTTTGTATCGAGCCCTGGTTTTAGGGGCTGCTGCTGGGGACCTCAAATCCTGTAAATTACAGCGGAGCCTCTGGCTCGCCCAGCCAGCCAAGGGCTGGGTCATCGCTGCAGCCACCTTCCAGTCTCCAGGAAATTGCTGCACTTCCATCTTTCCCCCAAAAAATGCCAGCGGTTAGGAATTAGATCCCCACGCCCTGAACCAGCTGCCCTGGGGGGAAGACCCTGGTCCTCGCCAGGTGGTCCTGAGCCCTCCCAGGCCCCTCCTCACACACTGCCTCCCCACCCCGCCCCTGTGTGTCTCTGCTCAGATCCTGTTCCGGGCCAAAGACCTGGACCCCGAGCCCCGGAGCCACGTGGTGCGCGGGAACCACACGCAGTCAGCGCTCCTGGCGGGCCTGGGCAAGTTTGTGCTCTACGAGCTCCAGGTGCTTGCCTTCACCCGCATCGGGAACGGGGTCCCCAGCGCACCCCCCATCCTGGAACGCACCAAAGATGACGGTACGTTGGGGCCGTGCCTCCACCCGCCCCCCAGGTTTGCTGTCCCCATCCACACCCTTTGGACGGTGGTCATTTTCAACTTAATTTTCAGAACACGCCTTCTCCCCTCGAATCAGCAGAGGAAAACGAAGCAAAGTTGTTTTCTGACCACGGGGCACTCTTACGGCCAGTTTCGGCCAGAGTGAGTGTTTACAGGTTAGGGGTGAGCCTGAAAGTCTGGATGGGCCAGGCCAGGACGCCTCAGGCCGCTCCTGGTGGCATCGGCACAAAGCTGCTGAGAAGCCCTAGGTTTCCTGGGGTGGCCCGCTCTCGTTTGCATAATAAGATCGTTACAAGCCCCCTCAGAGGGCATGTTTGTGAGGCTGGGGTGCCCAGGTTCCCAGCCCCAGAAACAAATACCTCTTGATGGTCGTCTAAATCCTCAGGCGTGTTTCTCCACTTTGCAGATATCAGCCACCCAAGGTTAGCTCCTGTACACGATCTTTGTTAACCAGACTGTGGCAAATAGTCTCCCCGCAAAAAACCCAGGCTCAGATTCAGCTGAAAGTGAGGCACCAGAGATTTTCTTCAGCTTTTTTACTGAAGGAATTAAATCAGCCCAGAAGGCGGTCTATCCGCTGAGATGACACTCTCCTCCCCGTCTGCTGGGAGATAGCACGGGAGCTGGGCCTTGCCGGGGTCAGAGGAGGGGGCGCCTCGAGCATCGTCCTTCCTCGGGGGGCTGGTCTCAGGGCAGCCAGTGTCTGAAAGGGACCCTGTGACCTGAAGGCCATGTCTTTGCAAAACCGTATGTTGTGTCCAGGACCACCCACATGAACAGTAACGGGTGTTTAGTAATGGTTCCTCAAACTTGGGAAGGTATTCTTTCCGAAGCACGTGCAGGGGAGTCGTGAGCCAACGTCTGTTTCCTGCTACAGTCTTGACATAAACTCGTTTCTCCTTCCCCTTGTTTCATCACGAAGCAAGCGATCACCTTTGGGGACAGTGAGGGGCAGAAGCCACGGAAGACAGACCAGACATCAGAGTTTCCCATTTGTGAATCGGTCCTGGCATGTGAGCCTGTGGTCTCCTTCCATTTATTTCACCCAAACACAGGGGTCAGAGCACAAGTTTATAATTTAAAATACCATCCTCAACTAAGTAGCTCGAAGCAAAATTCAGCAGCCCCGGAATGACTGTAACGCACGTCATTTTATTTCTATATTGATTGTTCCGTGCCTGTTGCCTCTTACCTGGGAAGAGTTCTTACGTTCAAACAAGAAGTTCCCACGCTGGCCACGCATTTACTAGCTTGTCCATTTAAGTAAATATATCTTACAGTGTCTGCGGCCCTATTATTCAGTGGTGCCTGCATGCATAGCTTCTATTTGAATTACTGGTGCACCAGACCATGAAGAGGGACTATTACATTAATTTGGGGACAGCGCCTCTTGATTTTCTGGGACGATGCAGGAGAGGGCTCGCCTGTCTGAGAGAAAGGCTGCTGTTGTAGCTGTGTTATTTGGTCAGTCACGGTAACCTCCGCTGGAAGTTGGGAGCGACATTCAGCCACCTTCCTCACCTTTCATCTGCGGTGTGGACATCCAGACCGGGAGAGGGATCAGCTCGGATGGCCAAGGCTCTGCTCTGACTTGATGTACCCTCTACCATGCTACTTAGTGACTGCAGCGGCCAGCTTTCGGCAACACTCAGGACTCCCAGTGTTCATGAGCTCTGCAAAAGTCACCTTCCCCAAACTCAGAGTAATTCACCCACGAGCAGTCATGACTGTCCTCGGCCGGCCCATAGGACCCTGCAAAACCCCGCCGTGTACCCACGTGACATGCCCTGGCCTGATTCTCGGGTCTTTTTTTTGTTCCCCTTCAGCCCCAGGCCCACCCGTGAGGCTCGTGTTCCCGGAGGTGAGGCTCACGTCTGTGCGGATTGTGTGGCAGCCTCCAGAGGAGCCCAACGGCATTATTCTAGGTAAGGGAGCAGCAGGGACCACAGCTCAAAGAGAAATGACAATTAGATTGATTTCATCCATTTTTATTAGATGTCTAAAAGGTTAAAAAAAAAAAAAATCCCATCCACAGCAGCCTGGCATTTTCTGAGCCGAGAGACCGCAGCCCTGTGTCTCTTGCTCTAAGGGTTCTTCGCAGAATGAAATTTACATTCTGTTCGCCCAGAATCTCTCTGTTCACGGTTCACGGCAGTACCATCTGTAATTGACCTTCCCTCTGCTCAGAAATAACCCAGTTATTTTGATGTGTGTTTGGGAAACAGCGGGCTGGCTTTTCACAGAAGATTCCTACGCGGACCTTGCTCCAAGGTCCCAGAAGTGTCCCTCTGCTGCCGCAGGGCCTGCACCCAATCCTTCGAGGAAGTTTCCCAAGTGAACTGCAGGCTTGGGTCCCAGGGAAGCAGTTTGCTTTGAACTTGGCAGGGGGCCAGCTCTGATAACTTTGATGAAGAGCCTTAATTTGCCCCAGTTTTCCCAAAGGCAGCAAGTTTTATTTTTAAAGGTCATCAGTCCGTTGATTTGTTCACCCTTTCACTGTAACAAGTCAGGAGCCTCTGATGTGCCAGGCCTCGTGTGCAGAGGGGGAGGGGAGCGAGGGGAAGATGAGCAAGGGGGAGGGGGGGTCAGGGGTGAGTCAGACGCTGGCGGGGCAGGTCCTGGAAGAGGAGGCACAGTGACACGACGGCGTGGTCCCGATTCGGGGCGTGCGTGCGTGCTCATCACTCGTTCATGTCTGAATCTTTGCAACCACGTGGACTGCAGCCCGCCAGGCTCCTCTGTCCATGGGATCATTCAGGCAAGGACGCTGGCGTGGGTTGCCATTTCCTCCTCCAGGCGATCTTCCCTACCCAGGAATTGAACCTACTTGTCCTGCGTCTCGTGCTTTGGCAGGCAGGTTCTTTACCACTGAGCCACCTGGGAAGCCCTCGATGCGGGGAGGTTCCGCAGAATGCCCTGCAGGGCAGCGTCTCCTGGATCAGGGGCTCAGGGCCGGAAGGTGTTTTCAGCCTGGAGCTTGAGGATGAATGTTGGTAAACAAGACATTGGGTCTGCTCGCCAGCAGGCGGTAAAGGCAGTCTCCTGACGCCGGGCCGCGGAGAAGGCAAGTGCAGCGTTTACTGCCCGATGACAAGCAAGGTGTCAGGGCAGCTGGTGCTGAAAACGCCCCAGCTCCCCAGTGGGTTTCCACCGCGTTGGGGGGTGTGATCAGCATGCACTGTACTGTGGCTGGTGGACGGCGAGGTGACAGGTGGGGTTGAGGGGTTAGCCCAGCGCTCCTCAGGCTCCGCAGACCTGGGGGCTGAGTGCTCAAGGCCATTCGGTCATCCAGCAGTTAACGCCTCCCCTGCGGTGGGGGTCTCAGCATCTATGGAAGAACTGAGGGACAGCACACACTGTTCCCGGGTGCTTCAGAGAGGCGCCCCAGCACAGGATACGGGAAGGGGGCTGTCCCGGGAAGACCCAGAGGGTCTGCTCCATCACACGGGTGGTTTCCCGAACCCCGCCTGCGGGGGCATAAACATCCCTGGGGGTGTGGGCCAGCCAGGCTGTGAACCGCTGGAAAGGCGTTGTGTCGCGTGCAGGAGGGGCCAGCGGCCCAGACCTTCCCATGTGGGCCTTCGAGGGCCCAGTGTGTCCCCCAGGGCCAGGCCGGCCCTGAAGTACTGTCCTTCTCCTCACCCATTGCAGACCCCAGATACATCTGCTCAGGTTGCAGGTAATTTGACAGTCATACCCTAAACACAGCTTACAAATGGCAGTGAAACGTACCACTTACACCTGCTCTCCAGGTGAGGACTGTAAGATTTTGTTTGAAAAAAGGTTTCACTTCATTAAAAAAAAAAAAAAGTTTGAAAATCTGTGCCAAGGGAGTCCCCCAAGGACTTTGAGCAGCTAAGGGACGTGATCAGATTTGTCTTCTGGGTAACAACTGGCAGCCGTGAAAGGGCGAACTTGTTGAGCCCCGGCTTCATTAGGATGGGCCTGGGGCACGCTCGCCATCTGCACAACTCGGCCCTGTCCTCTGCGGCCCCGGGAGCCACTGCTGTGTGTGAGGACGGCGCTTCTGAGCCAGGTGACCAAGGACCTGCACGTTCAGGCCACTAAAACCACAGCCATCGAGGAGCCTCTGCTGTGGTGTGCATTTCAGACCCTGTGCAGCCGAGAGGGCCCGGCCGGCTGGTCTCAGGCGCTGGGGCAGGAATGGTCTGTGGAGCTGACGAGGCTCTTGAGGTGCCCGGAGCCCGCACGCGGGCAGGGCTGCCCTCCTCTCTGCAGCCTGTTATGGAAGCAGCAGGACAAACCATCTGATCACCGCCCAGTCCCCGGGGAGGAGCCCCAGCGTGCTGCGGAACAGGACGCATGTTCAGAGCGGAGATGTGAAGGCCCCTCGCCCGGCCCCCCGGGGTCCCCCCCAACACAGACACACACACGCCGCCTCTGCTGAGCCCCGGCGGTCCCGGTTCTGTGGTCATCTCCGCGCCCTCCGCAGCCCTCCCGGGCTGATGGAAACCGGTTCGGACAGCGGCGCTCCGCGGGAATGGGCAGAGGGAGGCCCACCCCCTCCGTTAGCGCACACACGGGCACGCACGCTGCCTTGTGAGCATGGCTTTGAGCTGCTTCCCCCAGGACCTCCCTGAAACCCCGGCGGGGCTCTGGCCTCAGCCCGCGCTGGGCGGTGACCCTTCCCGAGTCCCCTGCCGGGAAAGACCCCCATCATCCCCGGTTGCCGCTCCCCCTCTGAGAAGCACATCGGACGGCGCCTCTGCCTGCTGCCTCCCCTCCCCACCCATCCCCACCTGGGCCAGGCTCTTCTCCTCTGGGCTCCCAAAGCTCCTGCTCCCTCAGTCACCGTGCGAGTCCCCGGCCCCAGGAGTTCAGTGGCTCACTTTAGAATCATGTCCCCTACTTTTGCTGGTCTTTAACTTTTTCTGATCGTGGAAGCAACATGTACAATGATGATCCGGACCACAGGGCAGCTGATTTAGATGCCATTTCACAGTCCTCAGACTGAGAAGCAGTCGGTCTGATAGTCCCCAGGAGAGGCGAGGAGGCGGGAAGAAGCCTCACGCGCCCTGGGAGTGCAAGCGCAGCTGCAGAGGGGACGACCAGGGCGGGTGCACCCCCCCAGCCCCCCCCCACTCAGGCCTTAACTCTGAGAAACCCTCCCTCCCCTTCATAGGGCCAAACGCACAAAGAGAGTCACGTCAGACTGCTTTAAATAACAGGAAATTTAGAAAAGAAACGACTAGAAACAACCCAAATGTCCATCATGAGGCAGTGAAAAGGTAGACTGGGCTCTCTGTACAGAGAGATTACAGAGACCGCTCAGGTAACGAGCGCACGCTCCCGGAGGGGCCACGAAAAAGCCTCCAAACATCTGTTGCGGGAAAAACAAGTTGCAAAAGCATCCACGTGGCCCGAAAATGTCTCTGCACACTTGAAAACTCTGCAGACGCGACCAGTTGTCACGTACGGGAACCCACCTGTAGTGAAGCTGAAGCGCCAATACTGCGGCCACCTGATGACTCGCTGGGAAAGATTGAAGAGGGTGGCAGAGGATGAGATGGCTGGATGGCATCACCAATTCACCAGACATGAACTTGGGCAAACTCCGGGAGACGGTGAGGGACAGGGAGGCCTGGCAATCCATGGAGTCGCAAAGAATGGGGCACGACGTGGCAGCTGAACAGCAGCAGCAACAAAGTAGTGACAGTCGCGTGCGGACAGGCCCCAGTGGCCAGGGTTCGGAGCCCACCAGGGCCCCTCTGCTCCTCACTCTAACGTGACTGGCCTTCCCTCCCCAGAGTCTCAGTAAGGCGGCCTGAGGTCCAGTCCCAGGCGTTGCGGACAGCCTGTGCGGTCGGGGGCGGGTAACTCAGCAGCCCCTCTGCTCCGTGCCCAGGAGTCAGTGAGTCCCTCTGGGCCAGGGCTGCCCCATCTCAGGGGGACCGGTGATCCCAGGGCACCAAAAACCCAGAACAGCCAGTGCTGGTCAGCGCCAGCTGGACGCTGTGGGCCTTCAGCACCTCCTCCCTGCGCTCGGACCAGAGAGGTCTCCTCCGCGTCGCTGTGTCTGCAGTCGGCATTTCTCTGTGTCCATCACGGGTGACTTGCGGGACTTCGTTCTCCATCTCCCTGGTGGCTCCAATGGAAGGTTCCTGCTGAGAGGTAGATTGGGGCCAGGTTACAGGACACCCCCGAGGCGCTGAGAAGTCTGGGCATAGATCTCTAATCCCTGGGGGTCCTTGAAAATCACAAAACCCCAGGTCAGGAGGGGGTCGGACTGCGAGGCTGCGTAAGACAGCTTGCCACCTCCCCCGATGCTGTCCGGGGCGTGAGGCGTGTAATGGTAACTGTAACAAACGTTGTCTGGGTAACCTGTCACCCAGATATTATTACCGCCAGCGCACCAAATTGTAGATGCTGTGGAAAGATGGGAAAACAATTTCTAAAGATTCAGATTAGTGTTCACGGGGGAGAAAGGAAAACATCTTTTTGCAAGACTCGCTTTCCATCCAGGGACCTAGCGTCGGCATCCCGACTCCGGCGGCGTGGCCTTCTGAGCACACAAACATCTCTGCGGCGAGAGCTCTTGTAATCTGTATCAAAACATGTTCTTTCATTTCGGAAAGAGATTAACAGCATGAAATACTGGAGGCGCCTACAGGGAGAAACACTTGCTTATTTGCGTAAATATTTTACCAGGAGAGCTCGCAGCGTTTAGAGCCTTCCTTGGGGGTTGTAGGGGGAGCCACCTGAGAGCGGCCGCCCCCTCCCTATTTTCAGCTGCTCCACAGTCGCTCAGATGCCGCGAAGCTCGAGTGACGCGTGTGCTCCTCGGACCGCGAGGGTGTGTCCCTCCAGACAGGCTGGATCCCCACCTACACGTAGTTAGAAGTCTGCCTGCCCGTGGGGGCCGAACCTTGACCTTTAGCTTATTACACGAGGGTGTGCGGGACTCTGCTGAGAATTAGGGGCTTAGCTGAATAGGATCCGTGTTAGCAAATGCATGGTTTGCTCCTCTGTTGCGTTTGCCCCCAGCCTCACACGGAGAAGCTGTAAAACAAGCGACCCAGGTGGCATCCAGGCTAGGCTGATGCTTGCCCCCCGGGGAGATTCAGCCGCTGTGGGTTCCCTGAGCCAGGAGTGGGCACTGCCGTCACCACCCACAGTGCCTGCAGGGGGATCGGCAGCCCTGGGCCCGCCTCGCAGCTTTGGCCTCGGGGCCCCAGGATGGTCCCTGAACAGACAATGGACAGAACTCTTAAGCAGACACCGTTTGTCTACCCACGAACCACCCAGTCTTTGGAAGGCCTCGCCACCACCTGGGAGGTCTGCCCTGGACTCTGCAGAGTCGCTCTTGTCCCTCCACCGTCAGCTCCTTTGACTGAGACGCCGCCCATCCCACCCCCTGCAAAGGCCCACCCCACCCTTGGCTGCATCTTCTCCGACTCTCCTCCCTCCCCGGCCTCCCCCGCAGATGGCCCGGAACCCACCTCCAGCCTGTGGTACCCGCCTCTTTCCCTCCTGGTTTTCTAGACAAGTGACGTGTCCTCATCTTCCGTGACTTCGAGCCGCTCGGGCTTCTGCAGCCCACCGCTTTCCCCCTGCATCCCCATGGGCTGCACGTGGTTGTGCCCCTCTGAACGCCCCCGTGACCCCCAGGACCTTCCACCACGGCTGCCCCCGGCCCTCTCCTCTCCACCCAGGGACCCAGATCCCCGTTCTTCCTCGCGCAGCCACACCCTCTTACCTCCTGTCGCTGAGGCTCAGCTCCTGTTTCTGAGCTTGCTGGACCTGGGATCACATAACGAGCCTTTTCCGTGCAAACACCCCTGTCCTGCCTTGCTCCCAATCTGTGTTCCCAAGTGTGCGGGCCAGCGCTCCGCACAGAAGGCTCTTTCCTGCTCATCGAGCCTGTGTCGAGGTGAGGTGTGGGCGTTCATCCTCATGGTCACAGCACCGCAGAACGGAACTGCAGGGACACGGTCCCCCTTCTAGAGCAAAGGACAGGAAGGTGCTCCTAGAGTCCAGGGCTGAGGCATTTTCTCCCAGGCGCTCCTTGTGACCTGGATCAGAGACTAGCCCAGGTTTCCCGCGGTTCTCCGGGGTCGCCTGGAGCCCTCAGGGCCCAAACAGAAACGCCCCATCAGTCCAAAAGAGACAGAGGACAAGGAGTGAGCGAGGGGCTGTGTGAAGGGGCCCACACAGGCAGGTGGAGGTGAGGTCAAGGGTCACCCCGGGGTCATGCCCTGAGGGGCAGGGCGGGGAGTAGGGGTGGAGCCTTTGGTGGAGGGCAGACCTGAGCCCTCCCAGGAGGCAATTAGTGGCTCCCCTTTAATCCCCAGATCGCAACTCACAAAGACGTGCCTTTGAACAAAATCTCAGTTTCACCCCCGGATTTTTAACTCCAGCAGCAGATAATCTGGGCAGAGGTGAAACATGATCAAAAACAAATGATAACAAAAGCACGTCGGTGACCACATCCGGACCCTCATTAATTCAGACTCACCGGGCGGAAGGTGATCTGAATGATCACGGAGCCTGCATCACATGTGACTGTCCGAAATACAAAGGGACACGTTAAGGGACCAACCGCCAGCTGGTGGGTGCCGTGAGGGGTGTGGGGGCCCTGGAATGCCCAGTGTTAACTGCAAGAGTGACCCCCGGGGTTCCCCGTGCCTGGGAGGTGCTGGGCAGGTGGCTTCTGCTCCTCCCAGCCGTCTCAGGTGTAGTCATGCCTTCTCCCAATCTGAAAAAGAAACCTGGTCAGCGCAAATCTACCCAGAAGTTCCGTGTGCACACACACGGCCACGTTCGCCCGTTTTTCACACAGAGTTCCTTTCTGCCTCTCTGAGGGCAGAGGGTAGGGTTGGAGTCCCTTCTTCACGAGGCGTGGTGTTTCTTCAACGGCCGAGCTCACTCACCCTGGGGACACGCCTCCCTCTCGAGGTCTTTTTATGATGTTTGATCATGTTCTTGTTGGTGGTCTGCGTCTGCCTCTGTTCGGTTTGTCTTTGCAGAATCAGTTCAGTTCAGTTCAGTCGCTCAGTCATGTCCGACTCTTTGTGACCCCATGAATCACAGCACGCCAGGCCTCCCTGTCCATCACCAACTCCCGCAGTCCACCCAGACCCATGTGCATCAAGTCGGTGATGCTGTCCAACCATCTCATCCTCTGTCATCCCCTTCTCCTTCTGCCCTCAATCTTTCCCAGCATCAGGATCTTTTCAAATGAATCAGCTCTTCGCATCAGGTGGCCAAAGTATGGAATTTCAGCTTCAACATCAGTCCTTCCAATGAACACCCAGGACTGATCTCCTTTAGGATGGACTGGTTGGATCTCCTTGCAGTCCAAGGGACTCTCAAGAGTCTTCTCCAGCACCACAGTTCAAAAGCATCAATTCTTTGCAGAATACCTTTCCTTAATTCCTTGCCGTCGTTCAACTACTTTCGTCCGGGGCACAGGCTGACTTTCCTCCGGTGGCCAGGTGGATACTGGCTGTGTCCCGTCACAGACCCCCACAACCCCTGTGAAACCTGCTGTAGCTGCTGTGGAGGAACCACGTGCCCGCGTGGGTGGCACTGCCCACCCCGCGTCTGATCTCCCGGGTGCCCCCCTAAATGTGCTTAACACAGGCCACACCCTGCGCCTCAGCCTCCTTGTAAATCCCGGCAACGTACAAATGATAACACAACACCTGAAAGCCGGAGTAGAAGCCCTGAGCTTAGAGCTGGTGTAGGAAGGCGGTTTCTATCACTCTGGCAGCAGAGGGTGGGCTTCAGGAGAGGGCGGGGGCTTAGTACGGAAGAGAGGTAAAGGTTTTGCAGTGCAACGGGGAGAAAGAGCAATGACGCAACTGATCAGGACAGCGTCACAGGCACGGGGCGGGGAGGGCTGAGAGAGCAAGGGGGAGGCCCCCCCAGCTGGGCACGCTGACCACGTTGCCCTCCTTTTCCGGGCACCCAGTGTCCAGGTGTCTCATGGCTGCGTCTGCAAGTCCTCTGCCGCTTTCCACGCAGGGAGAGGGGCCTGGCAGGGTCTGGTCTTCGGGGAGGCCTGGTCCTTAATGATGTGACCTCAAGCAGCTGTGGACCCTTGATGATCAGGGCACACGGAGAGACGGTCCCAGCTGAGGGCCCACCTGGAACTGATGTGCAAGCCCCCTCCCGCTTCCTTGACTGCGGGGAGAGCTGTCTCTGGGGGAGCCCCCCACCACGGGGCTGGGGCTTCTGGGGAGTAGAAGCATTGGACTGGCAGGAGGAAGAGGGGTGTGCAGACATACAGACAGACACACGGGGTCTGAGCACAGGTGTGAGTGCCTCCAGGGCGGCCTGCTCGGGGGAGAAGGGCGCTCCAGGCAGGGAGACCCTTGGGGGTTGAGGGCAGAGAAGGCACCACCATCTGCTGCTCCTGAGCGTCCTCCAGGGCCGGGGAGGACGAAGCTGTGCTCACGTCGAGTTCCGCAAAGGGAGAAGGGACCTAGCGCCCCGAGGCCCCCTTCATCCCTGGGTGGGGCCTGGCTTCCCTCTCAAGGGCCCGGCCTGCAGCTCAGACGCCAGCCTGGGAGAGGGAGACAGCGCAGAAACCCAGGGCTTGGTAGGGTGTCCCGGATAGGGGCTGGGGGCTTCCTTATGGTGGAGGGACAGCTGACCAGCGGTCTTCCTGCCCTGCCACCCCCCACCCCAGGCTACCAGATCGCCTACCGCCTAGCCAGCAGCAGCCCCAACACCTTCACCACCGTGGAGGTCGGAGCCACCGTGAGGCAGTTCACGGCCACCGAGCTGGCCCCCGAGTCCGCGTACGTCTTCCGGCTGTCGGCCAAGACCAGGCAGGGCTGGGGGGAGCCACTGGAGGCCACGGTCATCACCACCGAGAAGAGAGGTGAGACCCGGAGGCCCGACTCGGTGTCGGCCAGCGGGGGTGGGAGAGGCCCGGTGTGCTTGGGCAGGGGGTGGGGGTGGCTGTGCGAATTGCGAGTTTATTAAGCACCTCCTGAGCCCTTCCTGGAGCTGGACGCACAGCCGGTCCACACAGCCTGACACTCGCCACAGGCCTGCGTCCTCAGCCCTGATGTCAGGGATTCAAGGAGAGAGACCGCCCCTCCTCCCCCTGCTTCTCCCCTCCTTCCCACCAGAGGGGCCAGAGCCCCTGCCGGCTCCTCACCCCACTCCGCCCCCGGGAAGCAGTTAGGCCAGCCTTCCAGCGTGGGGAGCAGCAGGGCGGAGTGCCCCCCACCACAAGGTGATCGAGAGCCCCGGGCCCCGATTCCTGCCTTTCTCCTCAGAGTCCACGCAGCCCCTCCTGAAGGAGCAGGAAACAGGTTTACTCAAGGCTCGGTGTGACTTAACTGAGTCCGAGAGGAGGTTCAGACGTGAACTCCCTTGGGAGTGGATCTGTTCCCCGGCCTCCAGTCCCCACGTGCCCCTGCCTCCCTGCAGCCCCCATGGCTCAGGGTAGCCAGGCCCCTTCCCGTGGGCCCAGGAGGGGCCTGGACTTGGGCTCTCGGGCTGCAGCGCGGGCCTCAGGGAAGGGAGTTAGATCCGAGCCCCTTGCGGCCATCCCCGTGGGGCCAGCAATCGGCTGCAGCGCCATTTCACCCCGCACGTCCTGATCAGAACCCGCACTCGTCATGATGCACGGTTCAACAGCTACTCCTGCCCCGTGGGGCTTCTCTGTTGACGTCGATGGGGTGAGGAGCCCGGGTGACAGGCGAGTGACCCCCACTCAGAAACGGGTCCCAGCCCTGCTCCCTGCATCCCAGTCCCTACCCAAGAGGCTCAGAGCGGCCCCCAGGCACCCCGCTCCACAGCCTTTATGGGCTCGGGCCCAGGTCGATGTCCAGGGAGGGCAAACCAGGGTTCAAGAGGCGCTGACCCAAAATCGGGAAGAGGAGAGCGTCTGAAGGAGCCTGGAGGTGCTGGCAGCTCCCAGGTATCCTCGGGATGCCTGCACCTGGCGGTGCCCACGGGGAGCGTGGACAGGTCCACCCCAGTCTGCCTGTCTCTGCTGTGAGAGTGGAGCGCTCTGGGTCTAAATGGGGGTCTCCAACTAGGTCCGGCCGGAGTCCAGGACACTCACATCACTGTGGATAACGGCCCAGCGGCCGTCTGAGCCGGGTGGCCAGCACCCCGGGCAGCTGCCAAGCCCGGCCGGAGCCTCTCGGGGTGCCCCTGGCCCTGACCTGGCATCCTCTCTCTGTCACAGAGCGGCCCGCGCCCCCCAGGGAGCTCCAGGTGCCCCAGGCCGACGTGACGGCCCGCAGCCTGTGTCTGCGGTGGGTGCCCGGCAGCGACGGCGCCTCCCCGATCCGGTACTTCACGCTGCAATTGCGCGAGCTCCCCGGGGGCCAGTGGCAGACCTACTCCTCGTCCGTCAGCCACGAGGCCACTGCCTGTGTCGTCGAAAGGTACTGAGAGGGCAGGGAGGGCTCTGCCCTGCCCCTAGGGGCCCTGCCCAGTGCGCCCCCCGCCGGCTCCCGCCCTCCCAGTAGGGAGACCCACACTGCGAGCCTGCGTCTGCCCTCTGGCCGGCCCTCCTGTGCTGGGACCCAGGAGTCCCAAGGCCCACCCCAGCCTCTTCCTGCTTGTCCTTCCGAGCTCTGCTCCACTGGCCCACCCCCAAGCTCCGGGATCTAACGAGGCGATGGGGGTGGAGGCCCCCCAGTCCCCAAGGCAGATGGCGGCCCAGCCTGCCCCTGGCACCGTGTCACAGGCCAGTGTCACAGTCAGGGAGACGACCCTGCTCTATGCTCTGGCCCCGGGTCAGCAAGGCACACCTCTTCTGCCTGCTGCCGGCCATGGCTCCTCAGTGATGGCTGTCGGCAGGAACAGGGCCCCCCATCTGGTGACCACTGGGTGGGGGGAGGCCCTGGACTCACTGTGTCCTGATCCCACCCAGCCTCTTCTTTTGGCCACACCTGCTTGGTGGTAGAGCAGGTGAGGGCTGGGGAGCGTTAAGTCACCTGGCAGGTTCCTCCAGATGGAACCGTCTAGATGGGCAGGCCTGTGGAGTGACAGTCCCCTCAGACAGAAGCTCTGGGCTGCGGAGTTGGCGGTGGTCCAGGGCGGCCCCAGGGAGACGCCCAGCATCACCTCTGTCCTTCCCCTCAGCCCCGACTCCGTGGGCTCACACTCCAGGGTGCCCGGCAGTGGGTACCCCTGTCTTCGTGGGTGTAGAGACCTCGCCAGGACCTCCTAGGAGGGCAGAGGAGGCCAGACCGCGCTTGTCTAGCCCCATGCCGGGTGCTGTGTTACATTCACGTCCACTGCTGGATTAATCCCCAAGATAGCTCGGGAGGGGGCAGGCAACGGGGTCAGAGGTCAGCCCTTGCCTGCAGCCCCACCAGCGAGGGGCACACGTGGCCTCCCTGGGCGTCCCTGCCCCCTCTCCCCCTCGCCAGGCCGCCTGTCAGAGCCCTGCTGAACCCAGTGAGGGGGCGGGGTGGGAACCGGGCCAGGCCTGGAGTGTGACCCTGTCACTTTCCAACATGTGACAGCCAGCACGGGGCTGGAGGAGAAGGGGACGCCTCCCTGGTCTGAGGAGCCCTGCTTACCTGGCACACCACTCGCCAGTGCCCCGGGCAGTCAGCCTAATTAGGATGTGCCCCTGGACTTCAATAGCTCCACCTCCTGTGTACCCGTCAGAAAGAAGGACCATAAAGTCCTGCCACCCCTCCTGTCAGGAACCTCCTGGAATCACAGCGGTGGTCTGCTGGGGGCTCCCTGTGGGAAAGGAGAGGTCCGAGTGTCAGGGCTGACGGGTGAGTCTGGTGGGAGAGACTGTTGCCAGCTTCCTAACGGGCCAGAACCAGGACACGCACCTCCGCCCCATCAGAGGAAGCGTGCCACAGGCAGAACCCCTGGGAAGGGGTGTTTCGTACCACCGTGTAATCTTTTCTCCTCCTCAGGGTCCCACAGCTACTTTTTCCTTTTCTTAAAACATTCATTTTAACATTTTCTACTTATGCCAGTTGCATGAAGTCCGCCAGTGGCCAAAAGTCATAAAACATGTAAACGAAAGTTTAAAACAGAAAGTCTGACCACCTGAACCGCGTGCCTGTACCTGGTGACTGTCGGTCCGGGGCACTGGGGGCGGGCTTGGGTCTGGGAATGGAATTCAGCATCACTGCTCCTGGGATAGTCGCTTCCCATGGAAATGTAACTCAGCGAGGAGAAGGGCCCCGAGCACACAGCACGTGGGCATCCTGGGTGTCCCTCGGGGACAGGGCGGTGACGGCCTGGGCTCTGGTGAAGGCTGCTGTGCCCAGCGACCGTAGGCCCTGCTGCTGCTCTATGGGCAGCCTATGGGGAGACGGGAGAGAGAAAGGAACGTTGATTAAGCGCCTGCTGTGTGACCGGAGTCCTCAAGGCAGGCTGCAACAGAACTTCCCCTGGAAGTGCAGATACCATCACCTCCGTTTCCAGAGATGAGCCGAGTGAGACTCCAGAGGAATTAAACGAGGTGCCCCAGTTGGAGAGGTGGGGCCGGAATCGGAATTCCCACTTGGCCCTCTTCAAAGCAGAGGCTGGAGGAGGCCTGGGGGAGTGAACAGAGCAGAGCCGGGGAAATCGGAGGGTTTGTTCCTCCTCCGTTTTTCAAGTGGTCCTGGGAGTTTTGTTCTACTCAGCAGCAAGCACGGCAGGAGCGAGGGGGCAGGAGGGAGGTGGTGATGACACGTGCTCGGGGCAGAGGGTAGACCAGTCGTCCCGAGGATGGAGACCAGGCTTGGTAACAATGGTTGCCTCTCCAGGGCAACAAGCTGGCTGCTCCCTTCAGGGCTTCTGAGTCACTCTGTGCTTATTGCCTGGCACCTGGCAGGGCTTTCCTGCTGAGACAGGAAGTCCTGCAGCTCAGTGATCCCCAGGGACAGTCGTACGTCCTCTGGAGGAGGAGAGCCTGCTCAGCACGGGGTGAGGCTGGGGGCTCTGATTCCTGGGCCCCTGGCCCCAGTCCTTCCGTCTCAGACCCGGGCCCACTCATCCAGCCGTCAGTCATCCTTCACTGCCCGCGATATGTCTCCGACTCCCCGAGACCCCGGAGTTCGGGAAAGAAAGGCTGGTCTTCAAAGAGCTTGATCTTTGGCCTCAGTTCCCAAAATCCTTAGAGAGCAGCAAAGTGCTCAGTGTCATGTAGTAAGCCACATGCACTCAGTCCAGTTCAGTTCAGTCGCTCAGTCGTGTCCGACTCTCCGCGACCCCATGAATCACAGCACGCCAGGCCTCCCTGTCCATCACCAACTCCCGGAGTTCACTAAAACTCAGGTCCACAGAGTCGGTGATGCCATCCAGCCATAATCTTGAAAGATGATGCTGTGAAAGTGCTGCACTCAATATGCCAGCAAATTTGGAAAACTCAGCAGTGGCCACAGGACTGGAAAAGGTCAGTCTTCATTCCAGTCCCAAAGAAAGGCAATGCCAAAGAATGCTCAAACTACCGCACAGTTGCACTCATCTCACATGCTAGCAAAGTCATGCTCAAAATTCTCCAAGCCAGGCTTCAGCAATATGTGAACCATGAACTCCCAGATGTTCAAGCAGGTTTTAGAAAAGGCAGAGGCACCAGAGATCAAATTGCCAACATCCGCTGGATCATGGAGAAAGCAAGAGAGTTCCAGAAAAACATCTATTTCTGCTTCATTGACTATGCCAAAGCCACATGCACTACCGTGTCCCAAATAGCAGTGCACTGGACACAGTCCACGGGGTCGCAAAGAGTCCGACACGACTGAGCGGCAGAGCACGCACGCACAGGTAATCGAAGGGCTGCGTCTGAACACAGGGTCACTTCCGGGCCCCCACCACATCCCCAGCCTGCACTGACTTTCACGCGTCCTCTTTTCAACCCTCCCGAGAAATTTCCGGGGCAGATAACATCCCCCTGCATTTGTCCAGCGAGCGTTCACTTAGCACTGCCTGGCGCCAGGCCCGGCCAGTGGTGCAAGAGCATCCCTGCAAGTGTGAGCTCACGGAGAGCTGCCACAAGAGGTCTCACGCGGGAGAAGGTCTCACTCAGGAGAAGATACGAAAACAGAAGAAGAGGAAAGCTTTCTGATCACGGCTTCCAAAAATGGTCCTCAGTGTTTCAAGATAGCAGAATCCTTTCTCTAAACAAAGTGTTTCCCAGAAGCGATAACCAGCCAGATGGACGAGGAGCTGCTGTTGGTTGACGCAGCGGGAGCGGAGACCCTGGACGCCCAGAGGGTTCCTTAGAGTTTCAGGGGTTCCTTGGCCCTCAGTTTGAAAACCACTGGTTTACAGGTCAGATGGGAAGCGAGAAGGCAGGGTTGCTTTGAGGCAGGAGGGCTGTGCTTAGACCAAGGTCAGGAAACCTGGAGATGGTCTGGATTAAGGGACAGGGCGGGAGCACCTAGAATCACCTGGGATGTTTGGGTCCAGGAAGCAGAGAGGATGACGGGGCTACTGCCTGCGGCAGAGGGAAGGGGCAGGCGGGGTCCTCGTCGGCTCCCCGTGAGCAGGAGTGGTGCTGAATGGCGTGAGCGGGCAGTGTCCCCGGGGACTTGGCGAAGGTTTGTGCGCCCTCAGCACAGACGGGTTCGTCTGAAGCCTTAGTTGTTGGTGTGGCTCCACGCTGGGCACACGAGACCCCCGGGGATCAGGACCATTTGTGTGGGCGGATGGATGGAGGATGGATGGATGGATGGAAGGGAAAGAGGAAGCCCGAAGCGGCGGCACCAGGAAGTGCATCCGTGTCCCTAAAGTCTCCTCCATGGGCCGAGGGGGGACATAGTTTCCCTGTGGGCAGTCGACATCGTCTTGGTCTTACTAAGGGTTGTTTAAAAGGAGACTCGTCTTCCCACCCCAGCCATTGACCAGTCTCTGCAGAGGGCAGGGGCCTCTGTCCCCTCCCAGTGACCTGGGAATCCTGAGGGCTCCACCCTGCAGAGCCGCCCTGGGGGTTAGATGGGGTCGCACTGGTCAAGCTGGGTACCCTGGCTGGCTCAGTCAGGGAGGCAGGAGGCAGGGGCAGAGCCTAGAGCCCCAGGTCATGGGAGCTGCAGGTGGGAGCCCTGGGGGAGTGGGGAGGGGAGCGGGCAGGAGCTCGAGGTAATTAGAGCCTCTGGAGGAATCCTCCAGCTCCTTGGAGAGCAGCAATTTGTGCATGCAGGAGAGTGTCTCTAATTACAGGAGGTGGCTTCCTCCCTCAGGAGCCCTGAGCCTAAGCTCCATCCCCACCGGGAGTTCTGCGCCCCCTCCGCCCCCTCCCTGAATCTCCTGTCTCCCTAGACTGATCATCAAGCCGGGGCTGGGGGCTGGGGGCTGCGCGCCAGCAGTCCCAGGCCAGCTCACTGCTGCCTGGGGGATGCAGCCCCAGAACGCCCCCTCCTGGGGGCCCCCCCAGCAGGGGAGGGGCTCCGCGGTCACAGGTCTCTTCCATTTCAGGCTGAGGCCCTTCACCTCCTACAAGCTGCGTCTGAAGGCCACCAACGATATTGGGGACAGCGACTTCAGCGCCGAGACGGAGGCAGTCACCACGCTGCAGGATGGTGAGCGACGGGGCCCACTTCCCACTGCTGCCTGTGCACCCCGAAACCCAGGCTCCCAGAGAGGCCCGCGCCCGCCTTGAACCAGGAAGGGGTCACCCGAGGGAGCGGGGGAGTGGCCCTGGGCAGTGGGGTTCAATTAGTAGCAGCAGCCGGTGCCCCTAGCCCAGGGCCGTAAATCAGACTTCAAGGGCTTCCAAACGGAGGGACGTTTCTTTGATTGGCTTCCAAACCCGACGATCCATTAGCATCCCTGACATTGAATAATTTATAGGGTCATTAAAGATAGATGCCATGGGTTAGCTGGGTTGTAAGAGCTTTTCCCCATTTTTCTCATTCATGAGCCATCCTGGTTTTGCCACTTGACAAATGCAGTGACGTGATGGCAGAGAGACCCCCTGAAAGCTCCAGGTGCCTTCCCCCCCACCCATGCTCGGTTCTGCTCAGAGGAATTTGGCCTGAAGATCCCTTGTGAGTTTGTTTGGCCATCGGCAGTGAGACCAGGCCCAGAAGGACAGCGAGGCGGGGTCCTCAGGCCCCGCCAGCGGATAGGCAGGTGCTCGGGACGGCGCACGGCCGCTGAGTGACGACAGAGCCCGGTGGCAGACCCAGACCCTTAGTTCACTGGGTGGTGCTTTGTGACGATCCCCAGGCCTGCCCCGAGCGTCCCTTTCCCCGCTTAACACAGCAGTGGAGCCGGCTTCAAACCAGCCCATCCCCACAATTGATGGCGGTTGCACCAGGCCTCAGGGGTTCAGCTCTGCTCTTCTGTAGCCTGGGGTGTCGGGGCCTCCAACCCTGAGGGATCAGCTGCGGGGTCCGGGGCCTTGCTGGCTGTTGAACTCGCTGAGGTCAGCGACTGCTGACAAGGCCGCCAGGGCCCCACAGTCCTGACCGGAGAGGTGCCCCCCGACCCAGCTGGCAGGAGGCCGGGAGGAAGGGCGGCCCTGCCCTGGAGAAGCGGCGCTTGTCCCCTGTGGCGCCCACTGTATTCCTGCGTTAGCACCCTGCCTGAGCGCTAGTTCTTAGAAGGAAAACAACCAGCAGCTCGTCCGTGGGAGAAGGGCACCCACCTGCTCCCTGTCACAGGCTCGGGGAAGGGGGCCTCAGCCCTTTCAAATTCAAATCACCTCTTTATCTCCCTTTTCTGAAATTGCAATTTCTTTTTGCAGTGGGTTGGCCTTGTGTTTTCATCCTGTGTCTCTTAAGTCCAGCTCTCAGAGAGACCGACAGGCCAGGCTGTCCCCAGGGCTGGGGGCCAGTGCTGGGGGAGGGGCTTGGGAGCACACAGATGGTTTGCTGGGAAAGGGTTTCTTATCCTGAGAGTACTGACCACCCCCCATGTGGGCAGGAACACTGGGTCAGGGCCTTGAGCCAAAACAGCCAGAGGTCAGAGGGGCAGGATAGAGAGTGGTCCCTGGGGCAGGGGGCCTGGAGTGTGGCCAACATGGGCCCATCCCTGGTCTGGGCCCAGAGGACAGGGAGGCCTGCAGGGTGCAGGAGTCGCTCGGAGCTGCTGAGTCAGAGTGCGGAGCAGGCTGGGGGTGCCGGGCACACAGGTGAGGCGGGTGGGGAGAGACTCAAAGCCCATCTCTGAACACTGACCGTGTCAGGCCTCGGGGTGTGGTGGCGGGGCGGCCGGGAGAAGGCCAGTCCGTCTGCTGGGAGCAGACTGCCCAGACCCAGCAGGGGCAGATGTGGTGGAGGGTGAGGCTCGGCCTGCTGGACGTGACGGATACTCCAGAGAGCAGGGTGGGGTCAAACCGGAGCAGGACAGCAGCACCACGGGGACCCAGGCCAGGCCAGAGGTCTCCCCAGCCCGAGTCAGCCCCTTTCCTGACAGTCATGTCCGAGTTTAAAGCCCAGGGCCCTGGGCCTGGCTTGGTCATGTGTCCTGTTCAGAAGTCGCTCTGACCCATGTCCCCCAAAAGAGTGACACCCCTCCTCCTCTGGGGAGGAGAGCAGGGAACTGCAGGAGCACCCCGGGCGCCTCAGCCATGAGAGACCCAGACTCTGCGGGCACCCAGTGGGGCGGGTCCGTGGGCGGTGAGGTCGGGAGGTGGCCCGGGATGAGGTCCCTCTCTCCTGGACACAGGCTGGCGGGCGGGGGAAGGGCGTCCCCAGGGAGGAGGGGCCACGTGCTGGCTGGCTGAGCGCGGGCGGGAACGGGGCCTGGGGGTGCCGGCCCGAGCCCGACGTCTAACCCTGCTGCTTCTCTCCCGCTTCCAGTCCCCGGGGAGGCCCCACGCTCCGTGTCTGTGACGCCGCGCACCACCTCGTCTGTTCTGATCCAGTGGCAGGTAAGACCCAGGGACCCCACGGTGCTTTGTGAACCCCGCTCCTGCAGCAGCGAGCTGACTCAGCGGGCACCTGCCCGACCCTGGGTCAGGCTGGAGAGGCCGGCTGGTGCACCGTGCAGGGCCGGGTGTGAGTGTGACCTCCAAGGCGGGAAGTCCAGCGCCGTGGTGACCTGCACAGTGAACTGGAGCTCGGTGTGTTGGGGCGGGGGGCTGTCAGCAGGATGGCCAGGTGGGCCCCAGCGCACAGCCCGTCTGATGGCCGAGTCATCGCAGGCCATTTCCCCTCTTCTCTGATGCTAAGTGGCAGCTCCTCGGGGTAACGGGAACCTTTCAATGTGAACAAGAGACATTTCCGAGTGTCCTCCCAGTGAACTGGGAGCTCACCGCCGTGGCATTCCGCACTTTCCAGCCTCCCCAGAGTGCTGAGACTGGACGGGGACCCAGGAGGCTTCAGCTGGACTCTGACGGCTGTCCCAGGGGAGCCACAGCTGAGTGGCCCTCAGGGCCCTGGGAGAGGGACGGGGCCTGGCCTCGGCCTGCGGGCCAGTTTGCCATAGCGAGACTCTGACCTCAGAAGCTTCTCTGACCCCAGGCTCCTCCTCTGTAAAAACAGGGGTTCCAGGGTCCCCTCTGAGACCACTGTGAGGTCTCTGATCCATCACCCTTCCATCAGGGTCTCTGGTGGGAGATGGGGAACATTCAACATGGAAACTCAAGGTCCCAAGCACTTCCAGTTCCCACTGTCCACTCACACGATCGACCAAGAACAGATGATCTTCTGGGCAATGCTGAATTCTTCCGGGTACGTGGTTGGTCTCAGACGTGGGTCTGGCTGCCCGTAGCCAGCTGAGCTCGGGGCTGTGGCACCTCAGCCACTCCCGACAGGCAGCTGTGGACGCAGTGCTGGCTGTCAGCCCAGCCCTCCCGCCTTCGCCCCCTGGGCTGCGAGCGCTCAGGCCCAGATGCCCTGTGAGGTGGCGAGAGCCGCACGGAACGCGCTGGGCGTGCCTGTCCGTCAGCGGTCCCCCTTCAGAGCCCAGCAGGAGAAACTAATTGCAAGAAGCCTGAGCAGGAGGTAGTCAGTATGATGTACTGTGGAAATAAATGCCTGTCAACTGCCATGCGATTGAAGTATAATTAAAATTATGAGTAATTTACTAAATCAGAGCCAACAGGACAAAGGGACAACGTTTAAATATAGATTTGCATTCCAAACAAAATGTTTCACCTGTAAATCTTTTTTTTTTAGTAATTTGTTTTAAAATGCAAGCACTGCCTGTAATTCCAAGGCCACTGATCCAGTTGAATGGGCCATCCATCAGATTTGATTCCTCTTAGTAGGATGATCAGCATTCAAAACCCAACATTCAGAAAACTAAGATCACGGCATCCGGTCCCATCAATTCATGGCAAGTAGATGGGGAAACAATGGAAACATTGACAGACTATTTTCTTGGGCTCCAAAAATCACTGCAGATGATGACTGCAGCCTTGAAATTAAAAGATACTCCTTGGAAGAAAAGCTATGACAAACCTAGGCAGCATATTAAAAAGCAGAGACATTACTTTGCTGACAAAAGTCCATCTAGTCAAAGCTGTGATTTTTCCAGTAGTCATGTATGGATGTGAGAGTTGGACTATAAAGAAAGCTGATCACCAAAGAACTGATGCTTTTGAAGGTGGTGTTGGAGGAGACTCTTGAGAGTCCCTGGGACTGCAAGGAGATCCAACCAGTCCATCCTAAAGGAGATCAGTCCTGAGTGTTCATTGGAAGGACTAACGCTGAAGCTGAAACTTCAGTACTTTGACCACCTGATGTGAAGAACTAACTCATTGGAACAGACCCTGATGCTGGGAAAGATTGAAGGCAGGAGGAGAAGGGGGTGACAGAGGATGAGATGGCTGGATGGCATCACCGACTCGAGGGACATGAGTTTGAGCAAGCTCTGGGAGTTGGTGATGGACAGGGAGGCCTGGCGTGCTGCAGTCCACGGGGTGGCAGAGAGTCGGACACGACTGAGCGCCTGAACTGGACTGAGTGGGATGATCAGTCTGTGCCTTTCACGCGTCCAGCGCTGTTGGAATCTGAGGATTTGTGCGTATATTCTAGACAGCATGGCTCTGTTCACACTGAGTACCGCTCACACTGGGCGTTCGTGTCCCTGCATTGGTCACAGTTAAGCCGGCTGTTTGGAAACCTGCAGCGGGCCGCACAGTCTGTGACCCACATGCGTTTCCCATCTGGTCCCCTCTTCCAGATTTTCTCTGAGTGGATTTTAAGGCCGTTTTCTAGCAAAATTAAAGTCCCAAGGGACAGATTGCATCACGTGCAGTGGACTCGGGGAGGGGAGACTCTGCTGTGCAGGGCGCCTTCCTGAGAGTGTGGTGCAGCCCCCGGTCAGAGGGGACGCAGGGGCCGGGCCTCTCTGGGACATCGCCTGGCCTCTGTTCCTTTCTCACCGCCCGCTCTGTCATCTGTGAGGACCAGCTCCGGCACTGGGCTCTGAGCACCCAGAGCCTCCATTCCCTGCCGTGAGCCCCACACACATCAGTGAGAAGACGGCAGGGGAGCAGCCGGAGGGAGGTAGGAGGTGTCAGGATGGCCGGTCCCCGCCCCCACCCATCAGGGCAGGCAGGCCATTATCCAGGTGGCACGTCCTCAGGAATGCAGGCTCAGGTGTGACAGCTGCTGGGCTTCAAGGGCAGGTGCCTGGAGCCAGTTCTCTAGGGCCTCCCGTGCCCACTGAGCCTTGGGCTCAGTCCAGCAGGCATCAGAGGGAACCCCTTCTCTGGGCTCCAAGGAACAGAGGTAGTGGGAAGTCCCAGGCTTAGGCCCCAGGACAACAGCAGTGGAAGTCCCGCTCTGTCTCCAGCTCACCCTGAGACCCTGGACTCCGTGTGGACCCTCCCCAGCCCCAGGTCCCGCCACCCACTGCCTGCCCTGTCTGGGAAGGCCCGCTGAGCTGGTCCCAGCCTGTCCCCTGACACTCGGCCAGGACTGAGGCTCATGGTGTGAGTCCTTCAAGCCCCAGCTTTCGGTCCTTTTCCTGCCCGCTGGAGTGGGGGGGTCAAGGCCAGTGCACTCTGACCAGGTCATCTGCACTTTAATAAGGGCCCCTTTCCCAAAACTGAAAAAACACCCCAGGCCCCTGCAGACCAGCTGGTGGAATTTCTGATTTGTAGAAGGCAGGGTGAGGCACTTCAGACACTTGTGTTGTAGCTCAGGGCATCTCATCAACCTGCGGAGCCGGTCGGCGCTAGAGGCAGGGCTGGGTGCAGAGCTTGGGTGCAGGCAGGGCCCTCTGCAGCAAGGAGCTCTGCTGACCTCCCGGGGGCCTCAGCCAGGCGCCTTCACTGCAGGGGGACTTGTGGGGTGGGGGCCTCAGGACCCTCCCTCAGGGGTCACAGCTGTGGGCAGCCTGGGACACAAAGGGTCAGAGGCCCTGCGACCGCCAAGCCTCACTTGGGAAGGGCGGTGGAGAGCACGTCACTGAACCTGGACCTTCTCTGCACAGCTTAGGTGTCAGGTGGGGAAGCGTCTCCCCTTTTATTCTGACATGTAGGCTGTTCCGTCTGTTGTGTTTTTTAAGAAGGGGGTGAAGTAAACTTTGTCTTACGTGTTGCGGTAGTCGTGCTTGAAGGAAGCCTGGGAGTGAGGACTGTAAGTTGTCTCAGCTGTAGCCAGTAAGAAAACCAGGGCTAGAGTCGGAGTGGCAGCTTGTGGGCTTCCGTCCTTATGAGGAGATGCACATGTGTGCATTACACACACACAGACAGACACACACACGATTTGCACGTGGCACTGATTAGCAGTAAGCACTGCATAGTGTCTGCCTTTACCGCATGGAACCAATTTTTAAATAGCAGAGGGTCGTGCAAAACAAAAACACTTAAAGCTATCTGAAGCAATCCTATGAACTCAAAGGGAAGGGATATAAAAAAAAGTGTATCAGAGGATCTGAAACGCTGCCCTCCTCAGGGCGGGGCGGCCTCGGGCCCAGGCTAGGAAGCAGAGGGCTGGAGGTTCTGTCCATCAAAATCGGTCGGAATGGAAAGGGCAGAATGAAATAGAAACTGCAACAAGGAACAGAGCCTCTCTCCCGCTCCCCACAGGCAGACCCCCAGCGTCACCCCTGTTCTCACCTCCCTTCCTGAGCGCACACAGCTCCCTGAGCTCCTAGCGCTCTGGTCAGGTGAGGCCTCGCTTTGGGAATGGTTGGGGCAGAGGGCAGCAGGCTTGCTGCTGGAGGAAGTGGTCAGTGTTATGGTTCGGCCCGGGGCCCGGCCGGTCACCTGCCCCGCCCACCTGCCCCATCCGCCATCACTCTCAGATCGTTAGCTCTACAACCGTGAGGTGAGTTTAAAGATGTCTCCACCCGTGGGCGTCAGGAGAGTGGAGCGAGCGCTGATACGCTGGAAACATCGGGGTCCAGTCCCAGACCCGCGCAGGAGACAGAGTCTGGCAGTAAAGCGGCTCACACGCCTGTCTGGTCTCTCAGCGTCTGCGAAGGTGATGTTTCGCAGTCCAGTGTCGTCGGGGTGGGCTTGTGGGCTCCTCTGACCAGAGGGACGCGCGTGGATCCTGAGGACGTGGCGAGTCCACTCCAGTTTTCCAGGCTGGCGTGTCTACGTCTGACGGGAAGCGTGACCAGCCGCAGCGCTTTGGGCGCGGGGACGCGGGGGTGGGGGGGTCAGAGGACTCGGGAAGTGGCGGGAGGGCGCGTCGGGGGCCGCGGCAGAGCTGCCCTGCAAACCCCTGGGCTCCTGTGGTGAAAGCCTGTTGATTCCCGCTCGTGCGCGGGTGTGTGTGGGCGTGGGAGGGGGCGCCCTGGCTTGTGCGCTGCCCACTGGCGAGTGTGAGGGCAGAGAGCTGTCCCCTCCCGCAGGGGTCCCGAGTTTGGGACCGAGCGCAGCCAGAGGTCACGGAGAACGGACTTACCTGCGCATCCTGGTCCCCGCGGTGCCGCCTGGGTTCAGGGACTGAGAGTTGAAGGGTGTGAGTTTGGACAGCAGAGCGCCTGGAACCAGTCGCCCTGCCCCACACAGTTCCGAAGTCCAGAGTCCAAGGTCAAGGTGGCGGCTGACTGCAGACACAGGGAAGCCTGCTGCCTGCCTCTTCCCTGCCTCTGGCAGCCGCAGCAGGCCTTGCCGCTCCTTGGCTTCTAGACGCTTTTTTCTGTCTTGACCTCTGCCTTCGTGTGACATTCTTTCTGTGTCCAAATGTCCTCATCTTATAAGAATCTTTGGGTCTTTTTCTAGTCTCAGCATTTGTTAAATAATTGCTAGATTCTATATTGCCTCTTAAAATGTGTTTTGTCTTCACGATCCATCACGCTGAACATCCAGGTGCCCGTGTGAATCAATTATCGTATTACCCGATGGTGTTCACGAGTCCCAAGTCTGCCAATTTGTTTGCAGGCAATCTTATTGTCAGCGCCCTTCAAGCTCGAAGGCCATCCTGTTGTCTTGGTAGCATTGAAAAGACCCGGAGAGGATTGGTCTTGGCATTTTGAGGGGTGGGGGAGAGTCAGTCCCAAGCTCATGTTTGTAGACCTCCAGACTGCGCATACCTGAGTGTCCATGTGGGGTCAGTTTCTGGGCGTATGATTGCTGCGTAAAGACCTGGGCAAGTAGAATGGAACTGCCCTCCGGGAAGCCTGATCACCTTAGAGCACTCCCTTCCAGCGGTGCCCTCTTCCCAACTTGATTGCATCTGCAGTGAGACCCGAATCCAGATGAAGTCACTTTGCAGAGACCAGCGGTTAGGACTCAGCATGTCTCCTGTGGGGGCACAGTTCAACCCACAACAGGGGGACTTGCCTACAGTGGCTGTGGCATCTGCTTGGGCCCCAGAACGCTCTTGGTCCGTCTGTCCGGCTGCAGTTTGGGAGGTTCGGTCCTGACCTGCTGAGGACCCTAGAGTGGGAAGCAGAGCCTGTAGCCCCCAGCACCAGGGTCAGTGCCGCGGCCTTATTGGGGTTCCACGTGGAGTGGGATGGCCTGCCTTCCACGGACAGACCTGTCACCCAGCTGGGGACACCCTTCTGAGGCTTACTTATCAACAGAAACCAGCCAAACGGGAAGGGGAAGTCTGGCCGGGCCCTCCCTGCACAGCGGCGGTACCCAGAGGGGAGCGGTTGCAAGGTCCTGGGCTCACACACACAGGCTCAGACTCCCCCACCATCCGACCTCATCTCCGAGTCACCCATCAGCCGTCAGCAGCCTTCCACTGGGTTCTTAGGAGTCAGACAAGGCCCTGCCTCACCATCGACCGCTCTTACACCAGCTGAGGTGGCAGTAGTGGGGGTGGAGGGCAGTCCTAGCCCTATACCTGTCAGGCAGGGGGCCCACCTGGCAGGCAGAGGGGTCAGTGAGGGTCCCAGCAAGACGGCCACAAGCCCGGGTGGACAGGGGTTTGGGGACTGAGGGACGGGGTGGGTCAGTAGTGGACAATGCAGGACCAGGCTGCATCCATGGCCCCCTGCGGTTCCGGGTTTGCCGGGAACGGGCAGTTTCCTCTCCGTCTGTGACCTGGCCACAGTCTCCGGCCCCGGCCCTGGGGCTTGGGTGTCCAGGCTGGACAGGGAGACACGCCCGTGCCCACGCACGCAGGACCAGGAGGCCCAGGTTCTGTCCCCAGACCCCACCATTCCTCCACAGTGGGACACCTGCCTGTCCGCTTGCCAACAACCGAGGCCCCTCCGCTTGTCTCGAACCAGCGACCCCCCCAGACCTTCCCACGCGGCCGGCCAGCATGCAGCCAGGCCCCTAACCGTTCTGTCTTTGCAGCCCCCGAGGGACGAGAGCCTGAACGGCCTCCTGCAGGGTTACCGGATCTACTACCGTGAGCTGGAGTACGAGGCGGCCCCCGCCACCGAGTCCAAGATGCCCAAGATGCCCTCGGCTCTGCGGGCCGAGCTCACAGGTGAACCCCCGCTCCCCCAGCCGCGGCAGGGTGGGTCGCAGAAGCACCATGTCTGCCCAACCCAGGCCTGCTGGGAATGGCCGTGGGGACCAGAGAGGGTGCGACTCTGCCCCTCCCCAGCACCCCAACAGTGTGCAAGGTCCTGGGCACAGCAAGGGGACCCAGGAAGGCTTCCTGGAGGAGGAGCCACCTGAGGGGTCTGTCGGGGTCAAAGGATGTCACGGAGGATGCGAGGGGAAGAGGGTGACTCAGGGCCGGGGGAGGCAGGGGTCAGCTGGCCAGGGCGGGGGCTGAGCCGCGGGGGCCTGTGTGCCCTGGGGAAGGAAAGCCAGGCTTCCGGAGACAGCAGTGCCGCCCCATGTGGAGCTGGCCTGGGGTGCTGGGGCCCGTGGAGCCAGGCCCGAGGAGGCCAAGAGATGCCCCCAGCGCCATCAGAGAAGACACCCGGGCCCCTGGCACCCACGTGCTGGGGGCGGGGGCAGGGCGGCCAGGGCACCGGGTCTGGCTCTGCCTGGGCCTCTCCGTGCGGGTTACATGCACTACACTCAGCCCCCGGCTCCCCTCTGGGGTCAGTGAGGGGCTGCAGCTTGGCCCCGACCCCACGGGGGGAGGACCTGGCTCCACTGAGACCCCCACTCGCGGCGTCTCCCCGGGTGCCCCTTGCCGACGCCCAGCTAGCCGTGACTGTCCCTCTGGGCTGAGTCACACAGACCCTGGAATAAGAGGGTGCAGGGGTCTGTGTACCTGCTCCCTGTGTGTCAACTGGTTGTCCCCGCCAGCCTGGGGTGCTCAGCTGAGCACGGAACCGGACGTGCTTGCCCCAGGACCAGCCAGTCCCGTGGTCCCCAGTGCCGCTTTGCGCTATATTCTGCCAGATGCCAATTCGATCCGTTTAATCAGAGGGGAGACACCCCTCCTCTTCCGGGGGCCTGGCTGGTTCAGGAGGCTTCGCGGGGGTCCCCGTGAGCAGACAGGCATGTGGTGGCCCACCGCTCAGAAGGCAGAGCGGCTTCCCGGCCAGGCCTCCCCCGGCGTCTGCGGCCCGTCCTGGCCCCGGTGATCCCCCGCACTGACGGCCTGTCTGCTCGCCCCTCACAGCCCAGAGTAGCTTCAAGACCGTCAACAGCAGCTCCACCGAGACGGCCTACGAGTTAACACGTGAGTGACTCTGCACGTAGCTGGCGCAGCCTCTCGGCAGACCGAGTGAAGACCGGCTCAGATTCCCGGCTCTCGTTCCTGGGGCCCCCCACCCCGTCCCGCTAAAATGCTGCTTCGTGATGGGCCAGGACCACCAACAGGGAGTCTCTAGACACGCAGGCTGGGCAGGGTTCCCGACAGCCGGTCTCGGAGTTTGGGGCGGAAGGAAAGTCAGCGGGCAGCTCTCTTCTCTAACCCTGTCAGCTTAATTTCAACCCCCGTTTTAGCTGCGGATTTACCACCTTCACCCCTGTTCCGTGCACACTGTCGGGCACCCATCCCCACCGCCTGCCTCCAGAACCCTCTCATTTGCCCCCCACAAGGCTCTGCCCCATTAAACACTGGCGCCCCCGCACCTCCCCAGCCCCACCCCAGGCACCCACCCCCAGCTTCCTGCCTCTGTGACCCCGACGCCTCCAGGGACCTCGCAGCAGGGGAATCGCCCAGCGGGCCCCTCTGTGTCTGCCGGCTTCAGGCCTAGTATCCGCCTCACTGCAGCACCGGGGCCTCCCTCCTCTCGGGCTGGGGGGCGGCCACCGCACGCACAATCCGGCGCTTGTCCATCCGGCCTCTCCTCCTCCTTATCAAACCGCCGTGCTGCCCCTTGGATTCCGGCCGGGGTGGGTTTCAGTGACCAAGTGCAAAATTCAGGGGCCAAGCTGCAGTTCAGTCACTGGATCAGAGAGCAGGTAATGCAGGGGAGGAAGAGCCGGCCCTGCCGGGCCCCGCAGGTGCCAGCGCTCTGCCAGTTCGTCCCCCGTCGCCCCGGCCACCACCCAGGGCAGCCGACCAGCCCGGCAGCCAGGGCGGGGCTCACGGAGCTGTGCCCTCCCCCCAGGCACCGCATTGTCCGACGTGGGCCGGCTCGCCTGCCCCCTTCTCGCCTCGCTGTCTCCTTGTCTGACCACCGAGTCCCTCCTGGGCCGGGCGTCTCCCAGAGGTGGCCTCTCCAAGGGGTCGTGTGAACAGTCAAGTGCAGGCCGGGCCCCAGTGATGAGGGCTCCCTCCCCGGGTCTCCGCCCAGGCCTTCCAGTCTCGGGTCATGACTCTTGGAAGGGGTGTCCTGGCCACGCCCCGCTGTCCCCTCTGGTGTGTCTCTCTGGATTCCTGGCAGTCACACGAGGCCCCGAGTTAAGACGAAGCGAACCTGGTGGTTTCTCAACAGCAGAGCTTGACCGTAGGGGCAGGATCTTGACCATTAAATGTATCTATGTTGGCAAAACAAGGCCTGTGAGGTCTGAATGGCCACGTCCTGGGAAGAAAAGGGCATGAGACGCCAAGCCCATAACGCAGGCCAGGCAGCCACACATGAGCTCTGCACTACTCGATGTGGCAGGAACAGCTGATTTTTTAAGCCAGAACTTTCTGGAAGGGTCTCCCAGGCACATGACTGTCCAGAGGTCCCATGTATGTGTCTGACCATCTGAGCGCAAGGTTCCCGCAAACCGTACCTCCCAAAGAGGGGCCCGCTCTGCAGAGGTCAGTGAGTGCGACCCCCCAGGCCCTCCCACCGTCACGTCACAGAAGGGGTCAAGTTTCCGCCCACGAGGTCGAGCGGCGCCAGGGTCTTGCTCCATCTGCTCTTCCTCTCCAGGAGAGGTTCCGGACCAGAAGGCAGGCCCAGGGCAGGCTCTGTGTTCTTGACTCGCTTCCTTAGACGAGGCGCTTGCTGCCACCTTGCCCCGAGTGCAGAATGGCTGTGACTGCCTCCCCGGGCTCATGGGCGGGTAGGGGGCGCTGCCAGACGGAGGGCGGCCAGCCCCTCACAGGCTTCTCTCTGCAAGAAAAGGCTCCCTCGTCCCCCCAGGGGGCACTGGTCACAGAGGGAGCTTTCTAAGAAAGGGCAGGGCTCCTGCCTGCTGACCCTGTCCCCTCGCCCTTGCAGATCTGAAGAAATACCGGCGCTACGAAGTGGTTCTGACAGCCTACAACGTCATCGGCGAGGGCCCGGCCAGCGCACCAGTGGAGGTCTTTGTCGGCGAGGCCGGTGAGTCCCGCCTGGAGCTCAGGGGCCAGCAGCGTCCCCCTCATCGAAGGTCGGGTTATGGGAGTTCAGGAGGCTTCCGGTCACGCTGGGAAGAGTCCTTGGCCAAGGGCTGGGTGTCCTGGTGGCCCCAGGAGCAATCAAGTCTTGCTTTTGAGACGCAGGGGTATTTAAGGTCTGGAGGCGTCGGATTCCTCAGGACCTGCTCTAGGGAGCCACGCTGTCGTTCCTGTGGGGACGGGAATGCGGGACCCTGGGTGCCGGGAGGGGAACGTTTGTCACCCACTGTCTCTGGCAGGGCCTGAGTGCTGGCCCTGGCCCTGAGTCAGCCTGACCACCTGTAACAGCCGCTCCCCCGTCTCCGAAAGCCACAAGGATCCACGTTAGTCCCCCTTTCAGATACGACATGGCCCCTCTGTGGAGCTGACACACAGGGAGACGTCGTATCCCACGTTGAGATCAGAGTGTGGCTTTGCCCAGCCCCCCGCTGCCCTGGAAGGAGGGCATTGCCTGCCCTCTCCCCATGGAAACCCCCCCTGCCCCGGACCCACGCGCACACACACACATACACACATACTGCCCCACGGACGGCCGTCTCCTCTGATCTTGGCATGTGGCTGAGATCTCTGCTGTAATCTGTGGGTACAGAATTGGGAGGGTGAACAGGGATGGGGACCCAGGCTTTCGGAGGACAAAGGCTGTATTCTCTGGGCCAGCCACAGGACGCATCAGGCGACTGTGTAGTTTGGAGAGGTTATTGTCAGAAACGAGCCAGCACTGAGGGTCTCTGGCTTAGCAGGGTTTTTCTGAAAGAGTCGCACAGTATTTTCATGTAGACAAGGATAAACCAGGTGAGCCCACAGCAGAGACAGTGGAGGCGACCCCGGCCTCTGCGCAGGAGTCTGTCTGCGGAAGGGGTGGAGGTCACTTAGAGGCTGGGCACTCCAGGAGGGCGTGGGCCTGGCCACAGAAAAGCCCACACAGGCCGGGCAGATGCAGTATGCGCCGTCTGCAAGAGCAGGGACTCTGGAGCCTGGTGGGGCGCCATGTGGGCAGCCGTGCCAGCCCTGCCGCTGGGCTCAGGGTGCGCACAGCCGGCTGGCCAGGACCCACAGAACTGACCCACCTGCCCATCAGCCTGCATCCCAGGGAGAGGACCAGCAGTGGGGCCCGGGTGCTCGGGACGGGGCCTCATCCCAGGACCCGTGCAGTCATGTGGAGAACAGGGCTGGAGCCCGAGCAGGAGATCCAGGAGATCCGGGGCCGTAGCAGCCAGCCGGACGGCCGTGGACGTCTGCCCCCCTCCGGGCTCACGTCCTGGGTCTGTGGTTGTTTGTTGCTCGCTTTATGGTGAAGCACGGTTGACACAACACATGCCGTCCTTGTAGCCGGCAAGCATCCAGCCCCGGGGCAGGGAGCATGTTCACTGGCCGAGTGGCCGCCGCCCGCCTCCCCCGGCCCCGGCTTCTCCCCAGACAGGTGCCCCTCAGCCGTCGGCAGGCCCCCTCCCCAGCCCCCGTCGGCCCCTGACTTGCTTCCCATCTGTGGACTCGCTGCTCTGGGCGCTCCACGGACATGGGCCAGAGCCGCCTTTGTCCCCTTTACCTGACTTCCGTCTCCCAGCGTGTTTCCCGGGCTCACCCGAGGTGCAGCGGGCGTCAGGGTCGGTTCCTTCTCACGGGGGCGGGCTCTCCTCTGGGTGCAGACTCCACGTTTGCTGTCGGTCCCTCGGTGGACGCCTGGGTTGTCTCCCCGTCTTGGGTGCTGTGGTGGCGCTGCTGTGAACCCGGGCGGGCCGAGTCTTCCTCCCAAGTGGCAGGAGGGTGTCCGTCAGCTGCTTCTGTGGGTGGGTGGCCTCCAAACAGCCTCCAGTCAGGAAAGCAGAAGGCAGAGCCCAGGAAGAGGCCAGGCTTCCCCCTCAAGCTGCCCCCCAGGTCGGGCGGATATTCGGCCCTGGAGCATTGCTCGGCTGTCCGTGTTTATGCCGCCAAGAACATTCTGGAAGGAGGACGCCATGCTTCCAGCACTGCTGCCACGCACCCTTGGCCATCCAGTCTCTGCCTCTCGCAGCCCAGGGGCCCTTGTAATGCGTTCCTCCTGAGTTTGAGCTGCTCTCAGGCCTGCAGAATATGAACCTAAATGGGAGCAGTTTCCATTCGCTCGGCCGGATGCTTCATCATCCTGACTATTCGGCAGGGAACACTCAGACTTGTGTGAAAACTGCCCGAAAACAGCATGTTTCCCAAGTCAGACCTGCAGGTCTGAGGGTCACCTCTGCCGGTTCCCGGCTCTGATGCTGGGCCTGTCACTCCACCTCTCTGAGCTCCAGCCCTGAGGACCACGGTGCAGAGGGAAAAGCAGCAGGCAGGCAGTGAGGAGATGGGGGTCCTCACCCCGACCCTGCCTCCAGCTCGCCTGTCCTGCCTGCAGGATAAATGTCCAGGACACGCCTGGACCAGGGCCGGTCGGTAAGCGGTGAGCGACTGAGACCCTGCAGGTTCTTGATTAGTCTCGTCGTACAGAACAGCGAGAGGTTGAGAGTTAATGATCTTTGGGTCCCCTCTAGCCTGAATATGTAGCTTTTAGATCTCAGAGAGAAACGGTAAAAACCTTTAGGAGATCTCTCATTGGGATTGATTTCTGAGTCATTGAGCATTGCAAATTGGTAAAAATAATATACTAGTAAGGACTACAGCTTGCAGGAGATAGAAACCCAAAGAGGCTTAAGCTGAAAGAATCTGTTATTGAATCACGTAACAGAGAAGTCAAGGAGCCTGGGCACAGCTTCAGGCGTGGCTGGATCCAGCTAACAGGCTGTCCCTATGCCCCTTCTCGGTTCCCTCTCCTCTCAGCTCACCCCTGTCTCAGGCAGGCTCTCGTCAAGGTGGCCCAGCGGCTCCAGGCAGCAGAAAGAGAGCTTCCTCCCACAGGAAGGAAACACCTCTCCCCCAGGAGCCCCCCGAGGGGGGCAGACCCCAGAGGGAGATGCGCCCCCAGGACCCTGCTTGTCAGAAGGATGGCATGAAGGTGTGAGTGCCAGGAGCAGGTCCCTGGAGGGCATCGCGGGTCCGTGATGACACCTCTGGGCAGCTCTCGGGTCACACAGGCTCTCCAAGGGGAGACGTACATCTAAAGGTGTCAGCACAGGGTGACCCAGCAGCCCTCCGTCTCCATGGGGACAGAGCCCACACAGGAGCAGCGCCGCATCCGCCTGCAGGCGAGGTCACCTCGGGGACCCATTTGGGGACACCGCGCACGCTCCTTGCCGGCCGTGCTCTGCTCTCACACCGCCCGTTTCGTTTCAGCTGCAAGACCCTTCACGTCCCACATTTTCTCCAATTTTACAAACAGTGAAGCTGTACTCAGGAATTGGACAGACTCCCCACATCCCGCCGTCCGAGCCCAGGGCTTAGACTCCGTGTGCAGGGCTTTCCCCGCAGCCTCCAGCCCCCGTTCCTGCAGCCTGGAGAGCACAGCATCAGTTTTTTGGAAAATGGTTTTTGTGACCAGTTTCCTGCTTCCCGTTAAGCCTCCTTGGAGCTGCGTTTGGTTCTGGCTCAGCAGTGCGGTGCAGAGGAGGCAGAGGGGAGGCCGGGGCCAGGCCCTGAGGGGCAGATGGCAGCCGGGGCGAGAAGCGCTGGGCCAGCGAGGGGTGGGGGCTGAATTCCCTGCCCGCCTCCCCCTCCCCACCCCCAGGCCCCCGGAACCTCACCACAAGCGGGGGAAGGAGAGAGGCTCAGAGCCAGCTGCCTGGGTTTACACGAGGCCGAGTCCACGTGCCTGCTGAGTGCGTGACCTCTGGCGGGTCGCGGGGTCTCTCTGGGCCGTAGTTTTCCTGTCTCTAGCCAGCGTGCTGAGTCACTCAGTCACATCTGACTCTTGGCAGCCCTATGGACTGTAGCCCACGAAACGTACTGGACGTTCTTGCTGGGAAATGCCTCACGGGTCATCGGCCAGACTGGTGTCCAGGGGGAGAAGTGTAGCCCTCTCCGGGGGACTGTCCACAGGGCGGGCGCCACCCCACAGTGGGGCAGGGTGGAGGGCAAGGGACTGGATGGTGAGCAATCCTGCCCGAGCAGTGGGCACCCCTGTGCTCCCAGCCCTGGCCATTTACCAGACACCTTTGCAGATGATGTTTCCTTTCCTTTCCATGCTGCAAGCACACGGGGGCCTGTCCGCCCGCCGCCCTGCAGCTGAGGTTCTGAAAGGCTCTGGTGCCAGGCCCCAGTGAGCCCGGGGCCGCAATCAGGGGTCCGAGAGTCGGGGCCCGGGAGCCAGCACCCCCTTCACCAGCACATCCACGCAAAGCCAGGGGCAGCCGCTGTCTTCCCTTGACGCCACATGGTCACTGGGGGCCAGCGAGCCCGTCCAGGAGCCAGTGGAGCTGGACAAAGCGCTGGTCTCACTGCTCCTTGGGACCCACCCGCCCAGTCCAGCCTGCAGCTCCCAGCTTTGCAGGGCTTCCTGAGCACTCAGCCAGAACCCCAGAAGATTCCAGAAATCTCTGGTATTCCACCACCACTGTTGGGTACAAGGAGCCTGCAAAAGTCCAGAAGCATCTCTATCCCCGCCCTAGTTGGCCCTTCCTGCAGGACAGTGGGTGATGGCCATGGGTCAGCATCGTCTGCCCGGCCGAAGCACCCGGGGAACCTCTGCCCCACACCCCAGCCCGGCCCCTGCCTCCAGCGGCATCCACATGTCAGCTAATGCCAGACTGCCGGGCCAGCGGGCTTTTGAAAACTGATTTCATGCGCTTTAACACGGCATTCTGAGCCGAAGCTCACATGCACTGTCCTCCACAGATAGTAAAGTGGGGAAACAAAGAGATCACAGCCCATCAGACGCCCCACCAGCTTCCAAACCGAACCCTTCGTGACAAACAAGGATCCCTTGCGGGGTGTGAACAGGGCGCTTTCCTGCAAGTCCGGGGGGAGGCCCAGAGCCAACAACATAAGTCTAGAAGCCAGCGCACTTTGCTCTGTGTTCACGTCGTTTTCTCTCTCCCCTGCTTTGTGTCCTCATCAGGGACGTCCTTGGTACCGGCAGCGTTTCTCTTTCTCGGGCAGGAAGGCACCATGCTCCAGGACAGGCTGGGGGCCGTGGGAGCCCCGCCCAGGGACGGCAGTGTGGGTGGGCCTGCCGCCCGGGATGGAACTGGGCCAGGGCCGGGGGAGCTCTGCGTCACACACGTCCACCCCCAAGCCACCGTGGGCCCTGGCTCTGCCGTGTCTTCAGGGAGGAAACCTGGGGGCAGTGGACACTCGCACACGGCCCTGACCCACCCCCGGGTGACGGCGGCGTCCCACTCTGCCTTTCCCCATCTAATTGTGCCACAGTCATTTCGCGACAGAGTCGCCGATGGCAAACATGCAAAAGACATTAACTTTATTTATGTTTTGGATTATTAATGCGGCTGTTAAAATTCCTCCAGTTAGTTTTGATTGAATTGTTTTTCTGTGTGATTCTGTTGTTTAATGGAGCGGTAAATAAGAATTTCTGATAATGAGGCCGAGCATCTGTCACAACAACCTGGTGTGGGTTATTAACATTTCCATTAGCGGCGGGGTGGGCCACGGTAATACGGAGCTGCACAGTTAGAGCAGAATGAATAGGCGGTGTCAGGCTGAGTGCGTGTTAATTACTATTTTATTCTGCGCTGGGGGGCGGCGGGGAAGGGGCGACTCGCGAAGGTCGTCCTCTCCGCGGAGGCCCCCTCCAGAGGGACCGCGCCCCGGACTGTCTCCCCCGACGGTGACAGTCCATTTGGTTCCTTCCACTTGTGGCCGTAAACAGACATACTTGAGTCCAAAGGCAAAGCCTGGGCCGCAGGCAGGGCTGCGGGGGCTGAGGGTGCTGTACTGACATCCTGCCCCCCCGCCCCGCAGCCAGGCCCCACCAACAGCTCCGGGGTCCAGCCCGTCGTGGAGTTTGCTGGGAGGGGGGCATCCAGCAGGGAGAAGGGAGCGGCTCCCAGGGGGCAGGGGACAGACCAACCAGCAGGAGTGCCAGGCAGGGAGAAACGTCCCCACACGTACACGTGGGTTGTTTGTCTTGTTCCCAGCTGCCCTGTGGCTGCCGGCAAGGCCACGGCCATGGGGCCCTGTCAGTGACCTTTCACCTGCACAAGTGACCCTGCCAACTCCAGCCCAGCACGGTAGGGTGGGAGGAGGAGCAGAGGGGTGGGTCCTCCTGGGGGAAGTGCGGCGGTGGCCTCTGCGCTCTGTCCCCGAGGAAGGGCGGCCGCGGGTCTGCAGACGTCAGCTCCCCCGGGAGTGGGGCTGCATACCCCGGCGTCCTGAACCCCTGACAGATCACAAATGCCTTTGTTTTTCTTTTCTGGCTGCACTGTGGTGTGCGAGATCTTAGCTCCCCCACCAGGGATCGAACCTGGGCCTCCGGCAGTGAAGGCAGAGTCCTAAACGCTGGACTGCCAGGCCGTTCCCACAGATGGCCTTGGTTTTCTCCGAGTTCCACGTAGAATTTAGCATTTCCCTCGGTTGTGGTTACTGGAAAAGACCCTGATGCTGGGGAAGATTGAGGGCAGGAGGAAAAGGGGGCGACAGAGGTTGGGAGCATCACCAACTCAATGGACGTGAGTCTGAGCAAAGTCTGGGAGATAGTGAAGGACAGGGAAGGCTGGTGTGCTGCAGGCCTTGGGGTCAAAAAGAGTCGGACAGGACTTAACGACTGAACAACTGCAGCAACTCAGTAATGAATGTGATCTGGGGGCCCGGGTCTCCCAGCCGCAGGGCTGCCCCCCACCCGACGCAGCGAGGCTGGAGGTTGCTGAGCCGTCTCTGCTTGTCCCAGGCGACCTCACAGCTCAGTCACGCGCGCGTGGGTTACTGTCTCACCTTTGCTGTCACGAGTGCGTCTGTGTCTCGGTATAATCGCTTTACTTTGGGGTTCTCCAGATTTCACTGTATGCACTTAGAACCGTGGTTCTGAGACAGGTCCATGGTCGTCCTGGCGGGGGTGGGGCCTGGGAGCCTGCGCGGGTGGGCGGGCTTCTCGGCTGACCCTCTGCTCTCTGTCCCACAGCCCCCGCCCAGGCCCCGCAGCGCGTGCAGGTGAACCCGCTCACGGCCAGCCAGCTGGAGGTCGCGTGGGAGCCGCCACCGCCCGAGAGCCAGAACGGGAACATCCAGGGCTACAAGGCAAGCCCCTCGCGTGGCGCGGTCTTCCCTTCCACAGGTGGCCGGGGGCCGGCGGCCTGGGCCCCCCAGCTCACGGCTGCCCCCTGGCTCTCACCGCTCTCTGTGTCCTGCGCCCACACTCGGCGGCCCTCACCCTCAGAGCCAAGGGCATCTCTGAGAGGCTGGACCAGGCTCGGCCCACCTTCCCCCTGGGCCTGGTGGTGGGAGGAGGCTCACTGTATGGCCAGCAGGCCCTCGCTCCCAGGCCGGGCCCCTCCTTGCCCTGTGCCCCCTCAGGGAGTCTCCACCACCTTTGCTGACGGTGCAGGGGGGGCCCTGGGGAGACCAGGCCTTGCCCCCAGCTCCACCCGGTGTCACTACTGGATGCTTCCCAAGTCTTGACTCAGTAGGTCCAGGATGGGGCCCAAAAATGTGCATGTGTGACAAGGTCCCCAGGGGGCCTTGTTCCTGCGGACCTCAGTTTGAGAACCCCGACACTGACCTGTTCTGAGCCCACATTAACTGAATACTCCAGAAGTGGGATGGAAGGAAGGCACCAGGCCATTCCCATAAAAGCATCGGGGATGAACAGTCACACAAGTTGGTGGGGGGCAGGGAGCCCCTCCCAGGGTTCCACCTCCAAGGTCACCCCTGCAGAGGTCAGCCAAAGCCCTCCTGAGGTGAACAGCCCAGGGCCGTCCCTTGCAAACTCCCATATTCCCCAGGGTGAGTCTCCTTGTCTGGTCTGCTGAGCCCCAGGTTGATCCTCAGACTCTATGGGCTCGCCTGCCCTGAGGATGACTATTGGACTGATTAAATGTCCTTCTCAGAATGATTTCTGTAGCTGTTTTGTGAAAAGAAAGGCCTTCCTCCGTGGCAGGGCCGTTAACAATGATTGATGAGGTGACAGCAAGTCCCCTGGGCCTGGAGGCAAGGTGCTATGCATGTGTGTCCAAAGCGTGTTCCGTATTAATAATTTCCCAATAACAGTGTCCTAAACAGATGCTGAACTTGGGTATCGATCTCAGTCTCCAAGTTAGTACAGCCTCTTCGAGCAGAGCGCCTCACCTGGCCAGTTCAGAGTGCAGAAGCTGGAGTGCATCTTGCAGGAGGGATTGAGTGTAGCTAACCCACCAGGGCCGCTCCGGCCTGGCCAGACATGTGGACGCTGGAGATCCGGCCCCCTCCCCGTGCGGCCTCTGCCACTCTGCACATGGGCCAACGGTTCTGACCGCCTGGCCTGGGTTACAGCCACAGAGCCAAGGCAGATCCGCGGGTCGGGGCTATCTCTGGACAGCCTGACTGGCACTGGCCTGGGGCTGTGGTTCTCCGCCAGCTGTCAAGGGAAACAGTTCAGATGACCTTACAAACCCCCACGTGTGGGCATCACGTTCGCCCACGAGTGCATACAAACCAGACACGAGGAAACAGAACCAGGAGAAACACGGGCCACCCAGCAGCACTGAGCCCACCGTGGCCCTTCTGCTCGTCATCTGAGGCTGTTTTAATGTCCACAGTATTGGGTCACATCAATTGAAAGCTTCGGTGGATGTCGGGGTTAAAATGCAGGAGCCTCGAGTGAAGCTGGGGGCTGGAACTGTCCATGGGCTAGAGCAGGGGTTGGGTCGGTCTCCCTTATGTCCAGAAGCCTGGTTCTAAGGCACCTTCCTGCCAGTGACCTCCATCCGCAGGCCCCATCCTCCCGGCCTGGCCTCTGCAGAGGCGCACTTGCCCCCCAGGAGCACTGAGATCACCCCCGGCTCAGTGGCTACCTGTCCCAGGGCTGAGACAGGGCGCCACCCCTCCAAGCCACCCGGCCTCCAGCCTCCGCTCCTCCTGACAGATCTACTACTGGGAGGCGGACAGCCAGAACGACACGGAGAAGATGCGGGTGCTGTTCCTGCCCGAGACCACGGCCAAACTGAAGAACCTCACTAGCCACACCACGTACCTGGTCAGCATCTCGGCCTTCAACGCCGCGGGTGACGGGCCCAGGAGCGAGCCCCAGCCGGGATGCACCCACCAGGCAGGTAGGAGCACATAAGCCTCCTGCCGGCCGCCCACGTCACCCTCCTGCCCTGCCCGCTGCCCCCTTCCTCTGCTCCAGCTCCCCCAGCTCCCCACTCTGCCAGTCCTGAAACCCAGCCCTGTGTAGCCGGAGATTTCTGGGTCTGACCCTCATGGTGTCTCCGGCCCCCAGCCTGGGCCCGCTGCATGGAGCTGCTTGCTGTGAGCCGTGCAGGGCGGTGGAGTGACAGGCTTCCAGCTGCACGAGGCCTCATCCCTCGCAGGCAGGATTTGCCCCAGGCCCCTAGGGGCTTCTCTCAGGTCCAGCTCCCAGAGCGGGGATCCCCTTGTCTGTTGACCTGCTGAGCCTGGGCTGCAGTGTGGGCCCCCCTGGGGCCTCAGCCTCAGAGCGCCCCAGAGGTAGTTGGCCTGCCATCTCTCAGGCACACGCCCCGGGAGTGTCCCAGAGCATTCACGGGCTGCCCTGCTGGGGGTCATGCTGCCCGTGGCCTCCTCTCCTCATCCAGGATGCGGTCTGAGCTGATCACTCACTGTCCTGGTGATTCTCAGGGTCCCCTGTGGCCTGGGGGGCTTTGTGAGGCCGGCCAGGCCTCCCAAGGGAAAGGCGGCTGGGCCTGGGGTCCCAGCAGCTCCGAAGGGCTTTGTGAGATCCAGAGGGTCACAGGCCAACAAAGCAGGTTCAGGAGCCCCTGGGATACAGACCCTCCTCTCGGGGCTGGCCGGGGGTCAGGGAGCAGGCCGACACACCCAAGGCCCCTGTCCACCTGGACTGGAGCCCCAAGCTTCTCCCACCATGTGGGGACTGACGTGCCCCCAGACCCAACATTCTGTGGGTTCAGTCTTCCTGGGAACAGGGGCTCCCGAGTGCTTTGCCCCGCACAAGATGACCACAGCTGGATTGTAGGGGTCGCGCCCTCGGGGCCTGTCAGGCAGTCCCTGCAAGGCCAGGAAGGGGCCATCGTGGACTCTGAGCAGGAAGCAGTCAGGCGGAGCTGTGCGGCTGAGAGCGGGAGGTGGGGACCCTCAGGCACGGTGGGCCCGGCCGGTCGTGGGGCCACAGGACCCCCAGGGAGGGGGTAGGGGGGAGGCGGGGCAGGAGGCACTGGTTTAGTGGGCATTTCTCATCTCCGAGGGGAACCGGGCTGGGGGCACGTCAGTCCCCACGTGGTGGGAGAAGCCTGGGGCTCCAGTCCAGGTGGACAGGGGCCTTGGGTGTGTTGGCCTGCTCCCTGACCCCCGGCCAGCCTCTGCGTCTGCCAGGAAAAAGCATCTCCCCGCTCAGGGTGGCCTGCGAGCTCCCCCATCTCCAGACCAAGGGGCACCGTGAGATGGTTGGGCGCCGGGGGGTCTCAGATGAGGACGCGGTGGGGGTGTCCTCTGGGGCCTCCAGGCCCCACAGCGGGAGAGGAGAGGAGGGCAGAGCCTTCCTCCGTCATCCGCCACAGAGCCTGGCCCGCAGAGGAGCAGGGCTGGAGCTGACAGTGCCATCCTGTTTCTATTAGTCATTTTTGCACCTTTATCATTGTGCTTCTCAGGTTCCTTTGTGCGTAAACACCGTCATTTCCTCTGCTCCTCTCGGGAGGGTTCGAGTTTCCGATTGATGCTGGGAGGTTGGGGATGCTCAGTAAATCTCCTTTACACCCCGCATGGCATTGAGCCTGTGCCGAGGGGAAAATAACATCTAATAAACATCTCTGTTCCGGGCGGAGGCGTGGACACCTATGTAGATGATCTCTTGCTGTAAAAGGAGCTTCAGTGAATGTCCTGTCCTGTTCCTCCAGCTCCCGGGACCCCCAGCTTTTTGACGTTCTCGGAAATAACCTCCACGACACTGAACGTCTCGTGGGGCGAGCCCATAGCGGCCAACGGCATCCTGCAAGGCTACCGAGTGGTGTACGAGCCGCTTGCACCCGTCCAAGGTAAGCCTCGTGGGGCCTGGCACCCACTGTCGACGCAGGAAGAGGTGGGTGAACGGGCCGAGCGCGTGTCGCATTTCGCACAGCCGCCCTTGTGGGGCCCCTGACCCAGGTCTTCACCACCTGCTGCCCCTGAGGCTGCAGGGCTCGTCCCACCCAGGCACCGCGAACCAGAACCACGTGGGCAGCGTGGCCAGAGGAGCCACTGGGCCCAGACCCTGCCCCAGCTGCTCCTCCCGCCACCCTTCATTCTGACGTTTACTCAGTGAGGGTGTTTTGGGAGAGAGGCACACTGTGTGCTCGCAGGATGTTCCCCGACCGGAGACTGAAGCTGAGCCCCAGGGCCCAGAGCACACGCAGGGCTGAGCAGGCCTGTCTCTCTGCCCCTCTGTGTGCCCAGGACCGCGGCGCAGAGGAGGGCGGAGAGCCCCTGGTCACAGACGCAGGCAGACTGTAAAAGTTATGGATTGTTTAATGTCTAGCAGGGAAAGATACCACCCACACGTCTAACGATCCTGGCTCGCCACTTAAAGCGCCGCGATAAACGTTTCCTTTAAAAATAAGCCCATTCAACTAAAACAGGGAGTTGATGTGAAGAAGAAAATTTAAGCCCTAGATTTTATTTCATCGCATCTCAACCACCGTGGACGCCGAGATTCATGGTTATTTTATGAAGTGCTGAGGAAGAAAAAAGGCCTCTCCAATGCACTCCGGCCCAGGCCTCGTGTGCAGCGCCAGTCCCGAGCTGCATCCCAGATCAGACGTGATGCGTGAGGGGCACGCGTCTCAGAAAATCCATGAACTTTGGTAACTAGCAGGAGAGGTGGCGTGTGGACACAGGCTGTCCAACAGCCAAGAGGCCGGGGCCACATCGGCTCAGCCCCACTCAGTCTGGGGACAGGCGGCCTGGGCATGGCTGGGGTCGCGGTCACAGCCCCAGAGGCCCTGGAGGAGAAGGGCCAGGATCTTGCTCGTCTAGCGGCCAGGAAGGGCCAAGAATTACCAAACACCAGCGTTTTGCTTGCCCACATGAGTTGGGGCAGGGACTCAGTGCTCGGTCACGCAGCCACTGCCGCGGTCCTGTCTGGAGCCCAGGTTCCTGACCGGCACGTCCCAGTCCCCGACTCCCGCTCATCTGTCCAGTGCCCTGTCCAGGGCTGGGGCTGCTGCCCTTGACCGTGACAGTACCAGTGACTGGCAGCACCCAGCCTGGCCCAAGGAGCCCTGGGGCCACCTCTACCCCTAGAGCTGCCCTGAACCGGGACCACCCACCCCCCGACAGCTCTGGCCCTGCTCCTGCAGGAGCGAGGCTGACCTCAGGCCTCACGCCTCCCCCAGCCGCCCGGGCAACCAGCACACACCAAATCCCAACCTGTGAACTTCCAGACACGCCCTGCTCACCACCAATCCAGGCCCGCTTCTCAGGATCCCATCCGGAGCCTGCCTGGTCCATGGCCGCTCCCCGAACCCCTGATTCTCCAGTTGTACACGGGCCCGAGCCCTTCTGGCCTCCACGGCCCACAGCCCAGGAAGGTGGGGTCTACCAGGCAGGGCTATAGGGAGGCCGTGCCCAGGTTGGGGCAGGGCTGCTGGTGATGTGTGTGGGGCTGAGCACGGGAAGCCCTTACTCTGGACTCAGCCGGGGGCCTCACACTGGCCAGGGCTGGCTGACAACAGAACAGCAGCCACCTCGGACAGGTGGAGGCTTAGGAAGTATTTGCATGTCCCGAGTCCCCACACCTCGGCCCGTGCCTCCCCAGGGCCCCCCAGTTCCTTGATTATGTATCCCCCCAGCTTAGGGTGGCTGGCCAGTCTGATGGGCGTGCAGGCCTCTTGAGTGGAGGTCTCCTGGAGAAGCCCGGCCCCCGTCACTGTGGGATCCAGGATTCCCGAAGGGAACCATGGAAGTGGTGATGGGGGCTCCAGAAAATTTCAATATGTTTACGTGTCTCAGAGGACCTGGTGTCTCCCAGAGACATGGCTGCAAACACAGGGGCCCCTCAGGTGTCTTCATTCTATGTCAGCCCCCTGTGGTAGCTGGCTGCCCGTGAAGACCACCGAGGATGTGACATGACGTTTACACGTGCGCACACGTGTGTCTGCAGCGAAGACAGTAAACAGAAGTTGTGAAGCAGCGCCCTCGCCCTGGCTGACCCGGCGTGCCCCGCCCCGGGCCCAGACTTGGTGGGCTGCCTTCAGCCCAGGGAGCAGGGTGCCCAGCGTGGATCCAGTGCTGTGTACCCCAGGCCCCAGGAGAGCACGGGGCCGCCCGGGTATCACCCCAGCCCCCAGCCCTCAGAGTACCAGGTCCTGATCTTGGGAATCTGATTCCATGGAAGAGCTGTTTTTATGTTTTCTAAAAATGTGTTTTAAATGGGGAAAGATTGAGGGCAGGAGGAGAAGGGATGACAGAGGATAAGATGGTTGGATGGCATCACCGACTCCATGGACATGAGTTTTAGCAAACTCCAGGAGACGGTGAAGGACAAGGAAGCCTGGCGTGCTGCAGTCTTTGCAATCGCAAAGAGTCAGACACGGCTGAGCTACTGAACATCAACAACAACAAAACGTTTTCAATGGAAGTATTGTAGGGAATTGCACCATGCGGCTTTGTAGTGTAGCACACGGGTTTAAAGTGGACTGAACACGATTCTGCCGTGGTTGGGACAGGATGGCAGTCGGGGGGACAGAGTTCACAAAATCTGTGCCCGGGGTTAGTTCTACTCTAAGGAGAAAGAAGACCCGTCTGGAGAGATGGAGCTGAGGGGCAGCATCGCTGGGCAGAAACAGCCCTGCTTCTCCAGTGAAAAGCTCCAACCAGGCAAAAGCAGCCAGAATCGCTGTGAAATAATTGGGAAGAGAATGATTTAGCTGAACAAGTGTATGATAAAAGGCGTGATGTGAAAGCAGTAAGCCATGAAAAGGGACGCTGGGACCTAAAGGATTGGAGGGATTTGCTCTGGTGACTTGGAAGCTGGACACATTTTGCACAAAGACACGCTTTTTTGGGCTCTTCTGAGGTCAAGGCCACCCCAGGACTCAAGGTGCAGAGAACACTGGCCGTTCACAGTGAGCACAGGCAGGCAGCCCACAGTCTTGGGAAGCCCAGTGGTCCTCTGTGTGGGGGACGCAGTGGGCTGGACCCTGGACCCTGGACAGCAGGCACTGGGCTCAACTCGTCCACACGCCCTCTGCTGACTGAACCCACCGCAGCCTGACACCCCACCCAGAGGTGCCCAACAGCCATCAGCGGATTGGAGGCTCTGAGAAGTCCCACAGTCTAGAGCTTCTGTAGCTTTTTTGTTCGAATGCCTCATTTTCGAACTTGTCATAAAGAACCGTATGTTCCCTTCTGGAAAAGTCTGCATTCATGTATTTTTCAGGATGTATCTTCCTCCCAAAATATTGAAGCTGTTTTCTAATTAAACGCCGTGAAACCACCATCACGCGCGCTTTGTCCCCATGTCTGAGGGCAAGGGCTCCATGCCGCCCCGGTCTCTGGGTGGAGGCACCACTATTTGCGGTGACAGGTTCTCCATCCTCGTGTGAAGTCCCAGCTGAAGCTGTGCTTGTCGCGCGTGGCCGAGGCCTGTACACCACAGGGTGGTCCCCACTGGGTAGGGGGGAAGGGGGTGCACCTTTATCCCCAGAAGTTTTCCTGAGTCTTCCTCTCCCACGATCTCTGCTCCAGGACTGAGTTGGGAAGCCCGAGGTCGCCTCCGACGTGACCCAGGACTTTGTGGGAAGGGGCCCTCCAGACCCCAAGGCACTGCCCTCCGGTGGTGCTGGTCGCTGGGGGTCTCTGCCCCCGACATGACCAGCGAGGCTGACCGCCTCCTTCCACATGTTGTCAGGGCGTTTCTTCCCTTGTCAGCACCGCTTATCAAGCTTAGACTCTAATTGCACTTATCTGTGCTGAAAATTGGCCATTATCACCACATAAACGCCTCCTAATTGTAAGAAATACTTCCTTAGCAGACCGAGGGGCCTCCGCCATTGTTATCGGAGGCGGGCAGGCAGGCGGGGCTCAGGGTCTCTCTGAATCCGCCCCCTCCCCGTTCCTGCGGCTCTAGGGGTCAGCAAAGTGGTGACCGTGGACGTGAAGGGGAACTGGCCACGCTGGCTGAAGGTGCGGGACCTCACCAAGGGAGTCACCTACTTCTTCCGCGTGCAGGCGCGGACCATCGCTTACGGGCCCGAGCTGCAGGCCAACGTCACGGCCGGGCCGGCCGAGGGTGAGTAGCCAGCCCTCTTCGTCCTCTTACGGGTTTGTCTGCACTCCAGCGAGCCGCCGTGGCTGCTCAGAACTGGCTTCAGCTCAGGCCTCTTTGGGTCCCAGCGTCTTTTTTTTTTTTTAATTTTGGCTGCACCCCATGCCATGTGGGACCTTGGATCCCTGACCAGGGATCAGCCCAGGGCCCCATGCAGTGGAAGCGCAGAGTCCTAACCGCCGGGCCCCCGGGGGAGTCTCTTGGCCCTGTCTTGAAAAGCACGCGTTAATGCGAGTGTCTGCACGTGGACACAGTGTAGAAGAGCACATTCCTCGGCGCGTCAAGTTTGTATTTCTTTCCTGGGAAAAATAAGTGCTTTCAATTCAAGATACACAAGAAAAGGTTGAAGTTTTCACACATGAGGCTGAGCCAAGGTTTCCACTTCAGAAACGACCTTGGCCTCTGTTTACGGAGGTGCTTACGGAGGTGAGGCCAGGCCAGCGGATCCAGGGGGCACCTCCACGCCTCACCTCCCTTGATCCTCTGATGGACCCTGTGAGGCCTGCGTCGGCCCCCACCCCACCCCCACTTTCTCGAGGAGGAACCTGAGAGTGAGCATGGTGGCCCTGCCTGGAGAGCCTCTGTGGGTGAGGAGTCCCCAAAGCCCCCGCTCTGCTCTGTCCACAGGGTCCCCGGGCTCCCCTCGAGACGTCTCGGTCACCAAATCCACCTCTGAGCTGACCCTGCACTGGACGGAGGGCCGGGCCGGCAGGACGCCCACCACGGGCTACGTCATCGAGGCCAGACCCTCAGGTAGGGTGGGCGCCACCCCGAAACCGTGTCCCTGCGTCCGTAGAAGGGGGGCCGTGTCCAAGCCGCAGGCCCGCCGGGCACAGTGTCTCCCTGATGACAAGGGGACGGAGGGGGTGATGCTGCAATGGGAGTCTCCCTCTCACTCCCCGCCCTCTCTTTTCATAACCATGACTGTGCTCGTAACCTCACGGGCATCAGTCCCACGACAAGGTGGCCACGCGAGCCGGGTTTCGGGGAGGCCGACCGTCACTCGATACACGTGCTTGAGGACTTAGGGCCCCTCACCAGGGACACCCGCGAGTGGCTCCGAGACAGGCTGAGGGTCTCGGTGGACCGCGTCCTGCTTGGCCCCTCACTGCGAGCCTTCCTGCCAGGAGTGGCGCCCATGTGCCCTGCTGAGGGCAGAGCTGAGGCCCACCCGCCCCCGTACGCCCTGAGGGGCCCCTTCCCTCTGCACAGTTCATACCTTTTGTTGTCATTCAGCCGCTCAGTCGTGTCCAACTCTTGGCGTCCATCACCAGCTCCCGGAGTTTGCCCAAACGCATGTCCATCGGGTCGGTGATGCCCTCCCACTATCTCATCCTCTGTCACCCCCTTCTCCTCCTGCCCTCCATCTTTCCCAGCATCAGGGTCTTTCCAGTGAGCGGGCTCTTGGCATCAGGTGGACGAAGTATTGGAGCTTCAACTTTTAGGAAAGACATATTGGAAAATGAACTCCTGATGGGTTAAGTCTGCTGTTACGGCAGGGGGTGGGGGCGCCACCCACCGCACGTGTTCACTGTGATCTTCAGACGGCTGCACAGCTCAGCATGCGGGTGAGCATGCCTGGTGGGCCAGCGTCACACTCAGAAAGCAAATTGCCTCCCTCTAGATGGAGTCCAGTTCTGGGCACATTTCAGACTACGGTCTAACGCAGCTATTAGACCCGGAGGAAGGGGCCCTGAAGCTTCAGACCCCAGTGTCACAGGCGCCCCTCCCCCCCAGCAAACTGGTTCTGAGAGGTTCCTAATTAGAAGTGCCTTCTAGAAACGTATAGGGAAAAACCTAGTCCATAAACCATGACAGTTCTATGAAACGTGAACGATTCTTTGGCTCCCACACCCACGCTCAGCCCCTAGCCTGGGGCCCGGCCAGTTTCTCATAAGCAGGGTGTTTGTCCTGTGCCGGAAACAGAGGGCCTCCAATCTGTGGCAGGCCCAGGCTCAGCCAGCACCGTGGCTAAAAGGCCCCTGAGGTCTGGGCCCAAACGAGGCTGTGGAGGCCATGCTGACCTAAAGGTAGCAAACTGTTTGCCCCTCAAATCCAGGGGTCACCCTGCTCCCTCCCCAGGCCCCTGCGGTGTTCATGGACAGAATTCTGGGGCTCCAGCCATTTAGATGGGAGAAAAATATGTTTTTATCTTCACTAACCTCTAACTGAAAGTAATACTTCCTTCACTTATAAACACACGTTAGCTTCCTTTGCTACTGTAACCAAGCACCGAACACAGGATGGCTTAAATAATAGAGTCGTGCCATCTCTCAGTTCCGGAGGCGGGAAGTCTCAGATCAAGGTGTCGGCAGGGCTGGTTCCCGAGGGGAGCCGAGGCGGGCGTGAGATCCGGTCCAGCGCCTCCCCTGGCTCCCGGCGCGTCGCCCACAGCCTCTGCGTTGCCTTGGCTTGTGGCGGAAGCATCACCCAGGTCCTGACCTTCCTCATCACCTGGCCTCCTCCCCGTGTTCCTGCCTGCGTCCAAATGCCCCCTTTTTATTTATTTTATTACTATTTTGGACGTGCTGGGTCTGCGTTGCTGTGCGTGAGCGTTCTCCAGGCGCAGAGAGTGGGGACCACTCTCTAGTTTTGGTGTGTGGCTTCCCTCACTGCAGAGCACGGGCTCTAGGCAGGCGGGCTCAGCAGCTGTGGGCCCCGGGCTTGGTTACTCCGTGGCATGTGGGATCTTCTCAGAGCAGGGGTCGAACCCGTGTCCCGTGTACTGGCAGGTGGATTCTTAGCCACTGGATCACCACAGAAGTCCCTAATTTCCCCTTCTTAGAAGGGCCCCAGTCATATGGAACTAGGACCCACCCTCATGAGTGCATCTTAATTACATCTGCAGAGACCCTATTTCCAAGTAAGATCATGTTCTGAGAGCCTGAGGATCAGGCCTCGAGGGTGTGACTGACAAGGGGGTGCAATTCAGTCCACGACAGGAGGTGAGAGGCCCCCTAAGTCACCGCAGCAGCTGTGAGGCGCGGGCAGCAGGAGTCACGGCCGCGTCCGCGTCCCGTGCCAGCCGTGGAGAGACTCCCCCGCATCCTTCACACTCGTCCTCACGTTGGAATTACGTCGTCCGCAGACCCTGCTCTACCTCCTTATCCGAGGAATTTGTGACGAAGCGAAGACTTCCGAGCTCCCTGGGATGGGGATGTCACGGAAAGCCATGTTTCTCTACCACATCTTCCAAAGACCACACAGGTTACCAAGGGTGCCGAGAAGGCCCTCGTGACCCAGACCTGCCTCGCAGCCTGAGGCGGACATGGCTGTGAACTTCTGGTTACCGCCAGGCACTTAGGAGCATCACCAGTGTAAGTCGTTTCCTTCTCCACTGTTTTTCACACGTCTAAAACCACTCTGAGATGGGGTCCTTCAAAGTCAGCCGGCTGTCAGAGGGTCCACGGCACCGAGCAAAGCTAAGGAAGCCTTGGTCTCGAGCAGGGGACCCCAGGTCCTCAGCCTCCGTGATCTAATGCCTGATGTCTGAGGTGGAGCTGATATAATCACAATAGAAAGAAAGTGTGCAACAAACGCAGCGCTTGAATCATCCTGAAACCCCCCTCCCGCCCGCCCTGTCCATGGAGAAACTGTCCTCCAGGAAACCCGTCCCTGCTGTCAAAAAGGTTGGCGACCACTAGAGAGGAGTCGCACCCGAGACGCTTCCCGAGTCGCTTCCTCCTACCTGAAAGCAGGCTGCCAGCAATTTCCCTTCTCCAGCGGCCGACTGGACCAGGGCAGGCTGACTCGCTCACCGTCCAGCCTCTGAAAGTCGAGAAAGACGCCCCCTGCACTCCAGGATAGAGGCCCGCAGCTGCTTGGAGTCAGATGAAACGCTGTTACGGATTGTCAATGTTTAAACACCTTGCCGGTACCGTGAGCTTTGGAGCTCAGCTGTCATCTGTTACAGGCCTCATTGCACAGAGAGTTAAATGCAGCACCATCTTGCTGCCGCCCCCCGAGCCCTCTGTAGGGCAGTGGAATCTGAAGGGAGCTTGGTTGTGGCGTGTGCACCCTTGGGAGGGAGTTTTTGCTCAGAAGCTGCCCAGGGTTTGGGAAGACTGAGCCCATTTTGGGGAGGCCTCAGGGGCCCCAGGCTGCCTACTGTTCACCCACCAGTCTCATCTCCATCTTGCCCTGAAAGGCACAGAGCTCGCCCACTTGGCTGGTCCAAGGAGGGCGGCCAGCAGGCCTGGACAACCCGGGCAGGCAGCCGTGCAGCCTTGAGTGTCTGCATTTTAACCACAGCCAATTCTGCTGATGATCAGACAGTGATCAAGACCATCCCCAAGAAAAATAAATGCAAAAAGACAAAACGGTTGTCTGAGGAGGCCTTACAAATAGCTGAGAAGAGAAGTGAAAGGCAAAGGAGAAAAGGGAAGATATAAGCATCTGAATGCAGAGTTCCAAAAGATAGCAAGGAGAGATAAGAGAACCTTCCTCGGTGGTCAGTGCAAAGACATAGAGGAAGACAGTAGAATGGGAAAGACTAGAGATCTCTTCAAGAGAATTAGAGATTCCAAGGGAACATTTCATGCAAAGATGGGCTCGATAAAGGACAGAAATGGTGTGGACCTAACAGAAGCAGAAGATGTTAAGAAGAGGTGGCAAGAATATACAGAAGAACTGTACCAAAAAAGATCTTCACGACGAAGATAATCACAATGGTGTGAACACTCACCTAGAGCCAGACATCCTGGAATGTGAAGTCAAGTGAGCCTTAGGAATCATCAATGC